>NW_006399756.1:470822-524963 GCF_000299155.1 Elephantulus edwardii | reverse complement strand
TGCTGAGCCCCCCACCAACCCCCCATCACAGTGCTGGGTCAGGCCCTCTCATTGAAGCTCTGCCTCTTGTTTACAGGCCTCTACTTTGCAGCATAATGTCCTTCTCCAGGGACAGATTCTTCCTTATAACAAACCCAAGGTTTGCGAGTCAGTCCACCACACCTTTCCTAAGGCCATTCTGGCCGTCCTGCTGTTATGCTGGCAGTCCATGGGATAGTCAGTGTCCTTTACCAACACCACGATGCACATCCTTCATCTTTTGTCTTCCTGTTCATTGCCAACTTTCTTATGTACGTGAGTCAGGCTCGGCATACTGTGGGCCCTCTGCTGCTGCTCCTGGTCTGCTGGTTCTGACTCACAGTGGCCTGTGGATTTCAGAGCAGAACTGTTCCACAGTGTTCTCTTGAGGGTATAACTGAAGTAAATGACCAGGACTTTTTTCCGAGGTGCCCTTGGATGTATTCAAACTACCAACCTTGAAGTCAGCAGTTGAGTGAAAGGTATTTGCACCCCATAGGGACCTACAGCTTCCCCTCACTGCTCTTTGATAGGCTAAGGGCATAGACTTCTGTTCCTATTTGCTGTGAATCTTTATGATAAATGTGCATTGAATTTTGCCAAATGCTTTCTTGTACCTTCTTAAATGATATACAGTCTCTTCCATTTTGCTTATATGTTTAGCTACAAAGCTTGGTCTTCTTGAAGGACAGGCTAACCTTGTAGTCCTGAGAGAATCTTAATTCAGTCTCAATGTGTTTATCAATTTACAAAGTCTCGTGATTTTATTTGTCTGGTAGAAATTGTTCTGTGTTCATGAGGAATACTACAAGGAGGTTTCTCTTTAATGTTTGTTACGTCAGCGTCCTGGGGTGGTGCTGACCTCAAAATGAGGGAGCACATGCCCCTTCTTCCTCTGTTCTCTGATCTGGTGTGTAACCCTGTTGCCACCCCGCGAACCACAGGTCAGATCCTGGCCATGTCTGGCACCACCCTCATGATCTCTGTCCTGCTCAAGTTCTTTGAGAGTCACTGTCTCAAACCATCACACTGAGGCTCTTCCTCTTTCTCTGGCCCTCGACCACTCCCAGCATGATGTCTCTCCAATGACTGGCTTCCGCCTGAAAATATGGTCAAAGTAAATGAGACAAAGTTTCACCATGTGGCTTCTAAAGGGCACTCACTGTAGGTGCACTTCCTCCCAGACCAACTTGTGTGTCCTTTTGGCCATCCTTAGGATGTTCAATAGTCTTCACCAACGCCATTCTCAAAGACATCAAAGTCATCTTCTGTTATATATATTTGTCGCCCCAACTTTTTCAGATGCATAGAAAGCAAGTGAAAATACCCTGACCTAGACCAGGTATTCCTTTGTCCTTAAACAGACATCCTTGTTCTTCAGCACTTTAAAGAAGTCCCTGATGGCCGATCTCCCCAGTGCAGCACGTCTTCTGATTTCTTGACTGCTGCTACCATAGATGTTAATGATGGATTAAAAAAAAAAAATGATGGATTCAAGTAAAACGAAAGCTTCAACAACTTCAATAGTTTCTCCATCTGTCATTATACTGCCTATTGGTCCAGGGAGGAGGATTTTTGTTTATTTATCGTTAAGGTGTAACTCATATTGAAGGCTGTATAGTTTTTGATGTTCTGAGCTAGTGTTTAGTGTTTCAAGTCCTCTTTGCTTTCTGCAAACAAAGGTGTATCAATAACACAGGTTGTTGATGAGTCTTTGTCCAGTCCTGATGCCACATTTTCTTTATATATTCCAGTTTCTTAAATTATTTGTTCATCATATATATATTGAATAGGATATGGAAAATGGATGCAACGCTGATGCAAATTTCTTTTTATGATTTTAAATCATGCAGTGTTCCTTTGTTCTGTCTAGACAACTGCTTCTTGGTCTATGTATAAAGAAGCCAAAACAAAAGGAAGAGCTGCCAACATACAATTTCAAAGAGGAACTCAGAAAAACAAAGTAAAGTATAAAATGTGCAAGGAGCTGCAATTAGAAAAACCAGCATGCCAACATCTCTCAAGCTGAAAAAGGATAAGAATTCATTCCATTCTCAAGTTGCAATACTAATGGATTCTATGAACAAAATCTTGAACAATCCAGGAAGCATCAAAAGATGGAAGGAATACACAGAGTCACTGTATCAAAAAAAAAATGATTGACTAAACCATTGCAGAGAATATTATATGTCAAGAACCAATATTACTGAAGGAAGAAGTCCAAGGTGCATTGCAAGGCACTGGCAAAACGAACAGCCTCGAGAATTTATGAAACACCAACTGCAGTGTTCCAGAAAACAGAAACAACCTTGGACTTGCTCACCAGTCTTTGCCAACAAATATGGAAGAAGGCTGCCTGGCCAACTGACCCGAAGAGTCTATTATTTGTTTTCATTCTCAAAAAAAAAAAAACCCAAAAAAACAAAACAAAACAACCTGATCCAACAGAATGTGGAAATTATAGAATATCCTTAACATCACATGCAAGTAAAATCTTGCTGAAGATTGCTCAAAAATTACTGAAACTGTCCATAGATGGAGTACTGTCAGAAATTAAGTCTGGATTTGGAAGAGGCCATGGTATAAAACATATCATTGCTGATGTCAGGTAGATCTTGGCTGGAAGCAGAGGAATACCAGTAGGGTCTTGACTTGTGCTTTGTTGATCTACAAAGACATCTGACTGCACGGATCATTGCAAATCATGGCTAACACTGAGAAGAACAGGGTCCCAGAACACTCAATTGTGTTCATGCAAAACCCACTTCCTCACTAGACACACGTGCTCGGATTTTCTAATTTCTCCTTATTTCCATTTTTGCAATTTGTCTTTTTTCAGGAAATTTATCCATTTCACCTAAGTTGCTGAATTTATTGGCATAAAATTAAATTTCATTTAAATTAAAAATTAAATATGGAACACTTACAGTATTCTTTTGCCTTCTGTAGACGGTGTGATGATGACCCCTCTTCCAAGCAGTAATCATTTATGGTCCTATCTTTTGCATCTAGCTAGGCATGAAATGTCGTTAAACGTTTCAAGGCATCAAACACTGGCCTTGATAATTTCACTATTGACTGTTTTCTCTTTTCATTTATTTTTACTTTCTTATTTTGTCCTTCCTTCTAGATTTCTTCCCTACCCCCACCCCAACCTGCTAGGCTGGAATCTTGGGATTTCTTTTCCCCCAAAACTGATAGGCTGGAATCTTGGGCTGCTGAAATTCAGACCTCACATTTTTCTGCTGTTGTCAGCATTTCAAGCACTACCTTGGCTGGATGCCATAAATTTCAGTGGTATTTTCTTTATTCAGTCTGTTGAAAATATTTTCTAAATTCCCTTGTTACTTCTTTGATCCATGAACAATTTAGAGGGATGCAGTTTCATTTCCAAATATGTGTGCTTTCCTTGTTATCCTCTTATTTTCTGCTTTCATTCCACTATAATTGGGACTATTCCTCATCTGACCTCAAGCCTTCTAGATTTGAGACGTGATCTACGGCCCATCATCTGGTTGACCCCATGAACTTCAGGGTATCCTCCTGGCTTCAGGCTTAGTGAGCAGCAGCTTGGACGGGACAATTGAGTGCCCTGTCCTGCACCTGAAAGACATTTGATCTCCTGCACTGGCCTGTCCCTGGACACTGCTGCCAATGAGGAAGGGTGGGACACTGACCCTAGTGGAGGCCAGTTGCAGAGAGGCAGGCCTTATAGCAAGGGCTCGCTAGCAGAGGGATGAGTAGGCCTGTCCTGAGGGATTATATTTAACCCATCGGTGTCCACTAGTGGCTCTGTCCAGAGAGCACCTGGGTGGCCCAGCATTTCACCCACTAGAGTCCCATTTACCCATTGTGGGACACACACACACTGACCCTTATTGAGGGTCGTCAATGCCTAGGGCCCACGAGCAGAACAGAAGGAAAGAGTAGAGCTCAAGGGAGGTCCTGCCCCGCTGGGGCCTGCCATCCAGGACACTGCAGATATGTGTCCCAGTGAAGCTCAGAGGGTCAGGATGCCTCTGCTCTCCACAGGTTCTATCTCGTCAGCGGAGGGGTGCCTTTCATCATCTGTGGGGTCACAGCAGCCACAAATATCAGGCACTATGGGGCTGAGGACGCAGAAGCTGCATAGTGAGTATTCATGGCAGAAGGTGGTTGGGGACACTGAGTACCTGCTGGACAAGGTGTGGGGACACAGGGAGTCCCTGCTGAATAAGGTGTGAGGACACAGTCCCTGCGACATGAGGGAGGGACGCAGTGAGTACTCACTGAGCTAAGTGGTGGGGACATAGTGAGTGCCCGCTGGACAAGGTGGTAGGGACAGAAAATACCTGCTGAACGAGGGGTGCAGACAGTGAGCACCTGTCTATTACAGGTCCAACTATGCAAGGTAGTGGGGCCACAGTGAGCACTCACAAAATAAGGCAGCTGGGGACACTAAGTACTCACTGAGCAAGGTGGGGGGGGACACTGTGAGTACCTGCTAGACAATCTGTGGGCACAGAGGAAGCAACTGCTGAACATGGTGGTTGGGGACATAGTATGTGCTGCAGGTCACAGTGCCCCCTCCACCATGGCCACCCGACCCCACCAGTCTAAGGTCATGGCATAGCTTCAGCTGACCTTCCAGACCCTCAGGTCATTGAATGTCTTCCCTAATGCAGTGAGAACCCCTCCTCTCACCCTCCCACATTGGCTATCTGCTACAGTCCTATGTCAGGTCATGACCTTGCTGAGGGGAAGAGGGGCAGCTGACCACTCAGATGCAGGGACCCTTTGTGGATGCCTCAGATCCTGAGCTCCAGACAGCCTGGTTCCCCCGTGCCTGCCTTAACCGCACACCTCCCGCAGCTGCTGGATGGCCTGGGAGCCCAGCCTGGGTGCCTTCTATGGGCCAGTGGCCCTCATCAGCCTGGTCACCTGCCTGTACTTCCTTGGAGCCTACGTCCAGCTGCACCGCCACCCTGAATGCAGGTACGAACTGCGGGAGCGGACTGACGAGCAGCGGCCAGCGGGGCCAGAAATGGCCCGAGGCCACCGGGCAGCACAGACCACGGAGCCAGAATGCAACGGCCTGGCCGCATCACTGCTACAGAACGAGCACTCCTTCAAGGCGCAGCTGCGCGCTGCGGCCTTCACACTGTTTCTCTTTGCCGCCACCTGGGCCTTCGGGGCGCTGGCCGTGTCGCAAGGCCACTTCCTGGACATGGTTTTCAGCTGCCTGTATGGCGCCTTTTGCGTAACGCTGGGGCTCTTCGTGCTCATTCACCACTGCGCCAAGCGCGAGGACGTGTGGCATTGCTGGTGGTCCTGCTGCCCCTCGCGCAAGTGCCCCGGTGCTGCGCAGCCAGGTGCCAATGGGGACTGCCTGCAGGGCTCCCCGCACCCTGGGCATGCGCC
The DNA here is from genome assembly GCF_000299155.1 of Elephantulus edwardii. NCBI lineage: Eukaryota > Metazoa > Chordata > Mammalia > Macroscelidea > Macroscelididae > Elephantulus > Elephantulus edwardii. The sequence continues at coordinate 519,545 of NW_006399756.1, read as the reverse complement.
CTGCGGCCACCCTGGCGCGGGCCACTGCAAGATGACCAACCTGCAGGCCGCCCAGAGCCACGCCCACTGCCTGTCCCCCGTCACTCCCTGCTGTGCCAAGATGCACTGCGAGCAGCTGATGGGCGAGGAGGCTCTGGGGCACGGCCTGGAGGACGCGTTCGTCCATGGCCCACACTCACACCGGTGCCTCCAGGGCAGGACTCAGCCGCCCTTGTTCGGCCGGGAGCCGGAGTACGCCTACCACATCCCGTCCAGCCTGGACGGCAGCCCCCGCAGCTCGCACACAGACAGCCCTCCCAGCTCGCTGGAGGGACTAGAGGGCACGCTGGCCTGCTGCGTCCAGGGGAACCCCTTCCCTGTGGCCAGTCAGCCCGAGGGCAGCTGCGCCGCACTCTATGGCTGCACCCCAGCACACTTTGAGATGCTCCACCGGACACAGTCCCTGCCCTTTGGCCCCGGGCAGAACGGGACCCTCAAGGGCACGGTGCTAGAAGGCCGGCCCTACGGCGCCGATGGCACGGGCAACATCCGCACTGGCCCCTGGAGGAATGAGACCACTGTGTAGGGGGCTCATCCTCCCGCGCCCTCGCACGGCTCACCTGTTCCCCTGAGAATCCCGGAATAGTGGGCACCGGGCCACGCGGGTTCCCCCGGAGCGATATTCCCAGGCTCCACTGCTGAGGACCGGCGGGAAAGCCCCCGGAGCGCCCCTCGCTGACCTCGTGTCGACAGCGCCCAATTCCGGGAAGTGGGAACTTGGTGATGCGGACAGACGGACGTGCGCCCGTCAGTCCCACCCACTGCGCCTGCGCGTACGATTGGCGGATGCTTCCACAGCCCAAAGCAGCTGGGCCCTGAGGCGAGTGCCTGGCTCACCACAAAGGACCCTGGGCCACCTCGCCACAGCGCTGGGCCTGCGCTCAGATCGCCTGCGGGGGAGACAGAGCCACTGTTTTGGAAAGTCCGAATGCTGTAGTGGGCCTAGGCCTACCTGGACCTCGTCCCAGCACAAGGGATCACGACAATAAAGGTCTCCGCTCCGCAAGGAGGGCTGGCGGAGGCCTCCTCATGGTCATGGTCACGGTCACGATTACTTCGCCGTGTTACACCTCCGTGATCTCTGGGCACAAAGCCTCAACTCTGTACACCGGGTGTCCATGGCCATGAGCATCACACAGCCGGGTTCCCGCGTTCCCCTGGACCTAGATCGCCCTCATCCCAGTCATTGATGCGTGTGTGCCTCTCACCCGCACGAGTCAGACACGCACACAGATGCACACACTCATAACCAGCAGACACACAAAACTCACATTCTCGTGCGCTCACACACTCACCCTTACATTGCTCAAGCTCTCACATGCCCACACCCGGCTGTGCACAGGCACTCAAGTCAGACCCTCGCACCCTCAAACTCTCAAGTGCACACTCACGAGGTCACTTGCTCTGAGCTGTGGGAACCCTGGGCCTGTTCCCTTCTGTGCGCTTTCACAGTCACTGGTGCCAGTTGGATGCATCTGTCCTCACTGTGCTGATGGGTGAGGGTTCACCAGGACCAGGGGCTCCCACCAGCATGCCCTGGAGGGCCCTGTGGACAGTGTCCTGCTCACTGCTGAGGGGAGACTACTGACGGGGGAAGGCACAAGGTCTCTGGGAGGCACATGCTTCCTTGTGTTTTTGTAGACAGGAAGCGCTGTACCATCACCACCATGTACCCTGACCATTGAGAACCCCTCCTGCTCATCATTAATGCCTGTCAGAGGCACCAGCAGCCTCTGTTTCAACCCCTGTCCAGTCTGTGTCCACCTCTGCAGACCTGCTTCTGTAGCTGGCTCGGCTGTAGCCGTCTGTTCTAGTTGCAGGGCCAGCAGCTTGGGCAAAATACAGCGTCTGTGTTCATCATGAGGCTGGCATGGCCCTGGGTGTCTCGTGTTTGTGTGAAGGATGCTGTTGTCCCCTCACACCCATGTCAGGGAGGACTGAGGAGGCCCCTGCACACTCCCGACCCTGAACTCGTCACAGGACAGGGTCTGGGAGCCTTTTTTCAGCCACTGGCACCCACGCAGGACAAAGCTCACCCCATTATCCAAACCAAAGAAAGTTACTCTAGCCATTAAAGCCCCATGTGCTGGTGCAGGTTTGACCTGAGCCTGTGCTTGGGAACGGTGCTTGACACCATCCACATTACACGAATTTTAGAGTATGACATTCGCAGCGTGACCACTGTGTCAAAGAGTTTGCATGGCACTAGCTTCAGAGAGGATGTGGAGAGTAGATCCAGCCCAGTCTTATCGTTTGAGATGCCTTTTTGTGTCATTTCTTCCATTGTACCTGTGTATAACTGTGTGTGCCCATGCTTGTCAGTGTGTGTACTTGCTGGGAAAGGCTCGTGCAGGGTGCATGTATGTGAGGGATTCTGTGCAACAGTGAGTGTATGTGCATGCATGCGTATGAGTATATGAGAGTATATGCGTGTCTGCATGTGTTAAGTGCCTGTGTGTGCAGGTGAGTATGCCATGCGTATACGTGAGGGTGTGGATGTTTTTGTGTGTGTATGCATATGTCTTAACTATCTGCTGCTACTATATCATAAATATTACAACACTTTAACAAACAAAAATCTATTTTCTCACTGCGTAGGAGGCTAGGCACCACAGCCTGGACACCAGCTCTGGGGAAGGCCTGTCTCTCCATTCTGGTTCCAAGGGAACCTGTGTGGCTAGATGTCTCTCGGCCCCTCTCCTGTTTCAACTCAAGACACACCCACTAATCTTACCTTCTAAGCAAAGATGAGCTGTTCTCAGATGGGTTAATACCAGGCATGAGGTTAGGGTTCACCAACACCATGTGGGGACACAATTCCACCCGTGGAGGCATGTGTTGTGTGGTTGTGTGCATGCACACACATGGGTTCATGTGAGAGCAGTGTAACAAGCGAAGCTCTTTCCACTCCCTCTGTCCCATGTGACCTGGGTGGCCGCCCCACTCTCTCGGCTCAGGGACCATCAGGAGCCATGAGAGCAGCCCCTTCCAGGCCACCGTGTCCTGCAGAGATGGCAGCCTCACTGTGCTCCACCAGGTGGTGCCAGCAACACACAGAGCTCTGCGTGGAACTCGGGCTTCTGGACAGTTCACCTAGGACTTGGACCATGATGGCGGCCTAGGTACAGGGCAAGCTCCCTGGGAGGCCACTATGGTACAGCCAGCATGCACACGGATCAGGGCTGCCCCCCTCCTCACACCCAGGCAGCCCACCTGTCACCGCTGAGCAGACCCCTGGCACAGGCTTCCAGCATGAAGGACTCTGCGTGACTGTCCACAGGACTGGCGACTGGCAGACTCTGTGCTGGGCAGAGGCTGGTGAATGCAAGATTCTGTTTCCTGGCCAGCTGGGGTCCTGGGAGCAGTGCCAGTACCTGGGGCTCAACTCAGCAGGTCCACAGGCATCCACACCGTTTCTGCATGAACAGTGGGCAGTCAGCCTCCTTGCAAACATTTCCTGCAGGTTGTCTGTGGCCAGGTCCACCTTACCCTGCAGACACCTGGCTAGCATCAGATTGCCGGCCCGCCACACAATCAAGGATCACCCTCCCCATCCTTGGACCCGGGCTTTTAGGGACACCTCCTGCTTGAGCAAACCATCTGCAGGTGTTTCCTTCAAGGTTTAGATGAGACTTTGAGAATGAGACCACCAGAAGACAAGGGCCAGGGTCTCTTCCTCTGTCTGGCTTTTCAAATTTAATTCAGTGCTTGGGAGAGAAGGTAGGAGCCAGTCCCATGGACAATGGCCAGCAGGAGGTAGCAGCCCATGTCTCTATGTTGAGGGCAGGAAAGAGGGAGAGAAGGGATCAGGCAAGGCAAGGGGCTTTGGGGAACAATCTCTGAGTTACCCCAAGTCTCCCGGAGGGAGAAGTAACATGTCAGCCAGAAAGGACGGCCAGGGCTGAGGCAGGCCCCCAAATGACCAGCCAGGGCTGAGGCAGGCTCAAGAGGGGCAAGCTAGGGACAGGACGGGCCCATGACGGGAGACGGGGAGGACTCAGCCTCACTGTTGGTGCACAAATAGTAAGCCAGGAGAAAGCAGCCAGATGAGGAAGGCCCCCAAGTCACCAGCCAGGGCCAGGCCGGCCCAGGAGAGGCCAGTTGGGGACAGGCCAGCCCAGGAGAGGCCAGTTGGGGACAGGGCAAGCCCAGGAGAGGCCAGTTGGGGCCAGGCCGGCCCAGGAGAGGCCAGTTGGGGACAGGCCAGCCCAGGAGAGGCCAGTTGGGGACAGGGCAGGCCCAGGAGAGGCCAGTTGGGGACAGGGCAGGCCCAGGAGAGAGCAGCCAGGGCCAGGCAAGCCCAGGAGACTGGGAGTGGGGCAACAGGAAGCCAGCCAGAGGTCAGGGTAAAAGATGCCACAGATACCAGAGCCAAAAAGAGGCCTCCGTGGCTGAAAGGACAAGGCCAAAGCCAGTCCAGGAGGAGGAGAAGGCAGGCATTCCCATCCTCTGTGTTCTGTCCCCAGTGTCATGCTGTCCTTGTATTCCAGCTCTCACCCTAAAGTGCTCACTGGCCACTAGGGCCTGAGACAGCACCAAACCCTGGAAGTGACCTCAGCATCTAAGGAGACCAGGTGGTACGAGCTTTACACACACCCACACCTGAACCAATGCCTGGTTGTGTTCCTCACAACCCAGAGTTCAGAGGGGCGATAGTGTCCACAGGCCCAGTCACTACCACAAGGCCTCTCAGAAGGAAGGGAGACTGGTCCCTCATGAGAAACCCAGCTCTGTGGGGGCCTCACAGGAGCAAACAGGAATGGGGTGTGTCAGGTCAGCAGAACTCCTGCCCAGCACTCCTGACCACAGGATGACCAGGCATGGGGAGGACAGCCAGGCCAGGGGAACCCCAAACCCTCTTCAGGAGAGGAGCCAAGAAAGGCCTGTGATCTGAAATGGTGGCTTGGGAGGAGGCCTGTGGGGGTGCACAGGTATGGGCAGGGTCAGCCCACACAGAGGACTGGGCAGGTCACTCTCAGACACACACAAAAGAGGTCATGGCTCCCCTCATCCCAAAATATAAGAAGATCCCAGAAAGCTCACCAATCAAGAGAAGTGATTGTTTGATGTTTTTAAAAAATCAAAATGTTAATATAGGCAGAGTGAGGGGTCCTGAGCAGTAGGAATGCTGAACAGAAGTGAGTCAGGACCACCGGGCCCCCTCTGGGGCCAAGGAGAGCCGAGGGTCATCACGTGCTCATCCTCCCATAGATCAAACCTGTGCACGTGGCCCATGTGTCACCAGAAGAGGAGACAGCGCGCAAGCTGACCACGTGCAGAGAAAAGCCTCCACTATGTTCGAGTGGCATGTGCAACATGACACATGTCCGGAAGCCAGCCACGTGTCCCTCTCCAGCCACAAAACGCTGACCTAGCAATAACTGCAAAGGCATCACTGGAAAACTCCCACACGCTTCAAATTTAGAAATAAGTTTGACCCACGAGTCCCAGAAGAAGTCACAATATAACCTGGAGAACAGTCTACGGAGGGAGCCGGAAACAGACCCAGACTTGCGGAGCTGAAGCCAGGAGAATGTCACAGAGAAGATGGCCTTTACGTTGTCTTTTGAAATGACACCTCAGGGATTTAGAAAATCAGCATTAAATTACATCCGTTGTCATGGAGGGGCTCCGACTCATGACTGTGGTGGAAAAAAACAGAGCCCAGCGGGGTCCTCCAGGCTCCTGCTTCCCAAGTCTTTCTCTGCAGGTGCCTCAGTGTGCACTTTAACCTCTGGAGCGTGCTCACCTCTCATACCGCCGGGGGGTGGGGGGGCCACAGTAAATCGCCTCTACCTCACAGCGCCCCAGAAAAGGGCAGAGCCCTGTCCGGTCCCACCCCATTGTCACAGCCTCTGCTGGGCCTTCACTCCATCTGGTGACAGCTTCCCTTCTCACTCGCTCTCCACAAAGCATGATGTATTGCTGCAAGGACTAGCCCCAAATAAACAGAATGAAAGACTTAAAGGTTAGAACACAAATCAGTCAAACAAAAGTCATAACCTTTTAAAAGATTGATAAAATAAAAATAAAAGATTGATAAAATCAGTCCCTCCCTGAAAACGTGGAGGGGGTGGGGCCCAGCAACAAATGTCAGGAATCAGAAGGAGCTGGTACTACACACCCCACAGATACTACAACAGAGGCAGAGCAGAACACAGGCTGCTCAGACCAGCAAGTCTGAGACCTTCGGTGGAACAGACAAACTCCCAGGAAAACACAAGTATGGTTTAGGTGAATAACAAGCACACTCGGCCCAACAGCACCTAACAGCAATGACAAGCTGTGTAACAAGCAAAGACTTGAATGCATCGTTCTGAAATGCCCCATAAGGTAGAAAGAGGAGGGAGAAACGTGTCTACCATCACGTCATACTTCCGATGCCGAGATGGTTTTCAAACACGAAGAGAAAAATATCAATTTTACAAGAACTCTTCCAGAGATCTACATAGGAAAGCAACCTCTTTCCACCCCATTTCTTGCCTCTGGGAACCCGATGAGGTGTCAGCTGTGAGTCAGTTCCGACTCAGTGGTACAGGGAACAGAAACCTCACCACATCCTAGTTATGTGGAGTTAGCAGGACTCTTACATGTGAACTGACACGGACATCATGAGAAAGACCAATTGCAGGTCAATTAAAGTAAATGAACAAATACTCGTTATCAATCAACTAAGTGAGTACTGCTCAGAAATGACCACTTCTCACTGCCAGGTGGGTTTGACATTAAACATTCAACAGAGGGTCCTGCCCGGCCTCTACTGAGGTGGCCATGACACCTATCAGTAGGCCTCCCCTTTAAGGAGCGGATGGCAGCGTGGGAACAGCCATGGAGGCCAGCCGGGATGCCTGGAGCAAAGGCAGCATCACCATGAGGGTCCAGGCACGGAGAACCAGGGTTAGGACCCTGAGGGACCGGGTGATGACAGGCTGGTTTCAAAGAATTCAAAACAATCCTTGTCTGTGGCACCTCCCAAAGCAAAGTGCCTCCCTTTACTTTCCCGGGAAGGAAAATCTCTGAGAATAGACATCTCAACCATGTCACAACGTCCACCTTCTAAGGGTGGCACAGGCCTGGCCTCCCTGAGGATTCCATGGTTACTCTGAGGTGACCAGGGACCCCGCTGCTGAAATCTGAGCACTCCACACTTGGAAGAATGGAAACCTGCCGAGAGAGAATACCACACCTGCCACCCAGCCCAGAGTACACTCACTCACTCACCTGAGCAAGTAGGTGCCTACCTGCTCCAGGTACCACTGCAGGGGCTCAGCCCACACGGAACCTCCCTCCTGTGTGGATCATCCTTCCAGAATCTCAAGCATGAGCTGTTCTCCTTACCGCACGCTTCTGTGAGGCACATCCATGGGCGATTACAACTTTATTGAATTTCCAGAATCCATACTCAGGGCTCTGCCGTCTGGTAACTTCAACAGTTCTATGACAGACAGACCTTCCTGGAACAACTCTTAGATACATTGGCAAGCTTCCTCAAACACGATCCCAAAAAGGAAGCTTCTGAGTCCATGGCTTGTCTTGAGTTTACCAAGAACCCAATACCCTCCACCCCACTGAAGTGCCAGTCCCACCTCATCTCCCATAGGACACCAGAGGCATCTTTATCTTTGCTTAAATCCTTGCCTATTGAGGAATGAAAATGGCATCTGGTCATCTTGACTTTCACCTCGCCAGTCACTTCCTGCAGCTCTGAGGGCACCTGTACGGACGGCTGGGGCGTCTGCACCAGGACAAGGCTTCCCAGACCAGATGCAATCCCTGGGTGCCCCTCCACCTGCCCCTCCTTCCTGCCTGCTGCCCACCACCACTCTCCCAGAAGTATTCTCTTCACTGAGAGTGCACCCTATAAAACAAGACCACCTCCAGGCGACAAAGTGGATGATCTTCAGAGACCTCAGCATCAGGACATGATAGCTAAAACCTGCCTGCAGGTGAGTCTGCCTATTGTGAGGCCACCTGCTCTCCTCTGCTCAGGGAGCAGCTGTGTCTGAGCCACCCCGAGCCATGTGTTCCCAGCATGGTCGGTCTCTGGGCCTTGTGTCCATGAAGCCACCCAAAGCAGGACACCACCAATTGCCATGGGCTGCGTCTGTCTCAGGGCGTCTTGCTCACCATATGCAGACAATGCACAGAGCTAGAAAACAGCACCTGGCTTTTGATGAATGCCCTGGAGCCTGTGGCCAGGCCCTAGTGACCAGCACCTCCAGGGACCTCCCTCTTCTGTCTCAAGCAGGTTGCAGGTGTGTCAGGCTGGACATCCCACACTGTGAGGCAAAGTGGATATGGGAGAGACCCAGCACAGGGTGTCCTCTTGTCCCTCACTTGAGAACACCCACACGTGTGCTTATGTGCAGACCAAGTCTGGGCCACTCAGACATCTGTGGCATCTTCACTCTTGGCACTACCACAGCCACAAGTCTCCAACTGGGACATGTGTGGTGGTTTCATGAGTGGACCCAGCAGGGAAGCAGGGCTGCAGCAGCCACGTGCTGGTGAGCGTGGACCAGGGAGTGGATTCTAAGATGTGGGAGAACAAAGAGGCAAAGAGGATGTACGGTCCCCAGAGTCGGAGTCCCTGTGAGAAGCAGGTTCCAGAACCAAGGAGAGGGACCAGGAGCGATGAGAAGCGGTTAGGGTTACCAGAGGGGCTGCAGTGCCTGTAAGGTGGGTACTGGCCAGTGGCCAGTGGTGCATCGGAAGGAACTGGATGGGAATGAAATGCTCCCTGCGGCCCTCCAGCGCCCCCTGCTGACGGAGCTCACGAGAACCACCTGTGTTGCTGGGAGACCACCCAGTTATAGAACCTGTTACACAGTAACAAGTGCCTAGCCGACATGGGGAGCAGGAGCCTGGCACCAAGTGCCTGGCAGACATCGGAGCAGGAGCCTGGAGCCAGCCCCTCTGCCTCCTCCAGAATTCCTGAGAAACACCGCCTTTTACTTTGGCAAAAGGCTCTTATTTATTTATTTATTTATTTATTTATTTTTTATTACTCTTTTGTGTGCGTGTACCGTCAAATCAGATCTGACTGGTACAGGAGGAGATTGTCCCTCCTTCCTCCGCAGAGCATCTGGTGGGTTCGAACCGTGAGCCAGTTCCTTGCCACTAGGCCACCAGAGCTCCCCTAGCAAAAGGCTCTTTGATGCTATGTAATTAGTCTATGGTCGTGGGAAGGGAAGTATGTTTTTGAAATATTTTATTAGTATTCAACGTGTTAAACCCTGCATGTATAGATGAGACCTGGTGGCCCACTGGTAATTACAGCATTGTGCTGACAATCCAGGGTTCGAATCCACAGCTTCTCCTTGGGGAAAGATGAGCAATTTTACAGTCTCTGAAAACTCCCTGAAGCTGTTAGTTCTGACTGGCACCACCACAGATGTTTCAGTCAGAACCAACTCATAACTAGACCCTTCGGCAGGTTTTCAGAGGCAGTGAATCACATGGGAGGAGATTGTCCATATTTCTCTAATGAAGCAGCTGGTGAATTCGAACTGTGTACCTTTGGGTTGGCAACTCACCTCCTGACCAACAATCTCTCAAATGTGAAATGGTTGGGACCATTGTGGGAAGCTCTGGTGACATACTCCATAGGGACCTGCACTGCTCATCCAAAAACTGTGCCTCTCTGGAAGTTCGAATCCAGCAGCAGCAGCCCTGCAGGATAAAATGAATGCTCTCCTCCAGTGTGAGCACAGCCTGGGAAGCCCGAGAACTGGAGTTGGGTCGGCCTCCATTGCACTAAGTGGGGAGGGACAATGCAATCGGAAGTCCGACACGTCCTTAGAAAACTGGGAACGGAAATGTCTTTGGACGAAGCAATCCCACTCTCGTTACTAGAGGCCAACACCTAAACTGTGACTCTATGACCTGTGGACAGCAGAGGTGAAGCCTGCCCGCCCTGTACCACCCGCACCACCTCTCCCACGCTGGGGCCCACTGGTACAGTCGCCTTGTCGAGGATCTTCCTCCCTTTCTCTGACCATCCAGCTCCCACCTGACAACATGGCCAACGTGTGTGATGTGCAGTTTCACCGTTTTTGCCCCTAAGGAGCATTCTTGTTGATTCTTCTGACAGTCCCTGGAATAGTCAGTGATCTTCGCCAATACCCCAGTTCAGAGGCATCAATTCTTCTTTTGTCATCCCTGGTCATTGTTCAGAACAGTGCCAGGGGGAAGATGTAAGAGCAGGGTGAGTACAGAGGCCAGGCCAGGGCACAGAGTGTGCATTCCAAAACTGAGTGGTCTGGAATTCTCATTCTTCTCAAGGTCAGCCGCAATTTGTTGTGATCCACATGGCCCAATGTCTTTGCATGGTCAATAAAAAACAGACATCCTTCTGGTTCTCTCTACTTTCAGCCAGGATCCATCTGACATCAGCAATGATTTCAGTGCCACAGCCTCTTCTAAATCCAGCTTTACACACTAATTAATTAACTTCATTATTTAATTGTAATTAATATTATAAAACAAAATGTGCTGAATAGAAACTCAATATGGTTTTTAAACATACACACAAATAAAATTAAATAATTAAGTACCCATACTTGCAAAAATAGAAATAAATATGTTTAGGATTCCACTGTGGTGAAATGTAATGGTGTTAGTTGCTGTACATACGGAGGAGTCAGTGCAGATTTCATTCTTTGTAATACTTTCTTAAATTTTTCTTTTTTTAGTTTCTTATTTTAAAAAATTAGATGTCAACTTTAGAATATACACGTGGATTGATAGCTTTTCAGAATTATCTGGGCAGAAAGAGTCCACTGCTTTGCCCAGTGTGTGGTCAGAACAGGCCACGTATCCACTGCAGCTTGAGACTACTGTGCAGTTCAGGGGTGTAAGACACAGTCCAGATGTCTGAGGTGACCAGGGCTCAGAGAACAGAAGGTCAGCAGCAGGAGGGAGATGTGAGGGCAGGGCAGGTGGAGTGGCGGGGAGAGTAGTCAGGCAGCCCCTGCAGGATTCTGACATCTCTCCCCCTCAAAGGCACCCCTGGAGTGGGGTGCGGCCAGGCGAGTAGCATGGAGGGTATCTTCCCAGCCTGTTCGTGGTGCCCTGTTCGGACTCAGCTTAAAGTGAACACTGGCTGCTTGAAAGGCCAAGCCCTCATCTGTGCTGAGTAGAGTTGGCACGATCCCAAGCCGCAGCCTCATCTAAAATGTGCCCATCCTCCTGCATGGGGCACCGGGACAAGCAAACTTGCTGTAATCTTTGATAGCTTCTAACTGCTCTGTAAAACATCTGAAAAGTGCAGGCGGATGGCCTCAGAATTCCAAGCGAAAGCTGATAGACAATAAGAACAGGACCCGCCCAGTGACCACTGGACTGACCTGTGACCCCTGCTCACAAGATACTGTTCTACCTCCTGTGACCTTGGAAGCCACAAGAGCAGAAGTGCCAGTGGGAGTGTCCAGACTCTGCCCAACTGGTCTGGTCAGGCCTGCTCCATGGCCCCTGACCTGACTGTGAACTTGGAAGTCAGGGAATGCGCACTCAGTGTGTTCAGGGTTCAGCAGCGAAAGCTGACTCAGCTGCTCTACATACCCCATTTTGCCCATATTTTACTCAAACTAGATGCAGTTTTCCCAGAAGCGGGTGCTGTGTCACTAGACTCCCAGCACTGTGACCTAGCGTCCCTAAATTAACCTTTATGTTCGTACTACCATCACATCCTCATCTCTAACTCAGCAGGGGTGGGGGGCATAGCCCACCTCTCTGTACCCCCAAACCACCCTCTGTGTCTCTGTGCAGCAACATCACCCCGAGGCTCCCCTAATGCACCAAGGCCTCACGCCTAATCAGATTCGGGTGTAGCTGCCACCGGCTGCAGCTCCAGGCTGGAGCCCAAAGGGTATGCCTCCCTAGATTTCCAATCTGGTTTACCTGAGAGCAGGAAGGCTCAGCCCACACATGGTGACTGCCCTGGGCCAACCCAGCTCTTGGCCACAGACTTCCTGCCTCCTCACCAACTGCCCACACGGCTCCACCTGCCCAGTGCTGTCCTGGACCTCTCCTGTGGGCTCAGTCTGGCTGTCACAGGGCTGGGGTGAGGGAGGGGGAGTGAAGCACTGGTCGCAGTCCTACTCTCTACGGGGGAGGGGGGGGGAGGGTCAGCCTGACCCTTCACCTGGATGGAGGGGAGCTGTCAACAGAGGCTGTCCTAGGAGCAATGTCCCAGTCATTTGCTGGGGTGCGGGGAGTGGGGCTCTCTTGGCCACATTTTGAAGCCAGGCTTGCTTCTTGGATGCAAAGACACTAACAGGGCAGTGAAGGGGTTAATCATGAGTAAGCAAATTGAGGCGTCCTGTTTGTTTCCTGCCTCGGGTTCCCACAGAGCTGACTGAAGGAGGGGACATTAAGGCTTTAACTGGTAACCCCAACCTAGTAGCCATGGGGCCCCAGCTCGGGCTGGACAAGGGTGCATTGCAGCAGCGTGATTCTCCACCCGGGGCTCCCTACTCGGCGGGCCCCCCACACCCCGCCTCCACCTGACCCAGGGCGGAGTCACTGCAGTAGCCACGGGGGGTGGGGGTGGGGGGGAGGTGGACTGCGGCAGCCCCGCCCCTCAGCCTCTTAGAGGATCTGTGGGATTAGGGACTAGGTGGAGGGTCCAAGTGGAGGGTCGCAGGGGCTCTCCTAAAATGAGCGAGCCCTCAACCCCTCTGCAGTGCGCCTACGTGGGCGCAGACCCTGGACATTCCGCCAGCCCCGCCCCCACACAGTCTCGGGCCGCGACTCCCCGTGCACCCCCGGAGGTGGTGTCGCCCTTTAGACACTAGAGTGCAAAATGCCAAGAACACACATGGAGTTCCCACTCTCTCCCAGGGACCCCACCATGCCACTGTCGCGAGCTCCATCACCCCGATTTTCAGCCCTCGGTAGCAGCTGTCTCCCCACCCCGTAGCAGAGAGGCGGCGCTCCTGCACCGCCTTGGCTAACACTGCGGCAGGTGGGGGGCACCAGCGCGTGCAAGGGGTGGCAGGTGGGGGGCACGGGCGCGTGCAGGGGGCGTAAGGGAGACGCAGGGGGCGGGCCTGCATACCACCGCAGGGGCGAGGCCGCCAGGACTGACAGCCGAGAGGGGGGCTCAGTGATGGGCAGACAGCGGGGGGGCGGGGGCCTGGGTGCGCGGCGGCGCGTTGCCATGACGGCTGGGCGCGCGTAGCTGTGGCCGGAGCGGGAGTCGGAGCTGAGCCCCGCGAACCTGCGGCACAGAGGCTGAGGCCGAGCAGACAGGAGGGGCTGCTGGAGGGAGCAGCGACCCGGGCGACCCGGGCGAGCCGGACGCGGGCTGGAGTGCCCAGAACCCGGACCCCGGAGCCCCGCGCGGGCACTGTCGGTGCCCACAGGATGCAGGCCTTGGAGCGGGCCGCCGCGGGCTTCTGCGAGAAGGACGGCAGGGATCTGGACTTCTATGACTTTGAGCCGCTGCCCACTCTGCCGGAGGACGAGGTGAGCCCGGGGTGCGCTCCCCCTTCCCTGGGAGGACCCCAGGGTGGATCCGGGAGGGGCAGGAGCGCTCTGCTTCCACAAAGTGGCTGGTGGGAGATCCTATGTCTGCTATTGTCTCTTGGCCTGTGTGTGAACAAGACCCTGGGATGCTGCCGGGCACCGAGTGGGTGGGCAGCTCACGCTGTGTCCGAGGGTGAAAAACTGTTAGTGAACATGGTGCCTGGACATGGGGATTGTGACTTGGGAGGGAAGTGAGATTGAGATGTTTACTGCCCGCTGCGCAGCGTCCTGGGGCCAGCAAGAGGTGCGGGCAGCAGAGCTGAAGGGGGGGCCAGAGCTTCCCAGGAGGCCCACACTCAGCGACCCCTCCCCTCACCAGACTAGAAGTGCCAGAGGACTCCAGCCACCCGTCACTCTGGGCGCCAGTCCACTGTCCGGGCCCAGGGCCCACAGCCCAGCCTGTCAGATGGCAGCACTCACCCCAGAGGCCTGTCTGTCCTGAGTTTCCATGGACTCAAAGTACCAGCAGACCATGAAATGGAGTCGAGTTCATATGCTCAGTGGTCTGTGGGCAGGTGGAGGGGCCTCTTGAGGGGATGACCTAGGAGAGAAGGATCCAGAGGGTGCCCCAGTCCCCACACCATGTCCTCTGCGTGGGGAGCCTGACTGGCTTCTGTCGCAGCACCCCCAGCCAGGATGCTGCGGCTGAAAGTGGGCACTTAGAAGCCCCCTCTTTGAATGGCCCCAGACCAGTGAAGACCCTCCAAATGCCACTCAGACCAGGCCGTGGGGAGACTGTCCGACTCCTAGCACGTCACACCCCAGAGCCAGGCAACCACATACACAGGCTCCCAGCCCCGCCTCCCTCCACCACAGCCTGAGGTGTCCTAGACTTGATACTTACGTTGAATCTTAATTCTGGGTACAGAACTGGAGCCTGTCTGGGGAGCTGTCCACTACCCAGGAGAGTGCCCACAGGGGGCATCATTGCTGCCCCACCCCTACACAACCTGGATTTGGTGGCAGGGTTGGGGAGCTGCAGAGAGGAGAGGCAAGGGGACAAACAGCTCAGTCCTGCCATGGTCCCAACTGCGGTCAGCCTCAGCCTCGGAGCCTCCCACGGGGTCATCTTGGTTTGGGCAACACCACTTTGCTGCCCTTGAGGTCAAGGGGGCTCGAGGGGCCCTCGAAGCCCAACAGTGGTCTCTGGTTGGTGACGTCATACAGAGCAAGGCCAGGGCAAGAACATGAACCAAAGCCCATCTGCCCACTTTCCAACATCTCTAGATGCCCCCTGTTGGTGTAAATGTTCCCCAGGGCTACAGCCCCACCCGCATCCCACCCCAGACACCCCAGGGACCTGTGACTGCAGGTGCAGGAGGACTGGCATGTAGTTCAGGGACATCCCGTGGCCCTGCCTCCCCAGGAGAAGGTGCTGCTGTGCCCTGGGCTCCACACATAAGAGTCGTGCGTGCAGAAGAGACAGATGTCTTGAAGCTGAGAACTCCTGTTAGCCAGAGCCAGACCTTCTCGATGGACTGGACCTCAGAGCCAAGCCCAGGGCCACTGGTCTCTGGGTCCGAGACATCATGAGAAGTTGAATTGAATAGGAAAAGCCATTGATGTCAGCTGCTCTTGGCCAGGAGAGACTACAGCATCTGTCCAGTGAGCAGGTCTGAGGGACCTTACCTCAGAGCCATATAGTGAGGTCAAAAGGCAGTCCAGGAGAGCCGAGCAGCTCCTGGAATGTGTGAAGGGCACCAGACTAGAACCACAGGAGATGTGCCAGGGAAGACCTACGCCACCTACCAGAAGAGATCTGGCCCCAAAGTGTCACAGGAAGTGCCCCCAGTGGCCCCATGCAGCAGGCTGGGGGACAGAGCATCTGAAGAAGGTCTCCCTCACACCTGGAATAGCCTCTGTGAAAGCAGGTTGGCATCAGACAGCAGAGGTGCCCACACTCCACATCCCAGCTGCCTCCCCACTGTGCTCACACCAGACTCATGTAAGAGAACAGAGCTGCAGCCACTGGGGACCTCCAGGTTGTACCCTGTCCAGGTGCCCAATCTGAAGTGGTACCAGGCCAGAGACTACAATGCAAAGTGGGCCCTAGACAACATCAGCTTCTGCAAGAGGAGCCCAGCCCCTGGAGCCATGGGGTGCGATGGGGTGTGGAACCAGGCTGGGTACCCACCTCAGGTTGACCAGGGGAGAACAGAAGAGGCTGAGCTGGATGCTGTGGTTGGAAGTCAGCCAGGCTTTTGCCCTGTTGGTGGCAAGGGTTCCACTGGCTGGCAGGGTGTGTAGCTGAGGAAGGGCCAGGTATGGAGGGGAGAGGAGGAGCAGATGTGAAGGTAATGAATGGACAAGTGTGGAGGTGAAGAAGGGACAAGTGTGGATGAGGAAAGGGCAGATGTGTTCTGGAAACGGGCATGCTCTTCCCATTTCCACATTGACTCAATACCCCTGCACCTGCTGTGGGACAGGCTCGGCACCTGGCGGTGGATATGGAAGGGACCCTACCCTGCCCTGGGGGAGCACATAGCCCCTGGCAGCATCATAAGGAGAAGGAGCAGGTGCATTGCCCCCTGTTAGGCTTACATACAAGTCATGACTGGTAGCTGTGGTTAGGGGGCCTACAGAGCACAGAGTAGCTTAGGAGAGGAGATGAAATGTACACCTGCTCAGAGAAGGAGTGGAAGGGAGGCAAGCGCTTGAGGGCCAGCAGGCAGACCCCAGGTAGAGCACTGACTGAGCCTGGGCTGGGAGTTCAACCACAGGACCTGATCACAGCTGCTCTCAGGGGCTGGGCTCTGTGCTGGCGAGAGCTTGCGCATCAGGTAAGTGAGCATGTTTTAGTGTCACAGGGGCCCCTGGCTCGTCAGGGACCTGGCTTCCAGTTTGTCCGTGTGAGGGACTTGTGGCATGAGGATCCTCAAGTGGGAAGCCCACCCTGCCCTCAGCCACCCATGCCACAGCTGTGCCAAGGGTGACATCAGCCAGCCTGATTGAACTCTGCATACCATTGCAGGGCTGGAGGTCAAGGACATGCTCCTGTCCACCTCAGTGGGGAACACCTCACTGGGGCCTCAGGGGCAAGGAAGGGTATAGCACGGATTGGAGGGGACAGGACCTCCATGCCTGGGAAGGAATCTGTGTCCAGTTCAGAGCCTCGAGGAAGCACCGCAGGAGCACGGATGACTCTGATGCCACTCATCCTTCAGACTCTTGCATCCTGGGTACACGTGCACATCTAGGTGGTCAGTGGGCAATGCAGGGATACTGGCTTCAGCTCACACACCCTTCCCTCTGATTGATGTCCACTGTGGTCCGTTAAGCTGAACAAGTCTCCTCAAGCTCTCCTCTGACCTGTAGCTTCCAGACTTCGCTTTGGCCTTCCAGGCAGTGAGGCTTAGTCAACAGTCCTAAGCTAGTAAGCAGGAATGGGGTCAAGGGCTCTGTCCACCTGATGGCCAGAGGGTGAGATGTTTGGGGACCATGGAGAACATGTGTGCAGTGCCTGCGTTTCCTCCTGACTTCCTCACCCTGGTCTCTGGACCCTCAGTCAATGCTTGTCCTTGTTCCCATCTACAAGGCTGGCCCATGGGGATTAGGGCTAGGGTGCCACCTGGGGTGGTGCTGTGAGTGAGCTCAGTGGAGGAGGTAGAGGAGACCAGGACCCCGAGAGTGGGGTTTGTCAGGGAGTCTGTGTGTTAGCATCCTCGGGTCCCTCCTGGAACATGACTCAAGGTGTGGAAAGTCACCCTGGCCCATCAGGCAGGATGTCCAAGACCAACATGGGGACCTCCACTCAAGAAGAGTGTGGGAGCTGCAAGCCTCCAGCTTGGGCAAGCAGGGCGAGTAGTTCCCTCAGAAAGCAAGTGTTTGATCCTGAGCAGGAGACCATGCTGAGATGTGAGAGGCACAGCAGCTCCTCCCTTCTCTTGGCCACATCCCTGCCAACAGCTCCAGGAATGGGGCCAGAACCAGTGAGTGTCACCAGGCAATTGCAAGAGAAAGGCTCAAACAGACATCCCATACCAGCTTTGTTTCTCCTCTGCAGGCCTTACCTGAGAGTTCTCAGGCAGCTTATTACAGCACTTGAAACTATGTGCATGTGTGCGTATGTGTGTGTCTTTGTGCCATGTGTACTATACATATATATGTGATTGTGTACATGTGTGTTCCATCTCTGTGGGTGATGTGTACCTATGTGCAATGGACCCATGTGGTGGTATGCATGTGTGTGTGTGTGCCTGTGTGCAGCATGCTTGACTAGGTGTGTCCTGTGTGCATGTCTGTGTGTATAGGGTGTGTGTGCGTCAGTGGCCTATGTGCGTACATGAGTTGCCTGCACATATACTTGTACATGTGCCTTCCTATGTGTGTGAGTGCATGTGTTAGTGTGTAAATGTGCAGGTGCATGTGTGTGTTTGTGCATGTGTCACAAGAGTGAGTAGATGGCATGAGTGCAGGTGTTTATGTAAACATGCTAAGTTAGCCTGTGAATATATGTGTGTGGTTGTAAGAATGATGGCATGCACGTGTGTGTGGTGGTGTGCACATGTGTAAGTATAGTGTGTACATATGAGTGATCACATGTGTGTGTTGTGTGCTTGAGGGAATGTGGTTGTAAGATGTCTAAGTGTGATGGGGTTGAGATGGCGTTCACAAGTGTATGGGGAGATATACACATATCACATATACATATATGTATGTGACATATACACAAGCGAATGTGTGTGGTGGTGTGCACAGGTGTAAGTGTGGAGTGTTTGTGGGATATCACGTGTTGTATGCATGTGCAAATGTGGTTGTAAGATGTGCGACTGATGGTGTGGACATGTGAGTGTGGTTATAGTGTGCACATACATAAGTGTGGTGTGTTGGTGCCTGTGTGTGACTGCACATGTGTGTTATGTGGGAATGTGGTGTGCGATGTATGTCTGGGTGACGATGTGTGACAGTGTACATGTATGGGTGAGTGTGGATGCGAATGTGTGTGACTGTAGATGTGTGTGTGTGTGTGTGTGTGTGTGTGTGTGTGTGTGTCATGCACAGGTGTGAGACGGGTTTTGTATGAGTGCTCATGTGAGAGTGTGATTGTAAATGTGAGAATGTCTGGGTGTAACACTGCGTGTGTGTGACAATGGATGTGTCTGTGACTTGCCACATGCGTGAGTGGGGATGTGCATGTGTGATGTATACACGTGATGTGTGTAGTGGTATGCTCTTGTGTACATGTACATGGGTGTACATGACAGTGTGCGTCTATGTAGGTGTGAAGGGTGTGACGGTGAGCTAGCCTGTAAGTGGGGGTGTGATTGTGTGCATGTGTAATCCAATGTGTGTACATTGCGGTATTTGTGTGAGAGTGGGGATGTGCACATCTGTGAGTAGGTGGATGATTGATGATTGTGATAGTCTGCACATATGTCATCGGAGTGTGTGTGATGGTATGTACATGTGTAACTGGATTGGTGTTTGTACATGTAGTAAGTGTGGGTGGTGTGTAGAATGGTGTGCACATATGTAAGTGTGGGGTATAATGGTGTTCACATGCATATGTGATGGCATGCTCGTGTGTGTGTGCACACTTGTGTGAGAATGTGTTAGAGATGCTGTGCACTTATGTCGGGATGTGTATGATGTATCCACTTGTGTGCATGTATGTAAGTGGGTGTGACAGTGTTGGCAGGTGTGAGTGTGGGTGTGGATTGCAGTGACCATGACCACAGCTAGGGTTCTGGAAGGGAGCAGAGAACAGGGGAGGCGAGGTGCCCAGCCATGTGGATACCTGGTGAAAGCATGGCCTCCAGCACTCCAGAGCTAGTGTCCAGGTGGCTTGTGGCCCTGGAGTCGGTCACACAATTCCCTTATTGCACAGCTGTGTGTCTGCAGTGGGGACTTCACCGTCCAGGCGCTGAGCGGCAGAGGCCCTGCAGGAACCATATGTTCACACGCTGGAGCAGGGTCTAAGGAGCACAAGCCCCACATGCCCTATGACCAGGTGTGTGCAGACACCTGTCTCGAGATGCTAACACTCAGGAATAGCAAGGTTACTGTCTGTGAAAATAAAATGTGCCAAAGGCAAGTTCCCTGCCCACAAGCGTTGTTTCCAAGGAGAAGAGAGGCCTGAGGCCTGGGGCGGCAGGTGGGGGTAGTCACTGCCAGCCATCCAGCCTCTCTGTCTTGGCAGGAGAATGTGTCCCTGGCCGACATCCTCTCCTTGCGGGACAGCGGGCTTCGCGAGCAAGAAGCCTGGGCTGTGTGCCTCGAGTGCTGCCTGTCCATGCGCAGTGTCGCCCACTCAGCCATCTTCCAGACACTCTGCATCACGCCGGACACGCTAGCCTTCAACACCAGTGGGAACGTGTGCTTCATGGAGCAGCTCAGTGGTGAGGGGCAAGATGGGAGAGTGGGGTCCAGAGCAGAGGGTGAGAGGAAAAGGGAGCTGGGAACAGAGTCCAGGAAAGAGGTTGAGAGTGGGTTGAGAGCTGAGGATAGAGTTTGGGGAATGTTAGGGATAGGTATAGGCTGAGGCCAAGGGTAAGGTGAGGGGATTGATGAAGGGGCAGGGTTGAGGCAGAAACATGTCCCCCTGACTCCTTCTCCAGGAAAAATCCACACTGGAGGAGACCTGGCTGTGGCCAGCTGGGGCTTTAACCCGCCTCCAGACACAGGCCTTGAGCCTGGGGCTGGAATTCTCCATCTCTAGGGAGGCGGGGGTCTCCTGTGTCTGTGCTGTCCCCTCTGACTCCCTCTGAGACCACACTGGACTTAGCGAGGACAATAACAAGGGAGGGGGAGAGAGCAGAGCAGGGGTCCTGTGCGTCAGCTCCCAGGTGCATCTTTGCCTCATGAGCTCTGGGGCTGCTAATCAGAGTGTATCTTTTCCTTCCCCAAGATGACCCTGAGGGCGCCTTTGTTCCCCCAGAATTTGACCTAACTGGGAACACCTTTGAGGTAAGTGCTGGCAGATGGAGGCTTTCCAAGTTCATCCCTTCCACACCTGTGGTGCACCTGGGCCACACCTGTAACACACTAGTAGCACACTTGTACCACACCTGGGCCACATCACTGCCACACTTTATTGCACCAGTACCACACCTGGGTCACACCAACACCACAGAAGTACCATACTAGCCATATCTGTATCAAACCTGGGACACACTTGAACCACACCAGTGCCACACCAGCACTATACCTTTGCACCCGTACCACACCTGGGCCAAGCCCAGACCTACCTGTACAACACCTGGGCCTAGCCTAGTGCTGGCCCCTATGTGTGGAGCCACGCACGCCACTCGGGCTCTTCCCAGCCCCCTTTCCCACTGGTGAGGGGCCATCCGCAGCCCACCCACCTTGCCAGCTGCACCCTCTGAGCTGGTCTGATAATGTGGTGCTTTTCAGAGCTGTAACTGTGCACATTGACTTGCCAGTAGATCTCACAATGTGTTCTGGGGTGCACTCCACTCTGTTTAACACACTGGAAGTACCCAGCTTGTTCCACTCCCGACACTGAATCACGGTGTCTTCCACTCTTGGCACAGTTGGGCTGTTAGTCACCAGGGCTGGGTGGGCACGTCTGGTGGCACAGACCCTCCCCTCATGGGTAAGGATGCGGGTAGGGGTCTATGGCGGGGGGGGGGCGTGTCCAGTCGGCATGGTCCCCTCTGCCTTGCTGCAGGAGTCCTCCCTGCCCTCTTGTCCACCTGTCAGTCCTGGACATGCAGCTCCACTTTGAGGTGTAGCTTTGCACTTTGTTCAGGGGGTCTTTTCTCAAAACACGTTAGTCCCAGGTACCCGTTACACTTTCAACACTTGAGAACCCTACAAGCTTTTGTTTATGTGAGTTCTGCTGTGCACAAATTGTTAAACCACTCCACTAATCAAAAGGTTGGAGGTTCAGGTCCACTAAGAGGCATTTGGAAGAAAGGGCTGGCAAGCTGCTCCCTGACAATCAGTGATTAAAACCCCGTGGGGCACAGCTTCACTCTGACAGGTACTGTGAATACAGCTACTGATACTAAACCCACAGTATGTCACATCGGTAAAATGTTTATGAAGAACAATACACACACACAAGGCTGATAAGAAAAGGCTCATTGTGTTACATTTTTAAAAATCTCCTTCTGTCTGACTTAATGGAAGGCAGGGAGCCCTGCTGGCCCTGCTGGCAGAGTGAAGTACATGCTGGGCTTAGGGTTTGAATCTATCAGCCGCTCTGCAGGAGAAAGCTGAGGCCCTCTGCTTCTAACAAGAGGTAGAGCGGCAGCAGCCTGGGTAGACTGGGTTTTGCTTGAAAAGAAGGCGGCTTTCGGTGCGGCTACTGTTCCGGTCTGCTGTACAAGCAGATGACTCTGACCCCTGAGAAACCCCACCGTTGGCTGAGGAACCAGTGAAAGAAGAAACACATCAGGGTTAACCATTTCAAATTGCTGTGAAAGCCATTTGATGGCATTCGGTGATGAAAACGTGTCTTCTTGTTAAGATTGCTGCTGCTGTGTGGACCGTCAAGTTGGAACTGACCTATCACTTGCCCTCATCAGGTTTTCAGAGGCAGTTTTTTTGGTTTTTTGTTTGTTTGTTTTTTTCAGAGGCAGTTTTAATCACATGGGAAGAGATTGCCTATCTTTGTTAGTTGTGTGTGTGTGCGCGCGCGTGTGCACGTGCGTGTACCACCATCTAGTGCCAGGGTCTAACAAAAAGTCACTAACATTTTCTACTAAGAGTTTGAAAATTTCTTCAATCTCCCTGAAGCTGGTCTTTGTTTATGATCTGAGGGAGGGACCCACTTTTTTATTGCTCTATATTGTTGCTGTTGTTATGTACTGTCAAGTTGCTTGTGACTCATAATGACCCTATGTACAACAGCTCTGAACCCTGCTCTATCCTGAGCCAACCTCATCGTCTCCGATACACCCACCCCCTTTACTACAGTCACTGAGTCAACCCATCTCACCCAGGGTCTTCCTCTCTTGCACTGTCCATCCACCCTCCCAAGCATGACGTCCATCTCCAAGGACTGGTCCCTCCTTGAAACATGTCCAAAGTATGTCAGAGCTTCAGAATCCTTGCCTCCAAGGAGCAGCCTGGTTTCACCCTCTCCAGGATGAACCTGTTTGTTTTTCTAGCTGTCCACAGCATATTCAATACTCTTCTCCAGCACCACAACTCAAAGGCATCAATTCTCCTTCTATAATCCTTAGTTATTGTCCAGCTTTCTGATGCATAGCAATTAATTGTGAAGACCATGGCCTGGATTAGTCGTACCTTAGTCTTCAGACAGACAGACTGTTGCTCTTCCATACTCTGGAGAGGTCCCTGACAGCAGACTTTATCAATACAATTAGCCTTTTGATTTCCTGGCTGCTAGTACCAAGAGTGGTGCTTGTGGAGCCAAGCTGAAGCTGTTAACAATCCCAGTCTCCTGACTATCATGATGCTGCCAATTGGCCCAATAGTGGTTTTCTTGATGTTGAGCTTCCATCCATATTGAAGGCTTTTTTTCCCCCAGGAAGAAGGTGCCTCTGCCGTATGCCATGGTTTTCCACACAGCTCAACTTGGATCTCTGTCTTTTTCCACTGACCCCTAAGTGAGAGCCCAGTCTTGCTAACAGCCAGCTTCACAGAGAAGTCCTGGCCTGGGGTCAGGACAGTCCTGACCCTGTTCTTTCTTAAACTTGTCCTGACTAACCCTGGCCTCTGCTTTTTCATAGACATTTTGGAGTGAGTTGACCAAGTCCCATGAAAGCCCTGTCAGGATTTCTATTAGAATGACACTGAAGCTAGAGATAATGTAGGGAAAACTGGTGTGGTCTTCTTCATAAACACCTCATGAACCCCTCACCTCATTTAGGTCTTGTCTAATGCTTCTTAACACATTTTCAAAGTTTTACTTAGAGGTCTTAGATCCCTTTGGGATTCTGTTGTTGTTCTTGTGTACCATTGAGTTGGAACTGACCCATAGCGGACCTTCCAGTGGACTTTAAGAGGCAGTTAATTGCTTGGGAGGAGATTGACCGTCCTTCCCCCTCTGGAAGCTGTAAATCACACAGAGGGTTGCTTCTCTTCCTCTTGCCATGTTAGATTTAGTCTCGGGAATGTCCCATTTTCTAATTCCAACTTCACTTAAGCTCTTCAGGGTTGTAGTTCTTGGGTAGTTGCACTGCTAACCCAAAGGCCTTGCTGCCAGTTTGGTGGATTTGAACCTCCAGGAAGGCAGGGCCTTGAGGTCAGTAGCACGGCTCTCCACAGACACCACTAGAGCTCCCTGACTTATTCCTAATCTGCAGAAATGCTGTCATGTTCATTTTTCCATCTTGTATCTGGCCAATTGGTAAATTATCTTCTATTGCCAACAACATTCTTTAAATAAAACAAATAGTGACTATACATATGGACCTCACCTGTGATGGATTACGCAGGAAGCAGAGTGATTGCACCTGTGGAAAAAATCATTGGAGAAGCTCAATGTCACCAATAAAAATCAATCCAGCTGCTGATTGTGGTTCAGACCATCAATTGCTTAATGCGCAAGTCCAAACTGAAACTGAAGAAAACAAGTCTATAAGAACCAACGTACAACCTTAAGGCTATCCATCCAGAATGAAAAACCATCTCAAGAATAGATTTGAGACAACAAACACTAATGATCAAAGACCAGATGAGCTATGGGTGACATCAATTATACTATCCAGAAAGAAAGTAGAAGGTCATTGCAAAAACAGAAGAAGAAAAAAGGAATGTCAGAAGAGACTCTGGAAAATTGCACCAGAATGCCAAGAAGACAAAACAAAGGCGAGATGATGACATAAAAGAGTTGAACAGAAGATTTTTAAAGGGCAGCATAAAAAGACAAAGTACTGTAATGACATGTAGTATAATCTTGCATCTATAATGAAAGAAAAATCCTCTCCACTGGACTAATAGGCACCATCATGACAGATGGAGAAAAGATTGAAATTGTCAACAAATTCATCTTACTTGGATCTACAATCAACACCTTTGTTGATTTGAACCAGCAGTCAGGAAATCAAGAGACATCATGCACTAGGAAAGTCTGCAGTCAGGGGCCTCTCCAAATTATTGAGGAGTAATGATGTCAGTTTGAGGAATAAAGTGCATATTATTCAAGCCATGGTCTTTTCAGTAACTTATGCATCTGAGAGATGGGCAATGAATAGAGATGACAGAAAAATTGATGCTTTGAACTGTACTGTTGGAAAAGAGTGCTGAACATCCCATGGATGGCAAAAAGAACAGTTCTATCTTGGAAAAGGTGCAGCCAGGGTACTCCTCGGAGGATGAAGCTTCATGTCTCCTACTTTGAGCATGTTGCTATGAGAGTTTATTCTTGAAGAGAAACATCATACTTGGAAAGGTGGGAGGGGTGGCAAAAGAGAGGAAGGTCCTCAACCAGGTGGGCTGACACACCAAGTGCTGCAATGGCCTTCAGTGTCAGAGATTGTGAAGATGGCACAGTATAGGACAGGGTTCAAATCGGTTGTTCATAGGGTTGCTATGAGTCATACTCGACTCAATGGCACCTAACAACAACAACATAATGAAATGTGCAAAGAGCTAGAGTTAGAAAATAAAAAAGAAAGGACTTGATGGCATTTCTCAAAGTGAAAAACAAATTCGAACCTTGAGTTGCAATACTGAAGGATACTATGGGAAAAATCCTGAGTGATCCAGGAAGTTTTGAAAGAAAATGAAAGGAATATACAAAGTCACTGTACAGAAAGAATTGACTGACACAAAACTGTTTCAGAAGGTCACATATGCTCAAAACCCAATGATGATGAAGGAAGAAATTCAAACTGCATTGAAGGCATTGATGATGATGATGATGATGATAATAATAATGCTTGTGCTTATATAAAACCTATATTTGGACCAGGAGGCAGCTGTCACAACAAAGCAAGGAAACACTACTACATGCTTCAAAAATCAAGAAAGGTATGCACCAGGGATGCATCCTATCTTCACACTTCTTCAATTTAATATGCAGGATATATCATCCAGGAAACTGGGCTCTGTGAGGAGAAATGTAGCATCAGGATTGGAGGAAGACTCATCAACAATCCGTGTTATGCAGATGACACAACCTTGCTTGCCAAAACTGAAAAAGACCATTTGCAGAAAGCCTAGGACTACAGCCTTCAATATCAACTGAAGCACAACACCAAGAAAAAAGATTCTCACCACTAGTTCAATTGGCAGCATCATGATAGACAGTGAAGAGACTGAGATTGTTAACAGTTTCAGTTTGCTTGGCTCCACAATCAACACTCTTGGTATCAGCAGTCAGGAAATCAAAAGATGAATTGCATTGGTAAAGTCTGCTGTCGAAGACCTCTCCAGAGACTGAAGAGCACTGATATCAGTCTGGAGACTAAGGTGCAACTGATCCAGTGTTCACAATTACTTGCTGTGCATCAGAGAGCTGAACAAGACTAGGGATGATAGAAAGAGAATTGATACCTTTGAGCTGTGATGCTGGAGAAGAGTATTGATATGCCATGGACTGCTAGAAGAATAAACAAGTCCATTCTGGAGAGCGAAAAGCCAGGCTGCTCCTTGGAGGCAAGGATTCTGAAGCTCCCTCTGACATACTTTGGGCATGTTGCAAGGAGAGACCAGTCTTTGGAAAGGGACATCATACTTGTGAGGGTGGATGGACAGTGCAAGAGAGGAAGACCCTGGATGAGATGGATGACTAAGTGACTGGAGTAATGGGGGTGAGTGTATCAGAGACAATGAGGTCGGCTCAGGATAGAGCAGGGTTCAGAGCTGTTGTACAAAGGGTCGTTATGAGTCACAAGCAACTCGACGGCACATAACAATAGCAACACCTAATTAATAGAATACTAATTGAAGTGTTTCAGCAAACAGATGCAGCCCTGGATATACTCACAAATCTATGCCAAGTTGTCTTTGAAAAACAGCTGGCCAGATGATTGGAAGAGATCCATATTTGTTCCCATTCGCAAAAATGGTGATACAACAGAATGTGGAAATGATCTAACAATATTGTTAATATTTAATGCAAGTAAAGTCATCAAAATATAGCTAAAACAGTAGAGAACTTTCAGAAATTCAAGCAAGATTTAGAAGCCCTGATACCAAAGATACTATTACTGATGTCAGATCTTTCCTGAAGCAGAGGATACAAGAGGCTGTTTGTGTTTTATTGACTACACAGAGGCATTTGACTATGTAGATCATAATAAATTATGGCTAACATTGAGAAGAATGGGAATCCCAGAATACTTAATTGTGGTCATGCAAAACCTATACTTAGAGCAAGAAAATGCATTGTCAGAATAGAGCAAGGAACACCAAATGTTTTAAAATCAAGAAAGGTGTGTTAGGAATGTATCCTTTCTCCATTTCAATTCAGTCTGCATGTCAAACAAATCATTCAAGAAGATAGACTTTATAAAGGTGAGTATGGACTCCTCTCTTTCTCTTCACCATCTTCCCTGTTCTCCTGCAGCTGTAGCCATGAACGTCAAGCCATGCAGGTTCAGGGGGCACAAGATCACCAGGACTGACAGGAAGGTGTTCCAGTTTCTTAATGCTAAATGCAAGTTGGCATTCCTTTCCAAAAGAAATCCACAGCAGATAAGTTGGACTTACCTCTACAGAAGGAAGTATAAAAAGGGCCAATCGGAAGAAATTAAAAAGAAAAGAGCTCGCCGTGCAGTCAAATTCCAGAGGGCCATCACTGGTGCATCTCCTGCTTATTTCATGGCCAAGGAGAACCAAAAGCCTGAAGTTAGAGAAGCCCAGCAAGAACAGGCTCTCCGGGTGGCCAAAGAAGCAAAAAAGGCTAAGCAAGCACCTAAAGATGCTGCAATGGCTGCTCCCAAGGCTCTCACAGAAGCAGCACCTACACAAAAAAAACAAAAAGAAAGAAAGAAAGATGGGAGGGAGGGGAAAAGGGATGGAGGGAGAGAGGAGAGAAGAGGGGGAAGAGAGGGAGAGGGAGAGGGAGAGGGAGAGGGAGAGAGAGAGAGAAAGAGAGGAGTGTGGCATCAGAACTCAGAGGAAGACTTATCAACACCTGTGTGATGAAGATGATACAATTTCATCTGCTGAAAGTGAAGAAGACTTGAAATGTTTGCTGTAGAAAGCCAAAAACTACAACTTTCAATATGGATTACAGCTCAACATCAAGAAGACAGAAATCCTCACCCCTGGGCCTATAAGCAACATGACAGACTGAGAGAAAACTGAAGCTGTCAAAGATTTCCTCTTACTTGTGTCCACAATCACCATACTTGACACCAGCAGTCAAGAAATCAAAAGACATATTGACTAAATGTTCTCTTAAGGACCTCTGTGAAGTGCTAAGGAGCAGTGAAGTCAGTTTAAAAACTAAAGTGCATCTGATCTAGACCATGCATGGTTTTTTCAACCACTTGCTGTGTGTCTGAGAGCTGGACAATGAATAAGGCTGACAAAAGAAGACTCAATGCCTTTGAGTTGTGCTAGAGAAGAGCACTATCTCATGAACTGCCAAGAGAGTAAACAAATATGTCTTGGAAAAAGTACAGCCAGGTTGCTCCTTGGAGGCAAAGATGATAAAGCTTCATCTCATATATTTGCATGTTGTTAGAAAAGGACATCATGCTGTGGGTGGAGGGGAGACGGTGTCAGCAAAAGAGAGAAAAACCTTCAATGAGATAAATTGACACAGTGACTGCACCAATGGGCTCGAGTATATCAAAGATGATGAGGAAGGCACAGGACAGAGTAGCGTTCAAATTCCTTATTCATGGGTTTCTGTGAGTCATAGTTGACAGCACCTAACAAAACAGTAGCATATAAATGGTTTTTCTTTTTTAATGTAACTAATTTAAATTCTAAAAAGGCGGTCCCACCGCTCCTGTCCATGCGCTATGCCCAGGTCCTGGCCTTGCTGTGCCCCAGCAAGGGCAGCAGTGAGAACCTGAGGAAAGTGGCATGTCCTGTCCCAAGCACCAGTGCTGACACCTCCTTCCTGTCACCACCACTGCCAGGAGCTAGGCTGGGTCCCTGAGACACAAGGCCATGGGCTGCTCGTCTCCCAGGGCAGCATGTCACCACCACAAGACACAAGCCCAAACCCACTGCAGCCAGGCCAGCGCTGAGCCACAGCAGTCTTGGTGTGGTTCCGAGGCTGTAAACCCTAATTGGAGCAAAATGCCGCATCTCCTTCCTGCTGCCAGCTTTCCAATGCCGCATCATCAGGGATCCTTACATAATAAGAGACAAGCATTTTTCCATTTGTGTTGTAATTGTTGGTTAGAGAAGGAAATGAGGACTCCATTAAAATAGCAAAGAAGCCCACAGAAAGTTCTGCAGCAAAAAAGGACAGAGACAGAAGGACACTCAGAGGAAACCTGTCTTTTCTGCAATCCAGTTCTTTCAGAGAGCTGTTGTGGGGAGGGGGACTGTGGGGTGGGGACACTGGGGGGAGGAATGGCAGGTTAGGGGCTGTGGGGACAGGTTCCCTGCTCTTTACCATTGGTCCTTTGCACTGACCAGAGCCCTGGGTCCCCACAGGCTCACATCTACTCCCTGGGGGCCACATTGAAGGTGGCCATGGAGTACGTGCCGGAGCCCGAGCTGGAGCCTAAGCTCAGTGCAGATCTGGAGGCGCTGCTGGGCCAGATGCAGGCAGAGAAGCCAGGGGACCGGCCCCACCTGGAGGTGAGCCATGCACGCACTTGCAGCGTCGGGGTTCTGCATGTGAGCCCAGTAGGCATCGACAGTCCAATGCCCCGAGAAGAGTCAACTGAGCCCCTCGGCCCGCTAAGTTGCTATTATGAAAAGGCATGGCCTCAGGTATCCATGGGCTGTGTGGATCGCTGGGCACCTGTAACCCCAGCGCCCCACTTTCTGGACCGCAAAGTAGCATTCCAGGCTGTGTCTGCGAGCGCGCCCTCCCCACATCCCCACATATCCGTGAGCGCCCCTTCCGCCATGTCCACAGAACATCATCGCACTGTGTGAGCAGCGGATGACAAGCACCTCGTCCTGTCACCTCTGTCGCAGCCTCTCGGCTGTCGGAAGGAGGGTACTTTCCATTGAGTCTTTCGGAGTACTGCCAGGTGAGCATACGTGTGTACATATGCACATACACAAACGCATGCACATGTATGTGCACATGTTCACACGCACAGACCTGAGCATACACAGGTGCACATACAGGTACTGGCACACACATGTACGTGGGCTTGCACATACATTTATGAACACATGCACACAAGCAGATCCATGCACACATACACTAACCCCAATGTACACATCAACATGTGCACACACACATTTACACATAGACATGCACATACTTATACAGATACACATAGAAGTGGACACATCCACATAGACACACACCCTCACCATCATGTGCGTACAAGCACACACACACAGAGATGCACGCACACGTGCATACAAGTACACACACTCACATGGACATACATGCTCAGGGCCATGTGCAAACAAGCACACACATGCACACAGTCATACATACAGAGATGTAAACACACAGCTGGGGTATTGGTACAGCAGTGGGATGGACTATGTTGGACCACCATCCATAGTTTCATGAAAAGCAGACTTCAGAGGGTGGCGAGGAGCTGTTCACAAAGAGGCCTTGTGCCTGGCAGACATCTTGAGTGGACAGAGCTGAGCTGGGCTGGGTTGCACTGGACTGGTCAGGGCTGGGCTAAGCTGAGTCTCTTTAACTCCCTCTCTGTGGGCTACTGCTTTGGAGTCAGACAGAAATAAATGTGCTTTTTTTGGTGCAGTAATTAAGAGGGCCATGGCCTCTCCTAGGATTGAGCCTGTCCAGCCTGGACTGGGAGACAGAGGCCCAGAGGCCTTCCAGAGCCTTCTGGAGCCACCTTAATTAGCTGGAGTTAGGTGATTAAGGAAGGGAGGGAGTGCTGGTGCTGGCTCTGAGAGGGAAGGAGGCTGCCTGCCTGAGACTCTGTGCCCAGGGGTCTTGGAGCCTGGTTGCCAGGTCCTGCCTTTGCTCGCTGTGGCACCACTCTCCCCTGCAGATGTCAGTGAGGCTTCCTGGCAGGGGAGAGTCCTATCTACAAGTGCGGGGCCCAGGGGACAGCATGGGGACCGTGGTGCTGACCAGGGCCTGTCCATGGGTGGCTCCCACATCCTAGAGCAAGAAAGCAGCTGGAGTGTCCATCTCCCACCACCACCGAAGCCACTACTCCCGGCCCCAATCAGGAATGGTGAGAGCCGAGATGGGGAGGGGCTGAGCTCAGAGCGGCTGGCCAGCCTCCTGCTGGACACCCGGGGTCCCCTGGGGGACCTGGACCGCAGCCTGCTGAAGAGGAGCCGCCTGAGGAAGGTGAAGACTTTCCCTCGGCTCCTGGCTGAGGGTACTGAAGCCAGCGCCCTCTGCCTGTCGCTGACCAGAAGCCAGCTGCCCCTCTCTGAGCTGCTCTCTGCTGACTGCTGGAAGACCTATCCAGAAGGGAAGAACGGCCTTCTGGCCTTCAGGGTGCTGCCCAAGGTCAGGCTGTGGCCCGAGGAGGGACCTGAGACCCCAGTGGACCAGACACAAGACACAGGCAGCCATGGAGACAGATGGGCTCTGCCAGGGGCCAGACCAGACAGTGGCTCTAGGCCAGGAGATCTCAGCCAAGCAGAGGCAGCCAGCATCCCCGAATGGGTAGCAGCAGAAGAGCCCCTGCAGTCAGCCAGGGCCACATCCTGCCCCAGTCAGAGACCTGTGGAGGACAGCCCCCAGCCATGTGCCCCAGACCCTGGAGACAGTGATGGAGACCCTGAGACTCACTGCATGGCAGAAGCCACCGGGCAGCCTAAGGGCCAAGGCATGGAACAGGTGGGTGCCTGTTCCCCAGGGGTGCAGCCACAAGGAGCCCGGCTCTCTGTAGGTTGGGGGCAGCTTATAGTCCCTGACCATGCCCCTCCCCCAGTGGGTGTCCCTGCAGGACCTGCTGGAGAAGCTCAGCCGCCCTTTCCGGGAGTACGAGCTGTGGGCACTGTGCCACCAGAGCCTTCTCACCCTGCAGACCTACATCGAGTTCCCAGGTGAGGCTGGTCCCCGTGACACCACGGTTGGCAGACCACAGGGTTGGAGAGCCACTGGCCAGGGCCCGGTGGTCAGCATGGACCTCAGAGCTGGGGGGGTGAGAGGAGTGGGCAGATGCTTCACCCCTACTGAAAAGAAGGGGTCATCAGCACTTGGCCACACAGTCCCAATATGACATCGTCCCAGGGAGGCGAAACTGGTTCTAGGGGAGGGACATTTAATATGGTGATGGTCCACGGCTGTCAGGCCGATTCTACAAGGCTGGTGGTGGGTGGTGCAAGGTGGTGTCCACAGGGCTCCAGGGGTGGTGTGGCCATGTCCCCTCCACGCCTTGGCTCAGTGTGCATGCACCAGCAGAGTGGCCTACCTGGCTCACAGGGTCCTCATTCCTCTGGGGCAGAGAGAGGGGCCAGTGCTCCACCCTAACTCTGCCCAGGAAGCAGATTTCTTACAGCCATGGAGGCAGCCCTGGGGGGCTGTGAGGGAACTGAGCACTCCACTCTCAGGCCTGCCCCATGTGATAGGGAGGCTAAGAGGAGCCCTGCCCCTGGCTCAGGACCACAGTCCCCAGAGGGCCCTGGGGTGGCGGGAGCAGAAGACCCTGAGATGCCACTGCCCGCTCGAAAGCTGGCCCCTGACACACCTTTCCCACAGCTTATCTGTGCCTGGAGTGCGTGCTGGTTGTGGACGATGGCAGCGTGCTCTTTGGGGTGCCCCCTGCCAACAGTGAGTATGATGTACCCCGGGGCTGCACTCCTGTGTTTGCATGGTGAGAGCAGAACTAATCCAGGTCTGGGGTTCTCTCTCAGGTTCACATAATTCCTTTTTCCTGGCACCTGAAGTCGCTGAGAAGGAGCAGGTGACAGAAAAGGTAATCCAGCCTGCCCTCTTCTACACTCCCCAGCCCAGCCCAGGGCCTGTAGACCCTCACGGTCAGGCTTGCCCACTCCTACCACTCTAAGAAGGGAGAGGGGGGAGGGGCGTGGTGCTGGGGTGCGAGGGGATCATGGCAAGTCCCAGGAGGACACCGCCCACTCCCACCTCCTCTGGCTATTGATATGGTCACAGGCAGTGTCCACCCAGCAAGTGTGACCCTTGAGGGTCCCAGGGGACATGGTTCAGAGGTTGCTGCCCTAGCCGGCCTCTGCATCAACAGGCAGAAGTAATAGTACATGAGGCCACCTGTCCAGGTTCCTGGACCAACAGCAGTAGTTAGGGAGTCATCAGTAAACAGACTCAGTTCAATCAGACTCAAAACCAAGGCAGAGCTTCTGCTTCTGGGAAGAGGAGAAACACACGGTTCCTATTCTGCCCGCTAAGAGCACTAAAACCTGTATGTAAAACACACTTAGGAGGCTGAAATGTGGAGAGAAGGCAAGCCTGCCTTAGGACAGAAGTAGCTAAACAGTGGGGAAGCTGTCCCAGACGTACTGAAGAAGCCACCAATTCAGAAACACCAATAGCTGTAGACAAAAAGCCCAGAAACATGGGCCCACGATAGGCAGACCAGCAAGAGAAAAGCTATCGGACAGGAACCGCTCGCCCAGAAACCATCGTCTGCACACCTTACTCTGGAAAAACAGTCTGCAGTAACTGCTTGCTCCAGAAAGTCAGAGGAGCCACTCATTCGCTGACAATAGAGAAAACAGCCCCATCTGTATGCGTAACAGCAGAGTGGACAGCAGACCTGTCCCTCTCACAGCTGTAACAAGGAGCTCCTCGCTGAGGCCCTGTCAGAGGGGCTGAGCTGGGGGTCACCACTTACACCTCCATCGGTCAGTAATGAGAATCACTGCCGCCAGTGGCAGAGGAGACCTCATGGGAACCTGAACTGCTGCTGCTACCTCTTAGGAACAAGGCACCCCAACTTCTCTCAGATAAGTCTAGTGGAGAGTCAGGCCTGCTGCTGGTGGTGGCGGTGGTGGTGGTGAGGCCACCTTGACCCCCTCATGGTGTCACATGGGAAGCAGTGAGGAGGCCACCTCCCCTCCCAGCCAAGGACATATTTGAGCACACCCAATGGGGAATCAGAACTTTCACCCTACCCAGCAAAAATCAGAAGTCCTCCTTCTCAGTGTCAGCAGGGAGAATCTTGACATCACCCCCTCCCCTCTCAGTAATGAAGTCGCATCCTCCCTTCCCTGTCAAAACGGCACCAGGGAAGGCTAGCTAAAATAGGTTTACATAAGACCTAGAACCAAAATAGAAAAATGTCAAAGTTTCAATTAAAAAACTACTCGTTAGAAAGAACCATGGTGTCAGTGTGGTCTGCCGGGTGTTGTGTTCCTAACCAAAAGACTACCTCCAGCAGTTCAAATCCACCAGCTCTTCCATGGGCAAAAGGGAGGTAGCCCCCCCTTGTTTAGACTTCCAGCCTCAGAAATCAAATACAAGACCCCTGTATGTTGGAAGCAACTTGGTGACAGTGAGTGTGCCAAGAAGCAGAAAGCTCTCAGAATGAGTGAAAAAGAGAAGCAATAAGCAATGACACCAGAATGGTGGAGACGCTATAAAGAACCCAGGAATTTTAAAGCAGCCATCATCAAATTGTCTCAATAATTAAGAGCATATTCAAAACCAAAGAAAAATGATAACTCTAAGCAAGAAAACAGAAAACAGAAAGAAGCAGATGGCCATTTTCAGCTCAGCTCATTAGAGCTGACCCACCACAGGTTTGTCCAAGGCTGTAAATCACATGAGAAGAGACTCTCCATCTTCCTCCAGGGCACAGCCGGTGCCTCTGCCCGACCGGGAGGGGCTGCCTTGACTCAGCCGGGCAGCTCCTACATACATCAACAGAACTCCCAGGTAGCAACTTTAGAACTTAAAAAGTAACAAAGATGTAAGAAGAAAGAATGAGTAGATTGAAAGATAAATGGAAATCTAGTCTAAACAACAGAAATAAATTAGACTAAAAAAAATGAACAGCACCTCAAGGATGTGTAGGAAATGATTCATGATCCAACGTTCATGTCAAAAGTCTTGTAGGGAAAGAAGAAAGATGGTGGAGCAGAAAAAGCACTCAGAGAAATAATGGTTCCTGTCATCCTCAAGTCAAGCCTAACTCACAGGGGCCCTGCAGGACAGAGGGGAGCTGTGCCCACCGGTTTCCAAGGTTGCCGTCACTACCAGAGCAGACCCCACCTCTTTATTCCATGAAGAGGGCGGATGTTTGAACCACCAACAGTTATTTATAAGAGAAGCTCTAACTACTGCACTTTCAGGGCTCCTTATGAACAGGGAAGAGGAAAAAAGGTGTGAAAGGAATACAACGTGGATACTTCACCGAACAGACAAACGACCCACTATAGGCTGCACACGTACTTGTGATAACTTAAACAGAATGTGCTGACTCCTCAAAACCCACACGCAACCACAATTCACCCAATGAGAAATAGATCTCTGGAATCGCCCACAGCTATTAAAGAATCTGAATCTTTCATTTAAAAACTCTCAAAAGTAAATCACTAAACTATATTGTCTCGCTGCAGAATTCTGCCAAACATTTGCAGTAATACCAACTCTACACAATCTCTTGAAGAAAACATGAAAGATGTGTGCACTTCATATGTTGGCATGATTAGGTTCCAGACACCAGCTGTTATGTGAAATCCACATCATGTGAAAGTGAAGGATGACACAAAGATCACAAATGGATCACAATTTAACGGACCCCCTCATTACATAACTAACACACCCATCCTGTAACTGCGAAGCCAGTGCGGATCCAGGCCCCGCCAAGGTCCTGGCACAGGAGCCAGCACCACAGCGCCACTGCCCTTGCCCCGTCCCTGGGCATACGTTCCTGCCAGTCCCCAGCGGGAGAGTAAGCACACACTGTTGTTACAAATGTGAAATGTCAGATGATGAGACATTCAATAAACCACAGAGGTGAACTTCCCAGTTCACGTTATGGATGACTTTTA
Source organism: Elephantulus edwardii (assembly GCF_000299155.1). Taxonomy (NCBI): domain Eukaryota; kingdom Metazoa; phylum Chordata; class Mammalia; order Macroscelidea; family Macroscelididae; genus Elephantulus; species Elephantulus edwardii. Next base: position 484,031 of record NW_006399756.1, on the reverse strand, counting down.
TCCTGATAGCCAAACCAGAAGTAGTCAACACAAAAGCAAATAAACAAAACTGTAGACCCATCGAGACTAGATGCAGAAACCAGGCTGAGACCGGACTCCATCGTTTCATTGTCCTCACACATGGCAAGGAGTCGGGGAGGGAGCAGGTCAGTTCACACTCTCCTGGCTGGGATCTCTGGGAGCCCGTGGTGTGCTAGTGGAGCTCAACAACTCTGAACTCAATATGTACCTTTAAGGACACACATGTATATTACAAATTTGACATCAAGGATGTGTTAGAAACAATGTACAAGTAATAGTCAAATGCCACCATGCTTTGTGGATCATTCCATAGAACCAGCAGATTCTCTTAGGAAGCTTTGTGGATTTCTACCCAACTTGTATCCACCACCCACCAATCACTGATGAGTGTAGCTCTCGTTGAAAGTGAAGGTCGCTGGATCTTTTCTGTTACTGCATATGATAACTTGACCCTCGATGAGCAACATCTGAAGACAATAGATGGCTTTTGTGCTGCTCATAATTGTAAGAGCTCTAGACAATGATATTGTCCACTCAATCTGTGTTTCTAACATTTTATCCATTACGTCATTAAGTCAATCCACAAAACAATACATTAAGCCCAGATGCATGAGACAGCAGTCGATTTGCAGTGTCAATGTTCCCACATGAACAAATGGCCTGCGTCCCTGTTACACACTAGATCCCCAGCCACCCTCATGGGCCAGGGCAGTAAAGGAGTGCAGGAGGCTGAGGAGTCCTGACAGAGGCCAGCATGGGACGAGCCTCAGTGGTCACTTGGTGGGGCGATCCCCTGGCACCCTGAGGGCAAGGCCGTACTGGTGTACATGACTGGCCCACAGCACCATCCCCCTCTCTGCTCACCCAGGCCTCTGTGTACTGCGTGGCGGCTGTCCTGTGGACTGCAGCCAAGTTCAGCATTCCCCGTGACCAAAAGTTGCCCCTGCCACGCAGACTCAAGGCCCTACTGTTGGACATGGCCAGACGCAGCGCCCAGGATCGGCTCTCTGCAGCCGAGGCCATCAAGGTAATGGCCCGCAGCCACATCTGTGGCCCAGCCTGAAGTGATGGGCCTCCACTGCTAAGCTGAGCATGAAGGGCTTGGGGAGTTCGACAGGTGTAGCTGGAAATGGGTGGGCATCATTATATCAGCAACATTTCACAGACCACTGGTCTTTGCCAACGCTTCCTTCGGACTGAAATCAAGCTGGAGATGCCTCAAGTCAAGCACTGGAGAGCTGCTCTAAGGCTCTGCCAGGAGCCCCAATTTCCCTTCCTCCCCCTCCCTTCTGAGGTCCCCTCCTGGCCTCACACCTTTAGCTCATGGGACAAGCATGGCATCCTGCTGGGGCATGAGCTGGAGCTGATCATGAGACCACCCTCCTGCCGCCTTTGTCAGGCAGAAGCTGGAGATGGAGCCGGGGGTCCCCAGTTTGGGTGGAAGCAGACTGAGAGATGGGCTTTGGAGGGGTACAGCCTCTCCACTCCAGCTGCCCTGGGCCTGGTTCAGGTGTTCCCAAGCTGTCTTTGGTGGCTCCCACCAGATGAGAATGATACCTGTCAGAGTTTCCACTAGGAAAAGGTGCCTGGTGCTCTTGAAACATCCTTCAGGTGGAAAAACTAAATCGTTGTCTTCACCATACCAACCCAGTCTTAGATGAAAAGGGACTTCATCCAACTATCAGTGTCTGACCCTGCAAAAAGTGGGTGTCAGGTCTGCTGTGCACCCTGTCATGCCACATCCTATACCCACACCCAACCATGCCACACCCCTACACATGGGCATACCTGGGGACCCCTAACTCAAAGGTGTCACTGGCTCTATCTCACCAACTGCAGACAGGTCTCCTTCCAGAGTCTGGCATATCCACACGCATCCTCCCCCACTGCTTACCTTCCCTGGCACCTGAGCCACTTGTCTCGAACCCATGCCAACTGCCCACTGTCTCCTGATTTCAGATGTGCAACAGCTACCTCCTTCAGCGAGGCATGGACAGCAAGAAGATTTTAGCCCACCTGAGTGCATCTACCTGTAAGGTAAGGTGGACATGTTCAAAGCTCACTTGTGACGCGCTCTGCTCTATCTCTGGAGAGCCTGGGTGTAAAGTGTTTACTGTCGGATCCACATAGAAGTTGCAAAAGAGAGTAATGATTTTTCTTAAATTAATAATTTGACTTCTCTTAGACTATTGCTGGGGAGCAGGGGAGGGATTCAGCTCTCAGGGTTTCCTTTGACCACTCCCCTCTCCTGCCTTCTCAAGGCTGTGAGGTTCAGCACAATGAATAAAACTGTCTGCTGGCCCTCCTGTCTTTGTTGTGCATGGGTCAGCAGAGTAGTCCAGATGCCTCCCTGCAGACAAGTCATGTGATTCCCCCAATCAGGCATCTAACAGATGTGGCTCTGAGTAACACAGGGTTTCAGCCAAGAGATCATCATCCATCCTCTAGAGACAAGCCAGAAAGGGCTTCAATTGGCAAACACCTGGAGGCTCTTCAGAACAAAACAGAAGTGTCTGCAGGTTCTACTTCCCCCCTGACCTGCAGGTCCTCCATCCCCCTAACCCACAGACACCCCATCCCCCTGACCTGCAGGTCCTCGGTCCCCCTGACCCGCAGACACTGTCTCCTGACCTGCAGACCCTGTCCCCGACACCCCATCCCCCTGACACCCCATCCCCCTGACCCGCAGACACTCTGTCTCCTGACCAGCAGACCCCCATCCCCCTGACCCGCAGACACTCTGTCTCCTGACCAGCAGACCCCCATCTCCCTGTCCCGCAGACACCCCATCCTCCTGAGCAGGTACCCTTTATACTCCTGAGATGCACACCCTTCACTCTCCTGATCTACAGGTCCTCCATTTCCTTTGTACAATCTCTCATCAGCCCCCTGAGCACAAGCTGGTCTGTGTAACAGTAACTGGGAAAAGGCACTGTGGAGTCACAGAGGTGGAATGTGTTCAGCTTAAGGCTTTTAATGTCTTTGTGAGCACTGCCTTACAGAAGCTTCTGCCCCAGGTTTACCAGGAGGAAGAAACCATCAGTCTCCAAAATACTTTCTCAGTGGTTGATCTGGCACTGCTTCCTGAGCCCAGTCCAGGTGTAGTCCGTGAACCTCAGGCTCCTGCACTCAGTCTCACGTGTACATGAGTAGCCGAAGGGGACCAGGGCAGCATGTCCAATACTCACTGAACTGGAGTCCAGCCTGCCCTCTTAGAGCTCTGGTTCATCCATCAGTGAATTAGAGTTGGCTCTCGGGCTGTGGCAGTGGCTTCATTGGGGCGTGTGGATGGCATCTTCTGACAGAGGGAGAGCCACTAAAATGGCCTCAGAGTCCATGGTGGTGGTGGCAGTGGGTGGCAGATGTGTGGTGCTATAAGGAGGGAGCCTGCAGAGGCAGAACTGTCACTGCAGTTAAACCAGTTTGGTACCTTGTCGTCAGGAAGGTCACCCTCAGCTACAGCAGTCCACCTGCCATTGCACTGTGGGAAGGGCAGGGCTGGTGGGAAGGGGTAGGGTGGGAGAGGGGGAGGGGACTCGCTGGGTGGAGGAAGGGGCAGATTGGCAGAGGGGCTCTCTGGGGCAGGGTAGGAAAGGTGAGGAGGGCCAAGTGCTCTGTGAGGAAGTTCAATAACTGACTTGTCCTGGGGTGACACAAACTACAATATCCACTTGGGCTGTGCCCTGATGTCCCTGCCACTACCCTCCAGCCCCATGATCCCCAGCGCCCTCCAGGGGACCAGCCTTACCCAGTCCTGGGAGGTGGCACCCTCCCAACTCCTTACTCCCCTACGGGCTGTGTGAGCATGTTCTGTCTGAACATGTGATTTCTGTATGTTTCCTTCATTGTTGTTGTTATGTGGTGTTGATTCATAGAGACCCTATGTACACAAGCCCTAAACCCTGCTCTGACCTGTGTCAATCTCACACACATACCCCCATTTCCCCAGTCACTGAATCAACCCATCTCATCGTGGGTCTTCCTCTCCTGAGCTGTCTCTCCTCCCAAGCATGATGTCGCCTCTCCAAGGACTGATCCCGCCTTGAAACATGTCCAAAGTATGTCCTTCATTGTTGTTGTTGTTGCCGCTTGCGACTCATAGAGACTCTACGTACAACAGCCCTAAACTCTGCTCTGTCCTGTGCCAATGGCACTGATACACCCATTCCGATTACCCCAATCACATTGTTGTATGTACAACAAAACCTTCATTGTCCTTCATTACCAAAGGAAAAATAAAAAGGAACGGGAGTCACTGTGGCACATGGTGACCCTGTAGGGTCAGTGTTCCCAAGGCCACAGCGTTCATGGAAGCCACCTGCCACGCCCTTCCCTGGAAGAGCACCTGACCTTCCTGTATCACCAGGTCCTCCTCACTACAACCTCCCTGAGCAGGACCCCTGGCCCTTCCAGCCCCTCACCCTCCATCCAGCCTCCTTGACACTCCCTCCCGCCCTCTCTCCATGGGGGTGGGACTCTGAAGGTCGGGCTCTGAGAGGTGCAGGCGGGGAGAGGGGGCTAGGAAGGCAGGGGCGGGCTCAGGCTCTGGGCGAGGCAGCTGGAGGATGCGGGGGTCAGGCTTGGGCTGGGGGGGCGCGCAGGCAGGCGTGAGGGCGAGCTCAAGGGGGCCATGGGGGTGGGCGGGGGGCTGGGGAGGCTCAGGGGGACTCAAGGAGGGCGCGGGGACAGGCTCAGGGGGCGCAAGGTGTGTGCAGGGGAGGGCTCGGGAGCGCGGGAGCGGGCTGGGTGTGCAGGAGGGAGTAGTGTGAGGGCGGGTTGTGGGAGTGCGAGGAGGGCTGGGGAGAGCAGGGGTGGGCTGGCGAGTTCGAGGCAGGCTTGAAACGTGCAGGGGCCGGGCGGGGGGGGGGGGGCGGGGGTGAGCTCTGGAGAATCTGAAGTGTGGGGCCGAGCTGGGGGGCAGGGGTAGGCTCTGGGAGGTGCGCGGGCTTGGGCTGAGGGGTGCGGGGGGGCTCGACAAGAGGACCGGCTCCTGGTGGTCCAGTATGGGGCAGTGGCCGTGTGTACGGTGGTCCTGACGTGGACCTGTCCTCAGGCTTCGTGGCCGTCGACGAGGACGCCAAGCTGGCCACAATGCGCGGCCCCCCAGCGGACACAGCTGCCTCCCGCTCCGAAGCCACCGAGCTGCTGACTGCGTTCCCGGCGGCGGCCGAGCACTTCAGTCCCGTCGCGCTCCAGCCGGAGGAAGACACCGCGTGAGTGCCGCCGGGGCGAGGGGGCGCAGGGCGCAGGCCCCCCACTCAGCGCTCTGCCTCTTCTCCAGCAGGGACGAGCGGGCTGCAGCCCCCGACCCCGAGGGGCGAGGCGGTCGGGCTGCTGGTAGTGCCGATTCGCGGGCGCCAGCCGCAGAGCCGCAGGGCGCACCCCCAGCGGGCTTCCCAGAGTCTGCGGAGGAGCGTCCTTGCCCTGCGCCCCCCGTTCCGGTCCACCGGCCGGGAGACGCTGCATCCTCGGAGACCTCCAACTCCACAGTCCCGGCTTCTCCGCCCGCCCCGCCCCGGAAGACACAAGCTCGGCCCGAGCAGCCCCCGGAAGAGCCGGTTCGGCTGGACGCCACTTGTGGGGGCCTCGAGCCTACATACCCTGGGATCCCCTCAACCAGTCACGGTCCACGCCGCCTGCCCAAAACGCCCAGGGGCCCGACCACCGAGCGCCCAGATCAGGCCAGCTCAAATGGTCCCCGGGGTTCTGCAGGTAGAGACCGAGCCAGGCCTGCTGACCGCAGGGCGTGCCCCCCAGGCGCGGACACCCCGCCACAACAGAGGACCACTTGTCCCTCGCTGCAGGAGGCCATGCGCCTCATCCAGGAAGAGTTCGCTTTCGATGGTTACCTGGACAACGGGCTGGAAGCCCTGATCATGGGTGCGCTTCAGGACCCTAGGGAAGGCCCTGGGCCAAGCGGGTGCAGGCGGGGCTGAGACTAGGCTAAGGAGTAGGGTGCTGTTAAGACCGGGAGATGGGGACAGAGCAGTGGGGTGCAGACCAGAACTGGGGGGGGTTGGAGTCTCAGCGTCCCTCCCAGCCCTCATTCGCCTTCTGTCCAGTAGTCTCACGTGCGTAGAACTCCGCCCCAGGGGACTGGAGCAATGCTGGAGGCCTCCCCACCCCCCTCTCCTGTCCTAGAACCCAGCTGCTTCCCTCTTCCTAGAGCCCCGCATGGCTGACCCGTAGCCCAGAGCTCAGCGTCCATCCGCATTCCCTTCTCCGCGCCCCCCGCCCCCCCCACGCCCCAGCCCTTGAGACCAAAGCCCGCAGCTCAGGAGTCAGGATTTTTAGCCTTACTCATGCCCTAGATGTGCGGTAACCCAATACTGTAACTGCTCCCGGACCTTCCTAAATCCAGGGGAATACATCTACGCCTTGAAGGACCTCACTTTCGCCACTTTCTGCGGCGCCATATCAGAGAAGTTCTGTGACCTTTATTGGAATGAGAAGTTACTGCAGAACCTGTTCAATGTTGTCAACGGGACCACCTCACCCTCTGAGGGGTAGGACCCCTCCCTGTGGCCCCAGAACCCCAGGCTAACCCTTTGTCTGCCTGGACCTATAGCTCAGCCCTCCCCTGGACCTCCACCTTGACATCAGAAATCTTTGCCAACCCTCCTTCCCACAGCTTCCCCAGATTCCTTCTGAGAAAAGAAAAGGCTCCTGGCCCATGGATGGGGTGGGGTGGAGCCTAGGGGTCCACATTTCCTGAGATGACTCATCTGGCAGATTACCTAAAGGCCTCTTGGGAGGAGGGAAAACACTGATTTTCCCAGGATGTGCTACCACATGGGGTGCTGGTGGGGGTCCTCACTGCACCCCAGCAGGCTGCACCCCAGCAGGCCACACCCAGGCTAGAGAAGTTCCCCATATAAGCCTGGCCTGTTTCTTTACCACAGTGTTTCTGAGGACGCTGAGCCACAGCCTGAGAGTCATGTCCCAGCCAGCAGCTGTTCCACATCCAGCAAAAGACCCTCAGGGCCCAGGCCAGGTGAGCGATGCCTTGGGTTGGGGCAGGCATGTGGGGCTACTCAGTCCAGCTCACCCTTTCTGGGCTTCTACGAAGAGTTTACAAGCCTCTTTACTGAAATTTCACACTTGCTGTCCAAAGGCTTCCTGGGCCAGCCTGGGACCTGGCTCCAAGAGGACCTTGCAACTGCCAGAGGTCCAGGTTGAGCATGGCCAGGGCAGGTTGGAAACAGCCAACAACTGGATCCAGCAGGACAGGGTTAGGGTTAGGGACTTTGCTGCTGCTTGGAATCTGGGGTTGGTTGTTGGCACCAAGTCTCTGTTCAGGCAAAGCAGGAGCTGGTAAGCTCCTGGCTAAGGGGTCCTGGAGCCTGAGGTGCCCATGGGATGTGGGAAGGGGGTGCCATGAAGGGTCCTGGAGCCTGGGGTGCTTGTGGGGCCCACAGCAGAGGGAACCTGTGGGATCCGTGCACCTGACAGCACGGTGGTCCCTGATGCAGTGTTGGTGGACAGTCAAGAGAGCTGGATTTGTTTTAAATATTCCAGGAAAAAAGATGGAAATTCTGGGCATCAAGGGAGCAAAGGTGATAATGGCAGGGACTGGGCAGCATGCACATTACTCACAATGTCAAGTGAGGAGTTAGAATCAGAAAAATCAGGGGAAGGAAAGCACCATCACATCCTGGGCACACATCCATGCTTCCTCGTGTTCACATCCACAGAGGAGCAGCTCAGGCCTGTATGTCAGTCTCTCAGGGCAGGATGGGCCTTATGGCATCTCTAGAACAGAACCTGGTCACTGAGGGGCCTGTGCCCTGGTGCACAGCTGGACCATGGTCCAGTGACAACAGCCTCTGCTTCCCAGGGAGAGAAAAGCCAGCTGCAGCCCACAACAGCAGAGTGCCTTGCTCCCCCACGCCACTCTCAGGCCTCAACTCAGAGGCCCTCTCCCAGGGCAATTTTGAAGTGGGCTTCCGACCACAGAAATCCATCAAGGCCGAGAAGGAACCTGCAGTGGGAAGCAGCTGTCCACACTTTGAGGACCCAGACACTGAGCTGGCCAGTGAGAGCCCCAGCTCGGGAGAGGTGACTCAGCTGGAAGAAGGCATACTGGCCATGGCTCCCAGCCCTGCTGAGCTGCAGAGCTGCAGCCCTGGCTGGTGCAGTGCCTTTTATGAGGCCGACTGCTTCAGCACTGACGTGCACAGCTACGTGGAGGCAATGGGGTGGCAGAAGGCCACTGAGACCACAGAAACGGATCCTCAGCATCTGGTGAGTCCAGACCTGGCCAGGCAAGGCTAGTGGTACTGTGATGTCCAGAGGCACCAGCATGCACAGCTGCGCCTGGGAATCCTACCCCTGGTGCCCTGCATGTCTGCAGTGGATATGCTGAGCCTACCTACACAGGTGCCCTGGGCCACCTAGAGTCAAGAGGTAGCTGTGCTAAGCCTACCTGCACAGGTGTCCCTGGAGTCAGGAGTGGTTGTGATGTGCCCACCTGTACAACTGCCTCAGGACAGCTGGTCGGAGGTGGTTCCAAGTCAGTCAGAGGTGCTGAACCCACCTGCACAGATGCCCCAGGACACTTGGAGTCAGGAGTGGGTGTGCTGGGCTCAGCCCACCTCCACTGGTGTCCCTGGAGTCAGGAGTGCTGCACTCACCTGCACAGGTGCTCCAGGACACCCTGTGGAAGGACAGCTTGGTGGCTTTCCTTCTCATTAGCCAGGCCTATACACCCATCCCATGGCCACTGTCAGGTTGGGGTCCCTCGGCAGACAGATACCACACTTCCTTGTCTGCACACCAAAGTCTCTTGTCTCTGAGCAGAAAGCTAGAGGTGTCTGTTCCTGGCTGTCTAGTGTGGGCTGGGTCCTTGGGACAGTATCCTCTACGAGTAGACTCATGGTCAGCAGAGCTGAGTGAAGACCATGGGCGTGTTCCATGGACTGCTACACTGGCACCAGGCCCATCCTCACTCCAGAAACCCGGAGCTCGAGCTGCCTGTCAAAGGCCAGGATCATGCACAAGACCTGCCACCCGCAGGACAGCAGGTTTCAGAAACACTACAGCCTGACTTCAGTCTGACCTGGGGACACAGAGTCATGTCCATTCTCACAGACAACAAAGACAGACCTTACAGTCTCAAAGTCTGGATCCTGGTGGTCAGTTGGCACTGCAGCCCTGCAGAAGGTCCCCTGTCATGGTCACCCACACTCTCCCCAGGCATAGACCCTGGGTGAGTCCTGGGCATGGTCCCAGAGGTCAGTTCAGCCTCCACTTTGCAGCACCCATCCCTTTCCAGAGCCTGCATTTACAATTGATTGTGTCCACATAGGAACCTGAAGGTCCTCTATTCCCAACCCCACACCACCTCATGCAACAGGAAGCATTTACCTTGCACCTGGGAGCAGGAATACTGTGCCGGGTAGAGAAGCTGGGGCAGAGGACAGGGTCAGCAAGAGTTCAGGGTGGGCTGCTGTCAGGGGCAAGCAGGCTCAGTGAACCCTGAGGCTCCTTGTTGGAGGCTGTGTTACTGTACAAGTGGCTCCTGCTTATGGAGGTGAAGAACTGTGGACATGAAGGACTATGCCAGGGTGTGTAGCTTGTTCATGGGAACGTGTTGCAGGGAGGGCAGAAGGGAGCTGTGACCTCCTTTTCCCTCTTTTTCTTGCACCCTCTGAAGAAGTCGTCTCTCCTGGAGCCAGGATGCAGCCAGGTGAGCTCCCCATGCCATCTCTGCCTAGGAGTCTGGGCAAAGCCATTCCAGGGCCACAGTTCAAATCTGTCCTTGAGGGCAATGGCCACTGTGTCTGCTGCATAAGAGGAAGCTATAGAGCAGGTGAAGGACATGGACAGCCAGTAGCCAGAGCTTCCCACATGCAACCAAAAGGCAGCTTGAGAGCAGGGATGGGAAGGACAGCCGAGCGACTCGAGAGCCTTGTGCACCTGTGCACTCACATGCTTGTATACTGTGTTCTTGTGCACCTGTGCACTCACACACCTGTGCATCTGTATTTTTGTGCACCTGTGGACTAATGTACCTGTGTACTCACACACTTATGCCCCTGGATACCTGTGCAGTTATACATCTGTGTTTATGGACACTTAAATATTTGTGTACCTGCACACCTGTGCACTTACCCACCTGTCTGCCTGAGTACTAGTGTGTTTATACATCTGTAAAACTGCACTGTGTACTTGCACGCCTGTGTGCCTGCACATCTATGCACTTGTGTACCCATGCACTTTTGCACTCACTCATAGAGACCATATATAACTAGGTACCTATACCATGTGCTGTGCTCTGCAGGTATGCCCAGGGCGGATGTCAGGGCTGAGCTACACTCTGATCTTTAGTCTCCATGGTTCCTGTCATCGCATTTGTTAAGTAGTTTTGTTCTCAGAGTTCCAATGAATAACCTCAGTTTCTGTTCATCCTTTCTTATCCTTCTGTGTCTGCAATACAATGCCTAGTTTTTCTAACTTCCTTCAAATTTATTATTCTGTCTAGTCCCCAGTATTGTCAGTTTTCATGTCTATTTGATCTTAGTAGTCACTTTGCCTGGAGTGTTCAAGTCTTTCATGTTCATGTCTCTTTAACCCATGTTTTCCTATTAGGAAAAGCCTGTTGTCATGAGCCATCAAGTCACCTGCAACTCATAGCACCCCTATGTACGACAGCTCTGAACCTGCCCTATCCTGAGCCAGTAACAAGGAGTCAGACACATCTTCCCCCATCATCCCAGTTACTGTGTCAATCCACCTAATGCGGGTCTCCTCTCCTGCATTGTCCTTCAACCCTTCCAAGCATGATGCCATTCTCCAAGGACCAGTCCCTCCTGGCCATGTGCCCAAAGTATGTGAGATGAAACTTCAGAATCCTTGCCTCTAAAGAGAAACTTGGTTTCATCCTCTCCAAAACAGACCTAGTTGTTTTCTTGACAGTCCATGGTATGTTCAATACTCTTCTCCAGCACCACAACTCAAAGGCATAGATTCTTTTTCTATCATCCTTAATCATTGCTCAGCTTTCTGATGCATAGCAAGTAATTGCAAAGATATAGCCTGGCTCAGGCACACCTTAGTCCCTAGACTGACATCATTACTCTTAAGCACTTTGGACAGCATACTTCCTCAGTGTAGTTCATCTTTTGATTTCCTGACTGCTGGTGCTCAAAGTGTTGACTGTGGCTCCAAGCAAGCTGAAATTGTTAACAACCTCAATCTTTTCTTCATCTGTCATGGTGCTGCCTATTGGCCCTGTGGTGAGAATCTTTGTTTTCTTGATGTAGAGCTTCAAGCCATATTGAAAACTATAGTCCTTTTTTTTTTGGGAAAACTACAGTCCTTGACCTTCTGCAGCAAATGCCTCAGGTCCTCCTCAGTTTCAGCAAGCAAGGTTGAATTATCTGCATATTGCAGGTTGTTGATGAGTCTTCCTCTAATTCTGATGCCACATTCCTTGTCATAAAGCCCCAGCCTCCCAAATGATCTATTCTACATACTGATTGAAAAGGTATGGAGATAGGATGCATCCCTGATGCACTCCTTTCCTGATTTCGAATCATGCAGTGTTTCCTTGCTCTGTTCTGAGAACTGCTTCTTGGTAAAGTATAGGTTTCACATGACCACAACCAAGTGTTCTGGAATTCCCATTCTCCTCAAGCTTAGGTACAATTTATTGTGATCCATACAGTCAAATCCTTTTCCATAGTCCATGAAATGCAGACATTCCTCTGGTACTCTGTGCTTATAGCCAAGGCCCATCTGACTTTGGCAAGAATATCTCTAGTGCCATAGCCTCTTCTAAATCCCATTTGTATTTCTGGTAGTTCTCATTTTTTTATAATCTTCAACAGGATTTTACTTGCCTGTGATATTAGTGATAGTGTTCAGTAATTTCCACACTCTGTCAGGTCACCACTTTGGGAATAAAAAGATAGGTATCTCTCTCTTCTAGTTAGTTGACCAGGTAGTTGTCCTCTAGATTTCTTGCCACAACCTGGTATGTCCAGGGCAGCATCTGTTTGTTGAAATATGTCAACTGGTATTCCATTAATTCCTGGGGGCCTTGTTTTTTATCAGCTCCTTCAAAGTAGCTTGAACTTCCTCCTTCATCACCATTGCCTCTTGATCATATTGTTTTTTCATTAATTTCTTCTGTGTCAGCCAATTCTTTTTGGTACAGTGACTCTGTGTATTCCTTCCATCTTCTTTTAATGCTTTCTGGATCATTCAATATTCTGCCCACAGCATCCTTAAGTATTGTAACTTGTGGCTTGAATTTGTTCTTTAGTTCCTTCTGCTTAAGAAATGCCAAGCAAGTTCAGCCCTTTTGATTTTCTGACGCCAGCTCTTTGCATGTTTCATTTAAAAGCCTCATTTGGATTAAATTTTACAAGCTAAAAGGTATCTCAAGGGCTTTGTTTAGACGCAGCCGGTCCTATCCAGACATTGTTGGGTCTGTCCATTCTCCAGGACGGGCCAGCAAGCCTTGTTCTTCAGCATCCCATGTGCTGTGTGATGTGCAGTTGACCCAAATCTGCCCTTAAAATTAGTCACTTTCACACATAGTCAGGTTCCAATCCCTATAAAGAAAACTCTTCAAAAAAATTTAATATTAGGGAGCTCTGGTGGCCTAGTGGCAAAAAGCTGCACTACAATCACAGAGATGCGCGGTTCAAATCCACCTGATGCTCTGCTGAAGGAGGGGCCATCTCCTCCTGTACCTGTCAGATCTGATTTGATGGTACACACACACACCAAAAAAAAAAATAAAATAAAATAAGAATTTAAAATTAACAAGTCTTCTCAGATCCATCACAGATTTGAGATTATAGGACAGGATGCCACCCCAAAAACTGGACAGACAGCTGACACGAACGCTACTCCAGAACAGGCTTCTACTCCAGCTTGTTGGGGACACTCTGACCCTGGACAGAAGCTCATACTGCTTCTCTAAGGTCATGGTGTGTCAGTTTGTGCACATCTGGTGTCTTGAGGGTTAGGAATGGAATGGCCTGGCTGGCAGGACAGGACAAGGGCCCAAGCTGCACAGACGACAGCCGCGTTGGGTCACGGTGTGTTCTTCCCTCAGGAGCTAGAGCAGCAGCTGATGATGGAGAAGAGGAGTTATCGCAAGACTCTGAAATTTTACCAGAAGCTACTGCAGAAGGAAAAACGAAGCAAAGGTGGAGGGGGCAGGGCGGAGGGGGC
>NW_006399756.1:459501-470664 GCF_000299155.1 Elephantulus edwardii | reverse complement strand
AGGGGTGGGGCGAGGGGGTGGAGTGATGGGGCGGGTCGTGGCACTGAGAGATGGTGCTGACCCTGAGTGTCAAGTCAAGTCCCTGAGTGGCGCAGACAGCTGAGTGTGCCAGCGGCCCCTCTTGGAAGTCCCTCAGAAGAGAGGCCTGGTGCTCTGTTTCCGGGGAGGTCAGTACTGCTAGCCCTGTGGAACCCTGACAATGAGGGAACTCAGTAAATTAGAGTGGACCCCTCAGGGCATGGTGCTCACCGTGCTTCAGGGAGTTTACCAACCTCATACAAATGGTTGTCTGGACTATTCCCCATGTTTTGTCTGACCACAACACTCGTGATATCCATACTGTGACCACACTCTTCCCAGTTCTTCCCTGTGGTTCTCATTTCCCTTCCTTGTTTTGCTCCACCCCTTCCTGGCTTCTGAGCTTTGTCTCTTGTCCCTTCTGCTCATTACTGCTCTCATAGGCCTGTCGTTTGGCTGAATGTCAAGCCCCAGGGTTGAGTTTTGTTGAAGCTGAAAGGGTGATGAAGGGTCCCAGTCAGGACTTCCTGCCCTGTCTATTGGACCAGTACACCTGGCAATTTTTACATTTCTTAGTTTGTTCTGATCTACTCAGGTCCTTCTCCTGTGACCTTTCCTGAGAGGCAAGACCTGACTGTCCCCTGCCCCACCTGCAGGCTCTGAGGTGAGGACAATGCTGTCCAAGCTGAAAGGGCAGTTGGAGGAGATGAAGTCCAAGGTGCAGTTCCTGGGGCTGGTCAAGAAGTACCTGCAGGCAAGTCAGCCCAAGCTCCCTTGTCACACAGCCCCACAGGAGTGGGCATTAGCTACCAGGGGCCAGGCCTCGGGGCAGGGAGCAGGGTGGTGGACCTCAGCGTTTCCCTGCACAGCTGTGACATGCCCTGTCCTTCAGGTGGCCTACGCTGAGCAGTGGGGGCTGGAGCCCAGTGCCCTGCCGGTCATCGTGAACATCGGTTCAGCCCACTGTGGAACACTAGACTTCAGCCCCCTGGACGAGTCTTCCTCCCTCATCTTCTACAACGTCAACAAGCCCCCCTGTGGGGGTGGGAGCAGTGGGGGCAAGCAGAGGAAGGCTCGCGTCCTGCAGGCTGGCACACCGCTGGGACTCATGGCCTACCTGTACTCCAGGTGTGCATGGCCAAGTGCAGAGGGGTTCTCCCAGCTTCTCTCGTCATGTCCCCTCTAAAAGCAAAAGGACAAGTTTTCCAGGGTTAAAAAAACCAACATCCCAGAAGCTAAGGAAAGTTAGAAAATGTCCTGCCTGCCCTCCTGACAGCATGATATACATGGAAGAGTTCTAATTGGAGATAAACAGCTGATGCCGAGTGCCCTGCTTGTCCAGCTCCTGTGCAGAAAGCTGCAGGCCGTAGCTGGACGCCCATGACTAGAGCACATCTGGGTCTACCAGAGTCAGGATAACTACAAACGGGCCTCACAGTCACCACACCCAATTCTGAACACACTGTCAGGCTCAGACAGCCTGGCATCAGCAATGGGGACCAATTAGGCCTGGAGGCACAGGCCCAGCCACTTGCTAGGACCACCTTGACAACTACCCGCCCAGCTCACAAGGCCAAGCCCTCTGACACAGCCCCAGAAACCAGTAAGGGGCTGGGCAGGTGGAGGGGACAGTCAGGGCAAGGTCACCTGCACCCACCTGTGAGGTGCACCTCTGGCAAGAGGCAGCAGTATGCTCAGTTACACACACACCCCTATGCTCACTCGGCAGGCACCGTCACACCCACCCACAGTCACCAACTCCCCCCACGTTTACTCACCCAGTAACCCTCCCACTTACCCAGTCACCAACACATGAGCTCACTCACCTGACTACCCATGCCCAACATACCCCAGTACACTCCCAGCCACGCTCACTCACCATGCACATGGTCACACCCCACCAGTCACCAACACACACTCACTCACCAACATACATCATACCCTCTGGCATGGATACATGTATCCCCTTTCACTCACACACAATGGTAGACATGCACAGTTGTAAGGACTCCTATATATGCTCATCCACGCATCCGGTACACTCATGCTCACACTCTCAGGCACATGCTCACATATACAGTTACATGTGCTCATTCACACTACAGTCACACATGCTGACACATTCATCCAATCACACACACCCCAGACACATTCAGCTACAGTCACATGTACAGTCACACATGCACTCACACACACAACAGGAGTCAGATGATCTACCCTACCGTTTAAGAAAGCTCTGACATGCAAACTGTAGAGCTACCCAGAACCATGTGCTGCCTCTCCAG
This sequence comes from Elephantulus edwardii, assembly GCF_000299155.1. NCBI lineage: Eukaryota > Metazoa > Chordata > Mammalia > Macroscelidea > Macroscelididae > Elephantulus > Elephantulus edwardii. Next base: position 468,361 of record NW_006399756.1, on the reverse strand, counting down.
CCCCCATGCACTCACATACACACACACAAGCACATGTGCACACACCCATGCCTGTGCACTCTTACACATTCACTCATTCACGTGCACTTATGTCTATGCACATATCCAACCATGCAGTTTCACACTCACGTACACCTACTCATATGCACACACTTGTGTACTTGCACACTCATTTTACACACATTCACTCATGCATGCACACACACACATGCCTGCGCACATATTCATATACACAGTCACTCATATGTGTACACACACCTGCTCAGGCACACGCAGGCACACTCATGCCTGTGCACAGTCAGGCATGCACATGTGTGCACACAGACATGCGCCCACGCACCCCAGAACTGCTGAGAGAGGAGGGCTCCCCAACTCCCTAACCTCCTTGAACAGGCCCTAAGACAGGTAGTGTCCTATTTGGGGTTGGGAACTCTGGGGTCACAGGGCTGCTTGTGAGGCTGTGAGCAGACATGGCCCTGGCCTGATGGATCATCTGTCCCCAGTGACGCCTTCCTGGAGGGCTACGTGCAGCAGTTCCTCTACACCTTCCGCTACTTCTGCACGCCCCATGACTTCCTACACTTCCTCCTGGACCGCATCAACAGCACCCTGTCCAGGTAGGTCCCTGGAGGGATGGCAGCCTCTGGGGTTGAGGCCTCATGGGCTCAGAGGTAGGCATGTATGCACACTCTAGGTCCTTTCAGAACGATGGGTGGACATCAGGGCAGATGCCTCACAGGGCAGGCAACAAAAGCCCACACAAACCACAAGAGGGTCAGGGGCTGGTGCAGCACCCCAAAGTCTGGTGTGAGAGAGGACCCCACACAGGCGGCAGTGACTGAGCAGAGTTGAGTAGTAAGATAGAGTTGTGCCCTGGGCAGACTGAAGGTCCCCAGGTCAGGGACAGTTTAGAGTACACCTTCAAGCTAGGGAAGCAATTCTGAGCTGTCGACACTTTTGTGAGGTCAGTGAAGATGAGCAGAAAATACAGGAGGCAGAACCATAGGTGCTCAGGAAGGGACCAGAGAAGGAGACCAGGGCACTATGTGACTTCGGGGGGCAGACAAGGGGCCCAGGGCACTGTGTGACTGGGGGGGCGGGAAGACAAGGGGCCCAGGGCACTATGTACTTCGGGGGCAGACAAGGGGCCCAGGGCATTGTGTGACTATGGGGGGGGTGCAGACCAGGGGCGCAGGGCACTGTGTGACTACATGGTGGGGAGGGGGGGCACAGACAAGTGGACCCAGTGCATGGCTGTGACTATAAGGGTAGACAGTAGGCCCAGGGCACTGTGTGACCCCAGGGGCCGGGTGAGGCTTCAGGAAGGGGTGGAGCCTGACCAGAATGAAGTGGTTCTATGGGGACAGTCAGAGGAAGGAGTAGTAGAGGAGACATCCAAACCTTCCTACACTCTGGGGGTGACCCAGGCAAGAATGCTGATCCCTAGAATGGTGAAATCAGCCTTGGAGAGAGGGAGACATGGGTGTAGGTGGAGACACAAGCCAGCATCTGAGGAAGGGGGCCCAGCAGAGGAGTCAACCCTGGCCTTTCTCTGCAGTAGCACTGGGCCAGACTGGTTGGGGTCCAGGCAGGGAAGAGTGGTAAGTCATCGTGGACACATGCTAGGTTGTCACATCCAGGACATCCCCAAACACCATTCCTTGTTCAGGTGAGGTGTCAGGTCCCACCAGGACCCCAGGACACGACACTTGACTCCCCATAGCCTCTCTCTCACTCTGAGGCCTGGTCCTACCCCTAGTCCTCTCAAGTGTCCATGGCTGCTGGTGGATATACCTCAGCCCCAGGGAGCATGTGAATGTCCATCTCTCTTGTCCCTGGAGACAGACCCAATGCCCCTCCCCCGGGTGGTCATGCTCATGCCTCCTCTGTCTCTGCAGGGCCCAAGACCCCACCTCAACCTTCACCAAGATCTATAAGCGCAGCCTCTGCCTGCTGCAGGCCTGGCTGGAAGACTGCTATGCTGTGGACTTCACAGGCAATGATGCACTCCGGGGCCAACTTCGGGCCTTCATCTCCTCCAAGGTGACTAGGGCTGACCGAGAGTAGTATGGAGCAGGGCCAGGGGGAGGCGGCAGCCCCAGAACCTGGCCTGTGCTCCTGCTCAGGTCCTGCCTCCAGATGGCTGCGCAGAGCACTTGCTGGCCCTGCTGGAGATGAGCACTGACCGGCGGGGCGAGGGGATCCCACGTGGTGGAGACCTGGAGGACCCCAAGGAGGCTGAAGAGGACACCCGGCCCCTCAACGCCCTCTGTAAGAAGCTTACAGAAGACGGCCTCTCCCGGAAGGTGGGGGCCTTTCCCAGAAGGGGGTCTCTATCAATGGGCAGCTCCCCTTCCCCAACTCGGCCACGAGGACCTAGCCTGTATACACATGTGTAAACATGTGCACGCGTACTTGCCTGCATGCAAACACACACCTCTAGCTCATGAACAAATACATGAAAGCAAACAAACTCATGTATACATGTACACATGTGCAAGCACACACCTGTGCACATCTGTTAGCACACAGTAAAATGCATATACATTAATACAAGCATATTTGCACATCTGCACGTGATCACACGTTTCTGCACCCACATGTACACACGGATGCATCAGTATATGCCTGTGCTTGTGAACAAGCACGCTCATTCATGTGCACACATATGCAAATGCATGCGTGTATGACAAACACACTCTCTGTGTAGCCCAGGTCGCTGTCCTGCTGGGTTGGGGAGTCCCCACCATGGCCCCCAACCAGCAGGGCTGCACAGCCAGGTGCTATGAGGAGGGCTCTGTGCCTTGCTGAATCACCTTCTTGCTCCTTGGCCAGGGGCCCATGTGAAGGATCCCACTGTTCAAAGGTGGGCACAGGCCATGGTTGGGTCTGAAGTGACCTTTTCAGAAATAAGTGGGAATGGCCTCAGATTCTGGCAGCTATCCCCAAGGAGCCTGCTGGAGTGACCAGGGCAGGTGCCCTTGGCCAGCAGAGCAAGCCTGCAGGGATTGTCCACTCTGGATTCGGCTGACCAGGTGGAAGTGCCTCAGGCTTGGAGCCAAACTGGATCCTTCATCACTAGCTTGTCTGGACCTGGGGGCTACAGAGTAGTCTTCAAGAGGGGGAATACCGGGGACCTGTGGAACCCCCAGAGGCATGGGAAATACCTGGGAACAATGAGGGACCGAGCCAAAGGGAGTCTCTGGGAGGACAGTAGGAGACTGAGCTATGGGGAGACCTCTGGGAGGATGGAGGGGCCCTGTGGCCCCGGGTCATGGAGGGATAGTGGGGTCCTTGGACCTGGGCCATGGGAAGACCTTGAAGGGGGACAGAGGGAACCCAAGGCCATGGGGAAGTCCTCAGTTCTCTTGCTTCACACAGAGTTTCCCCTGGCGGCTGTCCAAGGGGAACGGGCTGGCTCTGGTGCCTCACAAGGAACGTCCATACACTATCGCGTCTGCCCTGCCCAAGCCTTGCTTCCCCGAAGAGTTCTATGGCCCCTATGTCAAGGCCAGTGAGAAGGGGCCCTACTTCCTGACCGAGTACAGCACCCACCAACTCTTCACCCAGCTGACACTGCTGCAGCAAGTGAGCCCGGGCCCCTCAGGGGGGAGCCCCACATATATGACCGTCAGAAGGGCAGCCAGTGGCCAGGAGCTGCTGCCCAGAGGAGTAGTTCAGGAGGGATTGACATCAGTCTTCCTCTAGATCTAACCCTCCACTCTTGTGGGCATGAGAGGGCCACGCTCTGTCCCTTGTTCAGAGGAATGTGACGCTCACCCAAGGCCTGAGTCAGCAGCACCTAGGGACAGCGGCTCGGCCATCCGCCCACTGTTCTCACCACAGCTGCAACTCTGGCTGATCAAGTGCCCAGTACAGCCCTCCTGTCCTTCCTCCACTGACCATTCCCTGCTCCCCACACTGACCGCACCTACTGACACTGTGATCCCCATACCCCTGTCTGCTGGCCACACCCCTGGGTCAGTGAGTGGTCAGACTGAATTGTGGGGTTGCCCCCCAAGCTCATTTCCTTGGGGTGTAATTTGGCCACAGAGCTCTTATGAAGGATGTCCCGAGATTGTGTTTTCACACCCTGGCAGGAATTGTTTCAAAGGTGCCACCCGGTCCACTTCCTAAACTCCCGCGCTCTGGGTGTCATGGACAAGGCAGCCGTCCCCAAGTAAGTCGCCTGCAGAATAACTGCGGCCAGGGCCAGGGAGCGAGGGGTGGGGGACTTGGGGGGGTCTACCACCTGGGGTGCTCCTCCTCCATGCTGCCTTCCCAAGGTGTTTTCACTTCTGGGAGTGGAGGGCAACAGCCGTCAGAGTCCCCCAAACACAAACCCATGCAGCACACACACCCCAGGGCTCATCTGGTTGAAGCTGGTCTGGACCTGACTAGCCAGGGCATGGCTTCCAGCAGAGGAAAGCGGGCTGCAGAGTACCCACAGCCCAGGCAAGGGCATCAAGTGTCCAACCTGCATACTTGTGTGATGACATGTGTTTTCCTCATGCTGACCTCCCATGACATCCAACTGCATGATGTCCCATGTGATCTCTGATGTCTCCATGTGTAACATCTTCCCCTCTACTTGATTATCCATGAAGGTCACTACCAAGACAGGAAGAAAGAAAAGTCCAAAATGGATGTCAGAACAGACTCCGAAAATTACACTAGAATATGTTGTTGTTTACCATCAAGTCGGAACGGACGCATAGCTGACCCTCTGGCAGGTTTTCAGAGGCAATTAATCACACGGGAGATCGTCCAGCCTTCTCTCCAGCCTCGAATCGCTCCCCTTCAGGATTGCAGTACAGCTTCTTGCCAAAAAGAAATGCTGTAAAAAAAGAGCTGAACAGAAGATATCAAAGGGCAGCTTGAGAAGACAAAGGAAAATAGTATAATAAAATGTGCAAAGAGCTGGAGTTAGAAAATAAAAAGGGAGGCGCAAGCTTAACATTTTCAAGCTGAAAGAACTAAAGAACAAATTCAAGCTTAAGTTGCAACACTGAAGCATTCTACACAGGCAAAATTTTGAATTATGCAGGAAGCACAAAAAGAAGATGGAAAGAATACACAGAGTCACTGTACCAAAAAGAATTAGTCAACACTGAACCATTTCAGGAAGTAGTACAAAATCAAGAACCAACAGTAATCAAGAAGTACAAGCTGTGCTGGAGGGATTGGTAAAAAAATACGGCTCCAGAAATTGATGGAATACTGAGTTGTTGCAACAAACAAATGCAGCCCTGACATGCTCACTAGTCTATGCCAGGAAATCTAGAAGACAGCTCTTGGTCAACTGAGCACAAGAGGTCCATATCAATTCCCATTCTCAAGAAGAGTGATCCAATGGACTATGGAAATCATCAAATAAGGTCATATGCAAGTAAAATCTTGCTGAAGATTATTTTTAAATGACTAGAACAGTATGTCAACAGGAGCTGCCAGAAATTCAAACTAAATTCAGAAGAGTCCATGGAACAAAAGATATTATTGCTGAAAGCAGAGAATACCAGGAAGAGGTTTACTTGTGTTTTATTGGCTATGCAAAGGCATTTGACTGAATCAATCACAAATTATGACTAACATTGAAAAAAAAAGGGAATCTCAGGACATTTAATTGTACTCATGCAAAACCTACTATCTAGATCAAAAAGGTGTTATCCAAACACAGTAAGAGAACCCTGCATGGTTTAAAATCAAGAAAGGTGTGCATCCTGTCTCCATACCAATTAAAATCTGGATGTTGAGCAAATCATTTGAGAAGCTGGACTACATGCAGAAAGTGACATCAGGACTGAGAAAGATTCATCAACAACCTGCCTGATGCAGGTAACACAACTTTGCTGGCTGAAAATGCAGAGAACTTCAAACACCTGCTGCAGAAAATTAGACTACAATCTTCAATATAGGTTACATCTCAACATCAAGAAAACAAAAATCCTCCCCATTAAACCACTAGGAAACATCAGGGTTGATGGAGAGAAGATTGAAAATGTCAATAATTTTATTTTACTTGGTCCACAATCAACACTCATGATAGCAGCAGTGAAGAAATCAAAAGACATGCTGTATTGGGGAAATGTGCTGTCAAGGACCTCTCCCAAAGTTCTAAAGAGTAAGGGTGTCAGCTTAAAGACTAAGGTGTGGCTGATCCAAGCCATGGTCTTCCCAGTTACTTGATATGCATCTGAAAGTTGAAGAATGGTTAAGGATGAAACAATAATGAATATCGATAATGAATAATCGATGTCTCTGAGTTGTGGTGTTAGAGAAAAGTGCTGAATATTCCAGACTGCCAAAATAACAAACAAGTCTGTCTTGGAGAAAGTGCAACCAGGGTGCCCCTTAGAGCCAAGGACAGTGAAACTTCATCTCGTGTACTTGGGCATGTGGTCAGGAGAGGCCAGTCTTTGGAAAAAGACATCATGCTGAGAGAGATGAGGGGTCAGAGGAACACACTTATCAAGATGGCAGGACACGGTGACTAGCAATGGGCTGGGACATGTCAGAGGTCACGAGGAGGTGCAGGATAGGAGAGGGATCGGATCTGTTGTTCACAGTCTTCAGGACACCCTTGTGATTCCCTGTGTAGCCATCTGTGTCCTTGCATGCATGTCTCCACGCATGCCATCTCGTACGACTTCCACACACTGTGTGACGCTCTATACCCCTGCTCCAATTCTAGAGTCAGCTCTTCCGACACCTCGTCAGCCAAAAGCTGTAGCTTGTTTCTGCCGGACTACATCCAGGACAAGTATCTGCTGCAGGTCCTAAGGAATGCTGATGACGTCAGCACCTGGGTGGCTGCAGAGATCGTGACCAGCCACACGGCCAAGGTGTGCTTCTCTGCTGCTGCCAGGAAGAAGCCTATGGCCGTGCTGCTTCCATCACTGCCCAGAACAGGGAACAGGGACCAGACACACACGTCCTTCAGGGCCAGCCCTGCTGGAGGTGGCAGGTGGCAGCACCATGGCATCCACCACCACTGTTATCCCACAAGCCACACCGGGCGCTGCAGTGAGCAGTACCTCACCTCGCACTCTCACATGATCACACGCGCGCACACCCATTGCCTCTGCCGCACATCCCTCCCCAGTGCAAGGCCCGACATACTCCCTGGCCACCGTAGGCTCACCCACCGGCACCCTCACCCCCACCCTGCCAGCATCCCTGAGCACTGGGTCTCTCAGGTGAGCACACAGTCCCTCATACATGTTTCCTCAACCCTGGGGTTATGTCTTCCTGTGGCTGCCAAGCAGCCTGAATTCCCTGCCCAGGTGTCTCCACTGCTCCCTAGCAGTTTGAAGTCCACTGCAGTTTGTCGTAATGAAGTCTGAGTTCCAATCCCCCACCCCATCGTTTCCTCAGTGCTGGCCCACGTTATTCTAACGGGGTCCTCAAAAGGGTCCTGAAGCTGCAGGGGCCTGAGTGCTGTCTGTTGTCTCCAGCTGCAGGTGAACTTGCTGTCCAAATTTCTGCTGATTGCAAAGTCTTGCTATGAGCAGAGGAACTTTGCAACCGCCATGCAGATCCTGAGGGGCTTGGAGCACCTGGTTGTGAGGCAGTCCCCTGTGAGTACAGGGGTGCAAGTGTTCCCCCGGGACTATAAGGGGTGCTCCCCTGTGAGCATATAGGGGTGTTCTCCTGTAAGTATGTAGAGTTCTTCTAAGAGTACAGGCGATGTCCCATTAAGGAGTATTCACCCATGAGAACAGAGGTGAGACCCTCTGAACATGGACTGATTTCCTGTGTGTACCCTGGGGAGGAGGGGTATGGTGTTCACGGGATGCTCAGCCCCACACGTCACCTGTGTCCCCTCCAGGCCTGGAGAACTTTACCCGCGAAGATCGCTGAGGTTGTGGAGGAGCTGAAGGCCGTGGAGGTACAAATCACAGAGCTTCTCCACTCCGCGCCCCCAGCACCCAAGGGCCTCTCAGAGTGTGGTGGAGTACACACAGAGCCCATGCGTACCCGGCTGACCTCACGTGAGCCACCACTGGGAGCCTGAGGCCCTGCTGGTCTGATCCCAGTACATTCTGGTTAGGATGCTGGGCAGTCCTGGGCTCAGGACAGTGGCCCACACACAGGTCCCCAAAAGACTAGGGTGGTGTCCCCTATTCAAAGACACAAAGCAAGCAGTACTGTCTCCTACTCCCTATTCCTGCGGCCTGTCACCCCTCCAATTCTCCTTGGTCCCTGTCCTCCAGTCCCCAACTCCCTAGTGCCTGCTGTCCTTCAAATACCTGTGCCCAGTACCCTCCTGACCTGTCTCCCCTCAGTTTTGGCACCCCTGGAGCTCCCCCTCACCTCTGTTACCCCCCAGGGCCCCTCTACCATTAGGTCTTGTTCCTGGACCAAGCCTTCCTTGGAAAAGCTGTCATCCTGGCTCTTTGAGGCATGAAAGATAATAAGAAAATTGCATGAAGACAAAACTGTCCATCTGGGGCCTCAAGACTGTGGGCTTTGAACCCATGACCCCAAATCCAAGTCACCAGTTGGGTGGTGGCAGTGTTTGTCCATGCAGGGAGGCAGCAGAGGCCAGCTGAGCTGGAAGGAACCTGCTAACCTCTCCTTATCCGTCCCCCACTGTCTCTCATCTCCATCTCCTCCCCCCTCGCCCCCTCCCCTCCCGCATGGCCAGGTCTTCCTCAAGAGTGACAGCCTCTGTCTGATGGAGGGCCGGCGCTTCAGGGCCCAGCCCACCATCCCCTCAGCCCGCCTCCTGGCCATGCACATCCAGCAGCTGGAGACAGGAGGCTTCACCATGACCAATGGGGCCCACAGGTGGAGCAAGCTCAGGTGCAGACAAAGGGGTTCCCTGTGAGCACAGGGTCCACAGGTGCAGTGAGCTCAG
>NW_006399756.1:450840-459401 GCF_000299155.1 Elephantulus edwardii | reverse complement strand
CCCTGTGAGCACAGGGTCCACAGGTGCAGTGAGCTCAGATGGGGCATTTGCAGCCAGCCTTGCTACTCCTAAAGGCCAAGGTATCAGCCCCTCTCTTGACTTCAGTGCCTCAAGGCTCCCCACATACCTGAAGGACCTTTCTGAGGTCTCCAGGGCTCCCTTGCTGGGAGAGCCTACGTGCCTCTCACCTCTGGCCACCACTATATTTGGTCCCCCTCCATCTCTGGATGCACACCCTCTCTTCTGCAGGCCTCCCCAATCTGCTTCTTCCCAGAGCTGTCAATTCTTAGATGGCCCTGTGTCCAACATGTCACCTGCCCAGCTCACCCGAGAGCCTGGCCCAAGGGCAGTGCACTTCACTCCTCAGTGTTCACTCCAGAGCAGCCTTCCCTCTGGGCTTCAGGGCACTGCCGTGCCCCCTGTGCTGGCCATTCACCCTCCCTCAAACCTGAGACCCTTCCCTTTCCACCCACCCCTCCTTCTCTCTCTGTCCTCTCCTCCCATGGCCCCTGCCCCTCACTGCCCCTGAACAGAGGCAGGCAGCTGCACTCTGAACAGGACACAGAGGGCTTGCTAGGCAGTGCCCCCCCCAGAGGGCCAAGATGCCTTCTCAGATCACCAGCACCACTGTAAACAGTACTTAAGATTCATAACAAACGTTATTTTGTGAGATACCAGAAACCCTACACAAAACAGGAACAAAACTCTAACTGTAAGGCTACCACCCAGAGTGCATGGTAAAGGTAGGTGGTCCATGTGTGCACACGTGCTTCGTGTGTGTGTTTATACATGTGTGCGTGCTGTACTTGTGTGTACAGTGTATGTCTATGCACGTGTGTACTGCGTTTGCACATGTGTGTCTGTGAATACATGTATTTATAAGGGAGTATTGCATGAACATATTTTGTAGGTTTACATGTGTGTAGGTGACGTGTGTGTGTGGTGTGTGTGTGCGTGCACGCACATGCACATTCCAATTGCACACATATAGCTCACCCTACTAAGCTCTGGGGGCTTAGTGCTAAGGAGCCACACTGCAATCCCAAAGGCACGGGGTTTGAATCCACTAGCTGCTCTGCGGGAGAAAGATAGGCATTTACTGCCTCTGAAAACCTGCTGGGGTCAGCTGTGAGTCAGTTCTGACTTGATAGCACATAACAAAAACGACATGGCTTGCTGGACACTGGCTCCCCACCCATGCCCACTGTGGGTCACCCTGATGGAGTGTCTGTCTCCAGGCCCATGGTTCCCCAGCACGCTGTTCCTGGGCTTTCCCCAGTGAATGCTGGTGCCTATGTAACCACCTCCCCTCCGGAGCCACACAGTGAGGAGGGTAAGCACAGGCTGACGTGCTTGTCACTCACCTAATCTGTGGGGAACCCTGTTATGTGAGCTTAACAAGTGAGCCTATGCTTACAGATGAGGTGCAGCCGTGTGAAAATGTGAAACTGCAGACTAGTCAGTAAGCACAAGTGAACCCCTGCTCCTCTCCTCCCTGGGTAACTGCCTGATGCCTCCCAGGGCTGGTTCCAGCAGCTGTGATGGCCTCACTTAATGGGGCTAGGAGAGGTAGGCCCAGCTCACCAGTGGGCATAGCTTGGGTCTGTCCTGGGTGGAGGTGCCCCTGCACTAAGCTGGGCCCTAGTGGATGACACAGGACTTTATCTGTATCAGTTTCTCCAGGTCTCACAGGGCCTGACAAAGCAGCTTGGAGTAAACGTTTATGGAATGACAGTGGATGAGGGGACAAAGAATGGTGGGTGGATGGATGCATGAGTGGATGGATGGACAATGGAAGAGCAGACGGTGCATAAACGGATGGAAAGGCAGGCAGATGAACAGATGATCGGAAGGAGGCAGAAGGTCAAAGAACCAGACCCAAGATGCGGCCTGGTGAACGTGCACAGAAAACCTACCTTTTGATTTCTGTACTTTTGTGCCCATGAGCCCCAGCACCAATCTCACACCTCCCTCAACAGAAACATAGCCAAGGTGGTGAGCCAGGTGCACGCCTTCCAGGAGAACCCCTACACATTTGCCCCTGACCCCAAGCTCCAGTCGTTCCTCAGGCAGAGAATTGCATGCTTCAGCGGGGCTGACATCTCCATACTGGCGGCGGACAGCAGGGCCAACGTGCACCAGCTCACCAGCGAGAAGCATTCACGCAAGATCCAAGACAAACTCAGGAGGATGAAAGCAACGTTCCAGTGATGTGGATGGGGGTGTGGGTGTGGGACTCCAGGTCAGGCAGAGTCTGTGAGGAGGGGACAGTGGGATAGTGCCCTGTCCCCAAGGACAGTAACAGCCCTGCCCTCCAACTCCAACAATATGCCCTTGACTTTCGACTGGCCACTCCCTGAAGTGCACAAGGAGGGAGAGCCAGACACAGTGGATGTGGCTTCTTTACCCTGCGCCATAAGCCAGGGAGCGGGGACTTGGAGAGATGGCGCAGGTGGGGCAGAAGGCAGCCCAGAAACAGAGCCAGAGTGAGCTGTGGGGGAGCCTGGGAGCTTCTGCCAGAATTAAAGGGGAGACAGCTGTCAGAAACCCAGAGCCCACCTGGGAATTTGAGGCACACGTCTCACCTATTTTTGAGTGAGCCAGTCCCCTCAGATCTCTGGCTCACTAAACAGAGTCTGAGACTGGCCTCACATCAGCCTGAAGGACAATCAGTCCTGCATTCAGGACTCTACCTACTTCTGACTGGACACATTGACCCCTGGCTACTTGGGTTCCAAAACCTCTTCCTGGATCTGTAAGGTCCCCACAGCCCTGGCTCACAGGCTCAGGTGCCCACGCTGGGAGCTAAATCACCCTCCACCCAGATTCCTCCTTGTCACTCCGACCTAGACTGCTCCCAGGGGGGGAAACAGCACAGGCAAAGGCTCAGTTCTCCGGAAAATGGCCAAAGCAGAGGCATGGCCTCGGGGTCCACGTCCTGCACACATGGCCTCCCCAAGTGGTCAGACGAGGAAACAGCTTCCCTGGCAGGACATGGACTAAGCACAGCCCAAGAGAAGGTCATTTGCCTGTTCTGGCCTCGTCTGCCACTGGAAGGCTAGCTCGGTGCCACCCCAGGCACTGGCAGCTCTCAGTCACCATGCTGATTACTCCAGAACTGCTCTTGGCATTTTCTAGAAAAAAGTGCTTCCTCAGCACAGCCAGCTAACGTGGGTTCTGAAAACATCACTTGTGTCAAAGCTGCTTGTCAATGTGCAGAACTGTCCCGCACTGCCCACTCAGACCTAACCAGCCCACGTACTCTAAGTTCAGATCCCACCCTCTCCCAGCCTTCTGCAAGGGTCATCTGGACACTCAAACTTCGTATTGCAGAGAGCTTTGCAGCCTGGATGGTGTCTGTGTCCAACGTAGGCCTCCCATCCCTGGGTCCCTGGCTCCGGCTTCAGTGCACCGACTGCATGCTTCCTGCCGTACGATTTCTAAATAAATCCATTTCTACCCACCATGTAACACGCTCCCTCTGCTCTTGGGACAGACATCACCAGCAAGCAGACCATCCCAGGGGCCAGGGCTGGAGGCACAGAAGGAGCACTCAGCTGCCCCTTGTTCTAAGTCGGCCCCGAAGAAGAGCATGACCCAGGTCACACAACTCGACCCCAACCCACCCCTCGATCCACAACCCAACCCCAGCCAGCACCCTATATCACATGTAGGCTCCCCTAATGTCCAACAGCCTGCTGATAAGACAGAACCAACTACACCCTCTGCTTACAAGGGCACTGGGGTGAGAGGGGGTGGCAGGCACAGAGAGCAGGTTCAGCAGGGGAAGGGGGCATTGTGCACGAGGTGCCATGTCTGGCTTTGGGCAGGTATTTCCACACAGGTTGGCATGACCATCAGCACCACTAGCACCACCTCTGGTGACCTGAGTGGCTGACCACTGCACTTTCCATTCTGCTCAGAGGCAGCTCAGAAGAAAGGACATCAGATGCTGAAATCCTGAGGAGCACAGTTCTGTGCTAACACAAGTCGTGCAAGAATCAGGACTGGTTCTCATAACAGAGTTGTTGGCCCCACAAAAAGAGGGCTTGGGACCAGCTATCTGATGTTTCTAAGGAAGAGCAGTTACTGCCACTAACAAATTATTATGGGTGTGGGACAGAAGTAAATTTTAAAAAACTGAAAAAAGGGGGGGAGAAGTTGGACTTGTACACCAATGTTCGTAGCAGTGTTATTCACCATCACAAGAACATGGAAACAATCCAAATGTCCAACTACAATCAAATGGATGGAGAAATTATGGTACATTCACACGATGGAATACTACGCAGCACGCAGGAACAATGATTTTGTAAATCACTGCCTAACTTGAGAGGAACTGGAGAGCATTGTGCTAAGTGAACTCAGTCCCATAAGGACAAATACGGCATAAGACCATTATTGGAGAACATGTATGAGAATCCAAAGAGGGAGAGGGGGGACACAGAGGGGTGAAAAGGGCAGGAAACAGGAGGTTAATCATAGGATTGCACAATTTGATGGGTGGAGAGAGAGGTGGGTAAAGGAAATGGGAAAGATCCGGTGTAAAAAAACAATGTATACAAACTCTGTAAGGAAACCAGTATAATGTTAAAAAATTAAAGCAGATTGCAATGTGCTATGAAGCAAGTTACAAAGGTAGAAACATTTAATATTTAAAAAACGTTTTCAGATTATATTTGCCTACTGGCTGATATTTTTATAAAAAAATATATTTAATATTAAAAAATGTTGGAAACAGGAATACCATCTAACCGAGCAATGCCACTACTCGGAATACACCCTAAGGAGACCAAAGTCATGACTCAAACTATATGCACATCCATATTTATTGCTGCTTTATTCACAACAACAAAGAAATACATACAACCCCAATGCCCATCAACAAATCAATGGATAGAAAAACTATAGTACATTCACAATGGAATATTGTGCAGCATTAAAAAACAATGAACATATAAAACATTAAACAACATGGGAGAGCCTGGACAACTTTATGCTGAGGAAAATTCCTCAGTCACAAAAGGAAAAATGCTGCATAACACTACTGTTATAAAACAGGACACAAATGACGGAGGTTGGGGAGAGAACAGGGAAAGAGTGGAAGATCCACAGAGAAGGTCCTGGTCAAGCTCTGAAGCTCAACAACATCAAGAGAGGACACAAACGCCTTGTTTGTATCCATTTGGTTTCTAATAGTGCTGAGGAAGCCTGATTTGAAACCATTTTTCTGGGTGATTCCAAAGTGGTGGCCTCACATGCCGGTTGGAGAAGAATGGGGGATCAGCCCCAGCTGTGACTTGCAGCTCAAGTTCTGGTGTAGTGCAGCGGGGCCTACTGCTGTTTCGTGTACTCAAGTCCTCAGCTAGTGTCACAGGAGCATGAGGTAAAGACACAAACACAGGAGGAAAACCTTGAGCTTCTTTTTGTAAAATACCTCTAAGCAAAAACAAGATACAATGGAACAGATTTAGAAATGCCCTCCCAGCAAACAGTATCCTAGAATCCAGCAGGCACAGCCACTGTCCTCAGAAAAAGTTAAATTCAAACACAAGAAGATGTGCCTCCACTCACAGATAGCTGAGGGGAAGTAATGATGGTGCCTGCAGGCTCAGGGCCTTGGCCACTGGCTGGGGTCCTCTGCCAAAGTGACCATGTGTCAAACCATTTGGCTAGATCTAGGAAGGCTGGACATCAGTCACACTTGACACTAGGCCCCAGCATAGACACAAGGGCATGTTCACAAGACACATACAAGAATCTGCAATGTCTTTACCCTAAACAGCCCCCAACTGCAAGCACATCAATCCCATCAACAGAGCTGGGTGACCCTGGTGTTTTATGCAGGGGCACTTCGAGGGAAGGCTGGATAACCAAATCCTTTCCAGTGAGCACACCTGAGTGACCTGACCCCTCATCCCTCACCCCAAATTCCGAAGTGACAGCGTCCCTCGCTCCTGGAGGCATTTTGTGGGTGGTTCTCTGCTCTTCAGGCTAATGGGCTAGCTCGTGCCAAATTAACAGAACATCCTTACAACAAAATGTGTGTGAATACTGAACAAATTTTCTCTGTAATTTTCATTCAAATAGACATTTCTGTTGTTATTATGTGCTGTCAAGTCGCTTGGGACTCACAGTGACCCTATGGGCCTTCCTTTCCTGCACTGTCCCTCCGCCCTCCCAACCATGATGTCCTTCTCCAAGGACTGATCCCTCCTTGCAACATGCCCAAAATTGTCAGATGAAGCTTCAGAATCCTTGCCTCCAAGGGTCTCACCCTCTCTAGGATGAACCTGTTTGTTCTCCTAGCAGTCCATGGTATATTCAATACTCTTCTCCAGCACCACAGCTCAAAGGCATCAATTCTTCTATCATCCCTCTCACTGTGCAGCTTTGTGATGTATAGCAAGTAATTGTGAAGATTACGGACTGGATCAGGTGCACCTTAGTTTCCAGACTGACAATGTTCCTCTTCAGTACTCTGGAGAGGACCCTGACAGCTGACTTTCCCCATGCAATTCATCTTTTGATTTCCTGGCTGCTGGTACCAAGAGTGTTGATTGTAGAGCCAAGCAAACTAAAGCTGTTAACAATCACAATCTCAATCTCTTCACTGTCTATCATGATGCTGCCAATCTGCCCTGTGGTGAGAATCTTTGTTTTCTTGATGTTGAGCTTCAATGAATTCATATTTTAAGGCTGCAGTCCTTGACCTTCTGCAGCAAGCACTTCAGGTCCTCCTCAGTTTCAGCAAGCAAGGTTGGAATTTTTGTTTTTAAAAAGTAGCCATACAAAAGTAAAAACCAAAAACAAAAAAAACCACCCCAAATTTATCAACAAAGTTAAAAGACATCCACAGACTAGGAAAAAAATTTCAGGAACCTTGTACCAGGTGTATTATCCAAAACACACACAATAGTTTTACAGCTTAGCAACAAAAAAGGTAACTCAATAAAAAATGGGCACAGGAGACAAGATATTCAATGACGCGTGAAAACAGTCATTGTTTCAAGACAACACGCAGAGAACTCCCAAGGGCTTCCCGTCAAGAATTTCCATGGAAATGGATCTTTTCTCTCTCAATGTGCCTGGTGCCTTTGAACCTCGGCTTTCCTTTTACAGCTGAGCGGGCCACCAAGGCTCTTTCATCGCTAATTAGCTTCATCACCACGACCCATTGGCAAAGAAGGCAAAGAAATGCTGAAAAACAAAGTGCTCATTCCCACAAGACTGGCAATGATCAACATCGAAAACAATTGTGGAGAAACTAGGACACTACCACGGATGTGGGAACCTAAAAGAGCATAGCTCCTGTACCACCAGTGATAACTCCTCAAAAAGTTGCAAAGTGGACTTCCACCGGGCCCCCAGAAGGGAACGCAAGAGCCCAAACCAGGCACGCGCGCAGTGCAGCGACGGGAGGGCCAGCGGACGCGTCTGCACCGGACAGACTGCGGAGCGAAAGAAACTTCGCCACTCACACCAACCTGCGAAACATCACCGTGGGCAAAACAAGTCAACACCACTGCGAGGTCTGTCCACGTGAGACAACACAGAGAAGAAGCCGGCGATTAGCAGCCGCCGGGGACAGAGAGAACCCGACAGTCGTGAGAGGGGCATTAAGGGAATGTTAGGGTGGGTGAATATTGGGGGAGGAGCCGTTACTATTTCACAATATGGAAATGTAATTAATGGCACGGTACTGGAGAGGAAGAATCTGCGCCAACGAATACTTGGTGCGCGTCACGGTTTACTCACTACGCTGTGCTGCGAGGTTCTTCGAAGTGAAAACCTTTCTCACCAGGCCACGAAAGTGTGCAGGGTCTTCTCACCAGGCCACGAAAGTGTGCAGGGTCTTCTCACCAGGCCGGCGCAGGTCCGGCTCTTCCTCCATCTGGGGAGAAAGAAGACCATCTCTACCTGGAGCCCCAGAGAGGGGGGCGGGGCGTAGGCGGGCCGGGGGACAGAGGTGGGCGGAGCGTAGGCGGGCGGTGGGAGGCGGGGGCGGGCGGGTCGTAGACGCGGCCCGGGGGGCGCCCAGGCGGCCGTGCAGGTGCTCAGAGCGCGTGTGGGTGGCACGTGCGGCCTGCGCTGCAGTTTGCGACCCTGTGTCCCTGCTCCACCGACGGGATGCTGCTCCGGCCCCGACGGCCAGCCCCGCCCGTCCCGCTCTCGAACCCGGAGCCATCGTCGCCAGCCAGCCCAGACCCCGAGCCTTGGCCGGCCGAGGACGCCCCGGGGACCCCGCCCGGTGAGCTGGCGGCGCCGGTGTCCCCCGTGTCTCCCGGCTCGGCCCAGCGCACGCCCTGGAGCGCCCGGGAGACGGAGTTGCTGCTGGCCACGTTGCTCGAGCCGGCCGTGTGGCGCTCGCTGCTGCTGGACCGCCGCCAGGCGCTGCCGACCTATCGCCGCGTGTCGGCCGCGCTGGCCCGCCAGCAGGTACGGCGCACGCCCGCGCAGTGCCGTCGCCGCTACAAGTTCCTCAAGGACAAAGTTCGAGACGCGGAAGGCCAGCCCCCGGGGCCCTTCGACGCGCAGATTCGGGAGCTCATGGCGCTGCT
>NW_006399756.1:430919-450625 GCF_000299155.1 Elephantulus edwardii | reverse complement strand
GGAAAGGCGCGCGCCGACTAATAGGGCCCCTCCGCGCTCGCAGACGCCTCTCCGCCGCGGGACCGCGACCCCGCCGCGGAGCACACCTGGACGCTGAGGTTCAGCCCGACCCCAACGAAGGCTGGGGGCGCACCCCGCGCCCCCGACTCCCCGCCGCCGCCCGCACTCGGCCCGGCGGTCAACCTCGCAGCCGCCCCGGCCCTCGCAGGCCCAGACCCGCTGTCTGGTTACCCCCAAGAGCCCGCGCCCTCCCGCGGCTTCGCCCCCGCATCGCCCACACCTGCCCCAGCTGAGGACGCCCCGCCGCCCCGCGCGCCTCTGTCTCTGAACGACACGCTCCTGGAGACCCTGGGTCACATGGGCCACATCGCGGCCACCCTGGGCCCGCTGCGCGACCAGCTGCTGACCCTGAACCAGCACGTGGAGCAGCTCCGCGGCTCCTTTGACCAGACGGTGTCCCTGGCCGTGGGCTTCATACTGGGAAACGCCTACGCCGAGAGAGGCTTCCTGGCCGGCCCTCGGGAGTGACCCGCCCGCGCCACCCCCCCACTCGCCCCTCGGCGGCCTGCGTTTCCCGCCTCTTCCCCTAAGCCCTGTATTTTTCTCAATAAAAGGTTGTTTTTCATTTTCGCAGCTGGGCGAGTGCGGATCCTGCGTCTGAGCCGGAAAGACCCCTGCTGGGGGGTGGGGGCTGACCGGGTGTCTTTTCGCACCAAAGTCAGACAAGGTTAAAACGCCTCCCTGTCCAGGGAGGCGCGCGGGCCCTGCCAGCGCTCCATCAGCAAGGAGCTGCGCGTTGTAGTGTTGTTACCTAAAGAGGTGCCCCGAGTTCCGCTGGGGCTGGACGCTCTCGGAGCTCGCTTTCTGCTGCGAGGGGGGCCTGGGTCACTGGCTGACCAGTGGGGAAAATGGGGGCCAGGCCGGATAACCCTGCGGCTCCAACTTTGGGTGTGCCCCCCCCCCAAGTTCTGCTGTAAGCTGTGGCGTTAAACCACCAGACCGAGGTCAGCGGTAGACTACGGCGACATGGACAGGACGGACTACGCCTGGCCGTGGAAGCTGGCCCCAGCGTTCATTTTGATTTTACCACAATTGCCGAGCCATCTTAAGAGCTGCCACGGAGACTGGGCGGAAGCGGAGTTTCTGAATCCGCTTCCTAGGGAGTATTGTGCATAACAATGGCGGTCGTTGAAAGTGCTTGTCCCTGTTTTACAAATGATGGGGCCCATCTTGGGATGGGAGGCTCACCCAGGTGGACGGGTATCTTTTGGGACAAAGGCTTGGTTTTCGGGGTGACAGTCACCCCCCATTTCCCGAAGGTACTCTGCATGATCGCCACCACAGAGAAATCGCCGGAGCTGATGCTGGGCCCTATCTAGAGTTGGGGTCCAGGCCGAGTGCGCTGTCCAGCCAGTAGCCGTGGCTGAGGGTAGAGGGGAGCAGTTTGCACGCGTCTGGCACCCCCTAACGTCCTCAGGTCTCCTCCTGGGCTGGGAAGGAGGAGGTGGAGTGGGATCTGAGACCCTGGGCACCTCCAGGCCTCCCTACCCTGACCCGTGGTGTGAGTTTGTCCTCGAGCACACCTCTTAGTGACCGCAGGAGTTGTCTTCACCATGACCTGAAGCGGGTTATCCCACTGCCCCATACCAACACCTTGCAGAGTCAGCCCAGGCCCTCTGGAATTCAGCCGTTCGGAAGGACTGCTGCGTGCATGCTTGTCTAGTTAGAAGCCGGCCTCCAGCTGCTCTAGGAGCATTGACTGCATGCTTAGGCACCCACTCTTTACCCCTCTTTGAAGGCCTGCGTGGAGCGCTGGACCCGCTCTTCCCTGGTCCCAGCCAGTCAGATAACCTAAGGCAGATGCCGAGGTGGCATCCTGCCCAGACAGTGCTCACTGTCCAGGTAGAGGACACTGCTGTGTTGTTTGAGCCACCGCCTCCCCCAGCCAGGCAGCCTCCGGCCCTCCTGGGTGTCAGCTGAAGTCCCATCCCACTAGGACCTGTAACTCCTCCCTGTCCTGTGACCCTCCTGAGTGTCCTGAAGCCAAATCTGGCCTCATGTCAATACCTGGCTTTTCCCAGAGGAAGGATAGTTATGAACACACACTTGAGTGTTAAAGTATTTTTCTCCAAATAGTATTCAAAAGATTCTCTGCCTCTGAGGGCTTTGTTACCCCCGGAGCCCTGGTAGAACAGTGTTTAAAGCACGTGGGGGCTAACCAAAAGGAGAAGAGTAGGGCAGTTTGTTCCAGAAAGATAGCATCTGTGGGAGCCTTCTGGCGCGGGGGGGGGGGGGTGTCTCCATCTTCAGGTCACTTAAGTCAGAACCACAGTGGTGGAGAGGTGGTCAGGTATCCTTGAGTGAACTAGTTCAGTGACCCTGTGAACAACAGACCTGAACCATGCTCTGGCCTGTGCCATCTTTACGAACTCTGACACACCTGAGCCCACTGTCACCGTGTCATTCCATCTCATTGAGGATCTTCCTCGTTTTTGCTGACCCTCCACTGTGATGTCCTTCTCCAAGGACTGGCCCCTCCTAACAACATGCCCAGAGTATGTAGGATAATGTTTCACCATCCTCGCCTCCAAGAAGCACCTGGTTTCACTTTCTCCAAGACAGACCTGTTCTCTTGGCAGTCCATGAGCAAGGTGTGTGTGTGTGTGTGTGTGTGTGTGTGTGTGTGTGTGTGTAGGTATATATATGTATATGTATATCAGTACTCCCAACACTACAATCTAAAGTCATCAGTTCTTATTCTGCAGTCCTTAATCATTGACCAGCTCTCAGATGCATAGCAGGCAATTGAAAAGACCAGGACTTGGATCAGACACATCTTAGTCTTTAAACTGACATCATTGCTCTTTAGCAGTTTAGAGCAGTCCATGACGGCAGATTTCCCAGTGTGCCTCATCTCTTTTTATTTTTTTTTTTTTAATTTAATGACGTTTTCTTTTTCAAAATGTACAGTGGGTTGGACCTGTTGACTTAATTTCACTAGCAGTCTGGGCATCACCACCTCGGTGTTTCTGGTGTAAATTTACTGAAATTTTAAAACCAACTTGAAGGGAGCTCTGGTGGCCTAGTGGCAAAAAGCTGCACTGCAATCCCAGAGGTATGCAGTTCGAATCCTCTAGATGCTCTGCTGGAAAAGGGGGGCAATGTTCTCCTTACCTGTCAGATCTGATTTGACGGTACTCATAAAAAAACATAACAAAATTTAAAAAAAACAAACTTGATAAGTCTTTTACTTAGCAGCTTCTGAAGGACCAGCCTGGCCAGGGAGCCATGGATCTCTGTTTCACAGAGACAGCAGCCGGGGCAGTGAGTTTACAGCCAGGGTTGTGAGCTTACGACCAGGAACTTCCTTACAGAGTATGCCTTGTGTGGCTTTGTCAGACCAGACCAGGTTATTGATCTTGTCCTGAACTTTGCCCTTGACCCCACATTTGTTCACTGGGTCTTTGTCCTTCTTGGTAACTTTCTTGCGCCTTTTTTTCTTGTCATCCTTGGGCAGCATTGTGAACCTCAGAGAGGAGCGAGGCTCACCCACAAGCCTCAACCCCACATCGTTTTATTTCTTGACTTCTGGACTCAGGGTGTTGGCTTTGGATCCAACGAAGAGGAAATCATTGACTTCAGGATAAAAATTTGTCTCCCTTATCTTTTCCCTGTCGCTTTGCCCTGAAAACAGAATTGAGGAAGCACTGCACTGCAATCCCAGAGGAACACGGTTCGAATCCACCAGATGCTCTGCCGGAGAAGGAGGCGCAATATCCTCCTGTACCAGTCAGATCTGATTTGACGGTACACGCACACAAAATAAAAAAAAAAAAAAAAAAAAGAATTGAGGAAGCATTGCTGAGCAATTGCCCTTTTCCCTTCCTGTTCCAAAAAAAAAAAAAAAACCACAAAGCAAATCACAATTTCTTTTGATCGCTGGAGGCTGTGATGGCCTCACTGGGTGTAAAACCCCAACGGTGATACATTGTTACCACCCCTCCAGTGCTCTTGGTGGCCAGGGCTCCACTGCAGACAGAAAAGGGAGGGAGGCATGGGAATCCCTGCGCTCCAGAGGAGGATTTACAGCCTGGAAAACGTCCAGGCAGTTCTGCCCTATCAGGTTCCCCTAAGTGCACTCATCTGCCTGCGTTCAAACTCTCCTGGGTCTCGGTACCCACCAGTCACACCCTTAGAAGTGGTGATCCATGAGGGGGAGATGAAGGACACACCGCCGCCCCCTCTCTGCCAGGGACTCTGGCCGAGTCCCTGCTGGCCTCTGGACACTGGGCAGACATCTGGTTCTCTTCCCTCTCCCTCCTCAGCCAACAGGCTTCAAGTGGAAGAGTGAGACTATGGAGTCAAGGAGAGTCTTTTGATGGATGTTAGAGGGTAGTTGCAGACCCTAGTGAGGGCAGCCAGTGCCCCAGGTAACTGAACCAGCTTGGACCAGACAGGTGGGGGGAGGGAAATAGGTGACAGGGAAGGCACCACCAGCCCAGGTGAGAACTCAGAGGAAGGGCTGTGTGTGGAGAGGAGGCTGGAGTGAGGGCAGGGAGGAGCCCACGGTTGCCTGTGCTGAGCAGCCACGATGTCACTTCCAGGGCCCAGAACACAGAGTAGAGCAAACAGCTGAACCTGGACTGGGGTCCCAAGACCAGCTCCCACATGGGTGTGATTGCATGGTTAGGATCAGTGCAAAAGGCAGGAGCATTGAATTCACTGCTTCTCTCCTCATTCTCCAGGACAGACTGAGGTTGCTTCTCAGATAAAGAGGTGTAACAGGTCCCCAGAAGGCAGCGTCTCATTGGCGGGCACACCGGCCTTCCCCCAGACTTCACGTGTTGGTGGCTGCGTTCTGATTCTCAATGAAGGTGATTAGGCGCTGCTTATCTGGGAGTGTTTGTGCTTATCCTCCACACTCCCTGCCCCCAGTGTATAAATGACTTGGCATCTCCACCTGAGGCAGACACCAGCTTAAAACCTGACCCCAGGTGTCCAGCCACTGTAGCAGTTTCTGCATCAGTCTTCTCCTGTGTGCCCAGTTCACTGGTCCAGCAAGCTCCGGATCTTCTGTGTGACAGACACTTCAACATTTGTGGCCCCTCTGACCCTTGTGAGTCCTACGTTGGGCCACTGCCTGGCCAGCCATGGCCCCCTCCAACTTTCCCAAAAGCCCAAAGCATCACTCATGCTTCTGCCCAGAGCAGCTGCCCAGGACCCACCCTCACCTCCCATGGCACTGAGTCTCCTGGAGGGGCCTGGCTACTCCTGCCCAGGCGTCACCCAGAGGGGCTCCCCACACAGGACTCAGCCATGGATGGGGCCAGGCTGTAGACTGCAGTGAGGCCTGTGACTGGGAGGTCTGCAGGGAGGATGGGATTTGGGGAGACTCTCTAAGGGCAGGAAAGGCATGTACCCCAGTCACGTGGGCAATTCCTAGAGGGCTGTGGTGAGACCTTCACTCACTCAAAAGTGCTGGACCCACTCAGCCCTGACCAGTGCACAGGTCCTAGCTGGCATTCTGGTGTTACCATCACACCTCCACCTGGGCTTCTCCCTGTCACACAGGGTGGCTGGTGCCCTTGTGCCTATGGTTTTCACACTCCAGTGGACCCTTGAGACTCAGAGGGGGCAAAGAGGAGGAAGACCAGCTTGTGCAGAGGGTTACCATTGGCCCATGCAATGAGAAGATTCCCCAAACTGAGCCAATCCCTGCCAGCCTGGAATCTCACCATGTTGGGGAAGCCTGGCGGGTGTGACCAAGGTGGCTGCCTGGGGCTGGGAGATTGGTCTTTGCATTCCTTTGCTTGAGGTCCAGACAGAACCCTTATCTCACCCTTTGTCCTGTGCTGACAAAGGTCTTCAGCATTTTCATTGTGATTTCATCTCTTTCAGCTTTAAAGCCCTCCATGGTCAGCTCCATTTGTTGCCATTTGTCAGAACTGACAGCTGACCCTCCGCTGGGTTTCCAAGCCTGTAAATCACAGAGGAGGAGGTTGCCAGTCTTTCTCCTGCAAAGCCAATGAGATTGAGTGCTATTTCTTTAAATTTGTTTGTTTTTATTTCTTTTTAAAAACCTTGGGAGAGCATTTCCTACCTACTTGGGTAATGTGCAATATATTTTTTTTTCTCCTCACCCAGCAGCCTTCTCCTTGGAATAAAAGCCCACAGCCACTTGTCTTCTGAATCCCTGTGCAGCTGCTGTCCTTGCTGTAATTGTGAGGGACCACTCGGGACCCTTTGGGCTGTGCCTCCCTCCTCTTTTTAGATGTGAGAAAGCAAAAGCTTACAGAGACCCACAGCTAAGAGGCAGTGGGTTCCTGGTTAATGGGTGCTTGGTTGCCTCTAGGTCTGTGCATGGTGCACACTCTTACAATGCCCCTCATATCTCTTTTTCAGTTTGAGGAACTGATTCCTTCATGATTGGTAAAGAAACAGCTTTATAGAGAATGAGGCCTCCTTAGGAGTGTCGAGATAGCTCCAGGGCTGCCTAGCTCGACCCAGGCCCATTCTGTTGTCACTTTTCTCCAATGCACATGAGCTGCATGTCTTCTGGGCCCCTCTCTACACACTCCAAGACTGAGCAGGACATTGGGATGGTGAAGTTAGGGCTGAAATGCATCTGCTCCTGTTTTGGGGGTTCTGGGCCTACCCACCTGACCACTATGTCTGCTGCCCTTTAGGGCACCTGTCACATGAGTACTGTGTCCTACATGTTTGGACTGTTGCCTCCTTCCCTCTCCAGGGCTGAGACAGGAGCCTTATGCCTCCCAGGCTCCCCAGGATGCGCACAGCCTTTGGAGCAGAGCAGATCAGCACCCTGGAGAGCACCTTCCAGCTCCACCAATACCTGGGCTCCCAGGAGTGTAGGAGCCTCACCCCAGAGATGCAGCTCACAGAGGTCCAGGTGAGTGGGTCCGAAGGAAGGTGGAAGTACAGGGATGTTGGGATCTCTTCTCACCTTTTCCTCATTTTATTTCTACAGATAAAAACTTTGGTTCCAGAATTGCCAGATAAAACACAAATGCCAGATGCAGGACTCACCACTCAGTACCCGCTTCTCGGGACTCCTGAGTGGACCTCTGGCCATCCACCCACCATCTGGCCTGGGCTGTTCTTCCCGGCCTGTACCCCACACTTGGATATTGCCTCCATGGTTCTTCTGGGGCTCCTGCCCCGTGGAGCAAGCTGTGCTAGCATCATGGAGTTCCTGCCACCGACAGGCTCCAGCGGGCTGCTTCCCAGAACCTGGCATACTGGTGCAGGTGCTGGTGGCAGTCTCCTCCAGGGAGTCCTTCTGCAGAGCACAGCAGCACAGAAATCCTGGGTGGGGCACATGGATACTGCACCCCACACCTGGAAAGTGCATGCACATCTACCAGCCCGGGATGGACATTAGACATTTATCACTCTGGACCCCACCCTGGACTTTGTGTGTGACTCCTGCAGGTCCTCAGCCCAGACGCAGATCATAAGCCCCTCAGGACCCTATTTGAGAGCAGGAAAAGTCTGAACAGCCCTTCTCCCTGTGGCTGAGAAGTACTGAGAGGAAAGGTTGGTTGAGGGGTATCTGTTGGGTCAGGAACAGAATCAAAGGCTGCATGGATATGCTGTGCATGGTGATCTAAACTGGTTTTCCAGTTAGAAAGAAAAAGAAGAGTCCTTGCACTGCTTGCTGACCATGATCTGTAGCTATGCGGCCTGGGAGCTGAGGGGCATGAGCCTTCAGCTTTGAGAGCCTCTGTAACAGAGCCATGGTCAGAAACCTGAATGAAAACCGTGGCCACTGTCTCACTGTAAGTTGGCACATCGAGTGACGTGGTGTCTGCCATGTGCTGGGAGCTTCTCATCTTTCTTTACTCTTCACGCTTCCTGCTGAGGGTCGGCCTGGGAAGCTGGCTGCCTCTTCTGGATTTCCTGCGTGCTGTAGCCTCCATTCAGTTGTATGAATAGGCAGAGGAGATCAGGGCCCTTCAGAAAATGTAGATGCCAGGGGGCTGTGGGACCCCTCCCAGAAGCACAGCCTGTGGAGGTAGAACCTGGCACAACCTGCACCCCTAGAAATGCTACCATTTGAGCTCATTCCCCAGCTGGGCACATCCCTGGAAACAGTCATCGGTGTGCTCATGGCACTCGAGGGATTCTGCCCCACAGAGCCTGGTGAGGGAGTAACGTGGTCAGTACAAATGTAAGGGTGGTGTCTCTTGGCTTACAGGGAGCCTGACTCTGTCACTGACCAGATCTCTCAACAAGAAGAGTTTTGTACCTTATATCAACATGTCAGTAGTCTTGAGATTGCTAAACCTTCTCATTCATTTATGTCTTGCTTGAAGGGTTAATAATGAGCAGTAGTTTTCAAGTCATGAAAGATGTGTTGAGCTGCCCCTCTTATGGGAGGTCTCTGTCACCAGCTCAGTGTCCTGGAGGTAATCTGGGTGTCTACTGTTCTGCACATGAAATAAGGGCCAGAAAGGCAATCTGTCCACATTATTATGACAACAGGGGCTAATCAGGGCTGGATGGCAGGTGAAGGGTTTGTTTCATCCTGCTTGGTCTTGGCCAGCACATGAGGCATCACACTGCAGGTAGCCACTGGGCGTTGACACTGGTCTGAGATGAGACAGATTGGATTTTGAACAAAGGACCTCGTCCTGGGAAGTCACTTTGGAGCAAGACCTCACTTTGGGAGAGCCTTGGAGCGTCCTAAAGACCATGTCTATTCTCCCCCAGTACTGTCTCGAAAGCTGTTCAGTGTTTAGTGGTGTCAGTGAACCCAGTAACCTGTAGGTGGCTCTGTGGGAACAGGGACCAAGGGCACTGGCCTCATCCTTACCCTGCCCAGGCTGCCCCAGTTATCTCCAGGACGGAGAGGAGATGCAGAGCTGACAGCTCTGTGCAGCCAGGCCCCTCTTGAAGTGGATGCGCAAGTACACAGGAGCACAGGCACCTGTGTGTCTGTCAGCACCTGTGTGTCTGTCAGCACCTACATGAACACAGGTGCACGTGTGCACACAGGAACACACATACACGTGGGAGTGTGTACACAGGTGTAAAGTACACAGGAACATGCAGGAGCATATGCACACGGGAGCACATCCATTCACATGGAAGCACACGTGTGTGCGCACAGCTAAGCATGGTCCCATGTGCGCATAGATCCATGTGCAGGGGCACACACATGCAAACACAGCACGCACACATATGAGCACACACGTTCATGCACAGACACAGAACACTTGCATGCAGAGCACACACACATTCGTGCACACAGGACCACATGCATGCGTGCACGTACAAGAACACGTGCATGCATGCACACAGGAGAATGCACACGCACCACTGCAGATGCTATCACACATTTCATTTGCTGTGGACCTAGCCACAGGCTGGTGCCTGGCCTCTCCTTTGCCTGATTGAGCCACCGTGGTTGGTGTCCCTGGCAACAGGACACAGGGTGGCTCCCACTGTTAGGCTTTGCACCTGCGTCAAATCAGCCATGTCCATCCATCTTCAACTGTCCCTGCAGCTAAGGCCCCAAGTCACCTTTTCTCCCGAATCAGTCTAATCCAACCCCAGCTATAATTTCTTATCAGTCACTAGGTGGCAGGAACTTCCCCAGGACTTCCAGGACCATGCCAGCGATCCAAGCCTGTCCCTCATCCCACTGCTATCTCCTGCCCTGTTCTCCAGGCTCTTCAGCTGGGATTGACCTCCTGAGGAGATTAGACTTTAACAAGCCTCATGGTAGGAATGGAGGAACAGTATTCAGGGAGGAGTGCCCCACATGTGGTGTAGACCTCATCACATCCATCAGCCCCCACCCCCACCCTTCAGCTGGCCCTCCTCGACAGCCCCTCCCAGCCCTTTGAAGAACACTCTGATGAGATTAGGGAAGAGGAGCCAGGTCCATTGATAAAGGACCTCCTATCTGGGAGGAACTAATTGTTCATCTCAGGATAAGACTCAGCAGCTTCTCAAACCCAGCACTGGGTGTGGACAGTGACTATGGACAAAGCCCAGAGGATACCAACAACCGCTGCTGAAGCCTGCAGGCTCTGGAGGGGTGGGGGGCACTGGTTTTGCCAGTTTTCCTGCTCCAGAGAGTTGAAGAAGCAGGATCTGGGCACCAGTCAGCTTTTCCAGTACCCAGCAGAGCTGGGCAGCCAGGGAACCCAGAAGCTACAGAGTGCGCATGTGCATGCAGGAAGACCAGGGCGAAGGGTCCGAGGCATTGTGCCTCACAGGAAAGAGGGACCCTCCCCAAATATTCACAACTCGGGAGGCAGGGCCAGCCAGCTGCCTCACACCCTCTGCTTCTGGATCTTGCATTCAGAATCCCAGGCCCTCTCCTAGGAGAGACAGAGGACAGGAGAGAACAGCCTCTGATTATCAGCAGCATGCCAGGAGGTTTAAGCAAAATGAGCTTTATTGACATTTGGTTTAAAAAATCAGTCCATGTTAATTAAAAAGTGTAACAAAGGTGCAGAGAAGTGAGTGCCCGAGACTTGTCACTGATGTCCACTCTCCTGGTCACGCTGCTGTAGAGAAGACCGCATCTACCCTTCTCAGCTCTTCAGGAACAGGGCCCACCGCGCAGTTTTGTGACCTAGAAAAAAAATTCTGAGAAAGTCGCCGCCCCTACCCGCCCTGATTGGGTCCCTCTGTCCCCCTCATGTGGTCCCCACATGAATCTTCTGTCCCCACCAGCCCCCCACCCCGTGAATTGCCCTAGGGCACCTCTGGAAGCTGGTGGCGGTGGTCTCTGCGGCCCACCACCGGCGGCGTCGCTGTTGTCCTGCAATGTGGGCTCTGGAAAGGAGGAAGGTCTGCGCAGAGTCCGGTGGCTGGCGGGGCCGCGGGGCCGCGGGGCTGGCTTGGAAGAAGACCTCATCGCCCCATGTTCCCATGCCCTACACCTCTTTAGGCCAGATCCACAAAGAAGTATATGCATAGGAAAAAGGAACGACGAGCCGGCTCTTCGACGACGTCGCGGGAGGAAGGTGCCATGGCCGCTCTGCTGCGCGGGGCCTGTGACCCCCGCGGGCCATGGAGGGACGGGATGGGGGAACCCACCGGCGGGGAAGCAGTGAGCCTCGCCTTACCCGATGCAGCCTCAGCGATCCGTTCCGGGCGCGGCGGCAGAGCCCTCGCCAATGTGTCCTCAGCGGTCCCCGGTCACCGTGTCGCGGAGCCCGGAGCGCAGCGGGAGTTCTCTCCGCTCTCCGCTACGGCGCTCTGCCCTCTCCGGTCCGCGCGCCCCATTTATACGCCCTGGAGACCTTGGCGGTCCCGCCCGAGGGAGCAGTCACATGCGGTCACCGCCTGCCTCGTGCCAAGGGCCCCGTCCCACCCCCGCACCTGTGAGATTAGAGTACAAAGCCTTCTCAGAGGAGCCGGGGCTGCGCAGCCGGGCCCACCGGAGCCGGGGCGGGGTGGGGGCTGCCTGCTTGCACTTATCTCCGGCGGGCCACCGCTGCTTGCGTCAGGGGCCAGGCCTGCACAGTCGGGAGATAGCAGCGCCCCCGCGCCTCCACTACACGCCCGGCCTCTGCTGGCTCTTCCCAGCGCCCACTGCCCTGCCCCAAGAC
This sequence comes from Elephantulus edwardii, assembly GCF_000299155.1. Taxonomy (NCBI): domain Eukaryota; kingdom Metazoa; phylum Chordata; class Mammalia; order Macroscelidea; family Macroscelididae; genus Elephantulus; species Elephantulus edwardii. Next base: position 439,034 of record NW_006399756.1, on the reverse strand, counting down.
CAACCCCCAGCCCTGGGTGTGCGGGACCCTATGCACCCCTCGTACTCAGTGTGAGGCCCAGAGGCCTCCCCTCAGCCACAGGTGTGTGGTCAGCGCCATCCTGTCACCAGGACCCCAGGGAGAAAGGACAGGGTCTGCGCAAGTGGAGACATAGAGTCAGACCAGAGAAGGGGGTACCTAAGCACAGGCCACAGCCAGGGACCCTACACCAGACTTGTGGTTTATGGGTGTCTGGCCAGCACCAGTGGATGTGAAGGGGGCTGGGGACTAGAGACCCAAGCTGGGAGGGACAGGCCAAGGAAGGCTGAGGCACTCCCAGGACCCACGAGTAACAACTCAATTCCTGGTGCCCGAGAAGCACCCCTCCGAGTCTGGTCCCCCAGGGTCCACACCCCTTGGACCCGAGGCCTGAGTTAGAGACCAGGTTTAACCAAGAAGCAGGCCACTCTTGGTTCAACTGAGACCTCCACACCACTTACCCCCCACCACACCCCCCACCCACAAGGCTCGGGAAGGTCTTATTTATGATTCTACCAACTCCCACCTCTGTGTGGGGGTCATGTACGCCAGGCGGTGGGCTGCTGGTGCCCACTGAAGGCAGCCGGGTGAAGCCCCACTCCACACAACTCCCAGCAACTCAGACCTCAGCCTGGGGCAGTACAGGGAACCCAGGCCTGCTGCTGCAGGACACCCACCTGCAGACTCCTTTGCCTGGAGAACATGTCTTGCCCAGCTCAGACATTATCCCCTCCCCCAGTAGTCCATAAAACAGCAGCCCGTGCATGGATTGTGACCAGTTTGGACACTCCTGGCACTTCAGCTACTTGGGAGGTGGTCCTTCCAGTGCAAGCTCTCGGGGCATCTCTCAGTGGAGAAGTAGGCAGTGGGGCTTCCAGAGGGGCCCAGGAGGGACCCATGGACCCACTAGCAGGAAAGAGAGCTGTGCTGACTGGACCCTTAAGACCCCAGAAGCAGGGAGCCAGGGCCCACTCTCCAGGTCTGACAGAGCCTCCTCCAGACTCCCCTTCTGCCTTGCCTCACTAGCCAGCCAGTTTAGCCACTGGCTGCCTATCTCCAGGATCTTCAAGACTGGAAGGGCCCATCGCTCAAAGCCCCATACTCAGTAGTTACCAGTTAGGGAATGAGGGACAGAAAACCCTGGGTAATGGGGCAACCTGAACATGAGTTTGCAGACCCAGGGAGAGGGGAAAATGGGTTCCTCTTCACAGACGGAAAACTGAGGCTCTGCCTCACACTGCACCCTCGGGCTGAAGGGCCACTCCTTTGGCTGTCTGCTCTGGGCTAGCACCCGGGAAGCCGTGATTGCCACCAGCCGCCTCCACCTTCATCCCACTTCCATCTTCATCGAGGCCTCCCAGCCCCCCGCTATCTTGGCTCTCACAATGTGGCCCTGGGCTTGGAATCCAGCCCCTAGGCCTGGCTGTGCCCCTGTGGGACAGGCAGGCTGTAAGGGACGGACAGGAAGGGTCCCTAATTGTTCCAGAGTCTCACCAAGTTACTCTGGTCGTTACCCTCCCTCTCTAATGCTCATGAAGTCAGCTCCTGCTGACTCCAAAGTCTTTGACAAGCTTAGAGAGGTTGAAGACACGACATGCGGTGAGGACAGTGGGGTCAACGGAGTCCATGTGGACACCATGGCTTCAGAGGGAGGAGGATGCATCCACAGGGTCATGAGGAACCTCGCCAGGGAGGGTGCTGCCTTCCCCCTGCCACGAGGGTAGCCTGCTGTGTCATCTCCCTGTGTGGCTCCTTGGTCTTGTCATCACCCCAACTTTAACCAGGGAAGTTTGAGGTGTCTCTCCCTAGGCTCTTGATGGAAGTCTCCATCCTGCTGCAGGAGTTGAGACAGGAAGTGGGACCCTGGCAGCATCCAGGGGGCTTGTGAGGTTCTGCTATCATGACCCCTGAGTTCCAGTCTCTGCTCAAGCTGGAGCAGAGCTGAGAAAGTAATGCTGGCTGTGGTCAGGGTCCCACTATTCAGGGCCAGGCAGCAGAGTGGGAGCACCCTCCCTGCCCAGAAGCTCCATGGCTTTGCGTGAGCAACAGAGAAGCCTGGATGCAGGGGCACCCAGCATGGAGCTGGTGTTGACACAGCCCCGCGTAGCAAAGAGGCCCGTGCTTAGACCCTCCATGTGTCAGCAGGCCCCAATGGCTGGAATGTCCAAGGTGCTGATTATGCTAGAGGGCCCCTGGCCTGCTGCCTGGCCCCTGCCCCCATCCAAGGCAGAATGTGCCCTGGCAGGCCTTGGAGGATGCGCCTGGCTCGAGGTGGGGACCACGCGATAAGAGTGGCCTTCGGGCAGGCCTGCTTGCTCCATTCCCGGCAGTAGGCGGGTACGGCTGTCTTCACGGCTAGGCCAAAGCTTCAGCCCACCATTAACTCTTGGTGGACCCCACGGCTGCATTCCTGGAGGATGACCACTGGGCTGTGTGGGTGTGAGGGGCTGTGGGGTAACCTCTGAGTCACTATTGGCTGATGTTCAGTACAAATCAACAGAGTCCCACCCCAGGGATGGTGCACGCTGTCAGCTGTGCTGGGCGCTGCCCCAGCCTCAGTGCCCTAATCTGTGAAAGGAGGCCAGGGAGCCAGCCTGATGGCCACTTACTCCTGAGTGCTGTCCAGAGCTGAAAACATCCCAGAACTTGGACAAGGTGTTCATACTCTAAGGACCTGGGAGGTCTGCCCACCTGGTGCGGCAGGAACTATCTCTTCAGACCACAGCCTGTCCCGTGGGACCTCAGTGTGGGAGGGGTGCCAATGCCACATCACCCACATCCTTACATGATGTCCAGAGCACCAGCTCACTCTGAGCAGCAGCCGTAGTAGGTGACCCCTGTCCAGTGAGTAGGCAATGGGTGGGTGTGTGTGTGAGAGAGAGAGAGAGAGAGATTGAGAGAGAGGCGGGGAGGGAACCCCTCAGAGTGCACCTGGTTCATTTCAGCTGAGAATCTCATAAAGGGTGTAACAGAGGGATGGGGGTGCTCTGCAAAGCCGTCGGCCCTGAGACGGGCACCATGCAGGTGAGGCACCACCAGGTAGTGCATCAACTGGGGCAGATGAGCGTCAGGTGGTGGCAAGGCATCCAGCAAGGTGAGACTCGGCCATGCTGTTGGTAGAGTGTCAGGCCAGGCCACATTCCTCACCTGGGTGGGTCTCACACAAGCAGGGTGTCCTTCGTTTGCACTCCCAGGGCCCCCAATCCCCCTGCAAGGCCAAGAGCTGGGACGGTGCAGGATGGAAGTCCAGGCCTGTGTCATCCTCACCCTCAGCTCAGGGAAGGGCCAAGTGGGTAGAGCAGGGAATGGGGAGGGATACAAGAAGGACAGCATGTGATCACGGCAGGGTCTGCAGTCCTGGCTGCCCCAAAGGCACCCCTGGGGGTCTAGTTCTGGGGTGTCCTGTCCCTGCACTGGGCTGCATGGTGATAGCCCCTGGAGAGGGACCTGGGAGACCATGGTGGCCAGCTGGCGGGGAGGGACGGAAGAGTTAAACCACCCACTTGCTGTCTGCTCTGCCTGCGTCACCCTCAAGGCCGGCTGAGCCGCTCCCTGTAGAGATAACAGTCTTCTTGATATTCTTTCTCCACAGCACGTACAAGACGCCCCTACCCTGGGAACCTTTCGCCGCCAAGGACATCAGCCTCTGCACACGGGCCTCACTGACAGTCTGTTGTCTACTGGCCCACAATGCCCACCCATTAGGTCTGGGGCTACTAGCCAGTGAGTACCACCTACAGACTCTACACACACACTTCCACACATACACACACACATGGCCTGTCCACACACACGGGGCCTGTACACACACACACACACACACACACATGCACACAGCCTATATACACACATATACGCAGACTGTACACACACACACACACACACACACACACACACACACACGGGGTCTGTCCACATACACACATGCACGCAGCCTGTCCACACACACACACAGCCTGTCCACACACACGGGGCCTGTCAACACACACACATGCACACAGCCTGTCACACACACACGCACACACACATGCATGCAGCCTGTACACACTGTCCATTCACTCTCACACTCACAGACATACACATGGGGCCTGCTCACCAGTCCCTCCAGACACTGGCCTCAGCCAGTCCCCTGAAGGTCACTGCCATCTGTGAGGTGAAAGTGTCACAGATCTTTGGGTAGCATTGTGAATTCTGGGGACAGGGTGAGTGGACTTCCCTCAGGCCCAGCTCAGGCTCTCGTTCAAGGCTGGGACACTCCTTGTCAGAGGCCTGCAATTGTCAGGAATCATGGGGCCTGGGGACCCTGGGTCCAACTCCACATTTCTTGAGGAAACAAGCCCAGAAAAGGGATGCACAGATCACGCAGAGTTGTAAGCTGTGCTCCAGCACCCCATCCCCCTGGTGGAAGCCTCAATGGAAATCAAGGATCAAGGGGTCTGGGTGAGGGACAGGGCAGGGGCGGCAGGGCACGAGGTCCGAGCAGGGCCCCTCCAAGTAAGCACAAGGGGTGTCACTGAGGTGCGGGGATGAAGCTGCCCTAGAGGGGTAGATGCATGGGTTAGAGGGTGAGGCCAGGACCAGAGGCCAAAAGGGGTGGTCATGGAGGGAGGGAACTAGGCCCTCCACTGGGCATGGGACAAAGGGGTGAGATGGTGAGGACTTGGGGGGCAGGGTGAGGAGAAGCACTGGGGATGCCCCCAGGTATGATGTAGCTGTGTGAGGCCTGACCTCCATCCAGGATTTGCCCAGACCTGGATCCAGGTGAAGGCGGATGTCATCAACCATATTCCGGCTGCCTCAGACCCCACCTCAGCCTCCAGTCCTTTCTCCTCCCCACAGCACCCCATGTCCCACCCCAACCTCCAGCCTCCAGGTCACTGTTCTTGGCTGTACACCTGTCCAGGGCTGGAGTCAGCTCAAGAGGCAGGAGTTGGGGCACTAGAGTCTGCCCCTTTGTCCTTGGGGTGGTCACTTACACTCAGACAGACGGTGGCCCTGAGAATAGGAGGCAGGGGAGAGGCTGTGGGGCCTGCTGCCGTCCCAGCAACAGCGAGACCACAAAGAGGGAAGCCCTGGCCAAGGCCACCTATTGGGCCTGCTGGCTCAGGACCTCTCCATCTTTGTGGGTGACTTTGGGAGCAGGTGGTGTGAAGACAGATTGCTGGTGGTCCCCAAGGGGCCTCCTGAGGCTCTCAGGTCCTCAGAATGCCCATTGTCTTTTCGTGACACTGCAGCATCTGTGAGCAGACAGGGCCTTCTGAAGGCCACTGGGAGATGCAGGGGAGAGAAGATGGATCTGCCCACCCAGTGCTGGCCTGCTACGGCAGGCCTTCTGTCCAGCTCAGCTTTGGGGTCCCTGTATAAGCTTTTGGGATGGTGTCAGCCCCTCCCAGGGCCCTAGAGCTTCCAGGTGGACCTGAGGGAGGAGTGTAAGAAAGACCCCCACAGGGCTCTCCTGTCACCAGTGGCCACTGAAAGGCTAGTCAATACCTGGTCCCAGGAGTGTCTACCCCACTTGAGACCCAGGCCCTGATTGGCAGGGTCTGTGCATGTGAGAAGATACCCCTCAGTGAACCTGCCGTCAGGAAGAGGACCCCAAACTTCCCAGGCTTGGAGGTGCTCAGAGTTCTGGGCAGGACCTTCTTGGGGCTGACGCTGGGCACAGACCACCGTGGGGGGAGGGGTAGAGCAGGATGAGGCGGTGACCCACGCCTAGGACCCACAGAAGGGCTTGGCCTTGTGTCCTCACCTGAGGAGGGCACATGTGGCGTTGCCCCACTGTGCAGGCAAACAACCCAGGTGCCTGTCCTGTAGGCAGCACGAGGCATTCATACAGACACCAACCTCCTGAGAGGATCGACAGTCGGGGTACCCAGAGTACATAGAGCAGCCCTCACCTCTGCACGTCTGGGGTCCTTGCTGATGCCTGTCTCCACCTTCTTCTGACCACAAATTTATCTGATCTTGGACCCCTGCCTCTGCTCAGAGCTCAGCCTCCACCCAGCATGGACCCCCAGGGGCTGCTTTCCCATCAGCCTGATGTAGTGAGGGACTCATTTAGCACCGCCCTGGTCATTGCGCTCATCGCTTGCCCCGCTGGTCACAGTGTGTATCACCTGCCCCCCTTCGTCACTGCATCCATAGCCTGCCTGCTGGACAATGCACCTGCCGCCTGCCCCCTGGTCACTGTACCAATCGCCTAAACCCTAGTCACTACACCCATTGCCTGAATGCTGGTCATCGCATCAACTGCCTGCCCCTTGGTCACGTCTATTGTCTGCCCTACTGGTCACCGTGCCCACCGCCTGCCCATTGGTGGTCATGCCCATTGCTTGCCCTGGTCACTCCATCCATTACTTGTCCCCTAGTCACCATGTCCATTGCCTGCCCCTTGGTCACTGTGTCCATCGCCTGCCCTGCTTGTCACTGTGCCCACCACCTGCCCCACTGGTCACTGCACCCATTGCCTGCCCCGCTGGTCACTGCATCCATCTCGCCCTGGTCACTGTGCCCATTGCCTGCCCGGCTGGTCACTGCATCCATCGCCTGCCTTGCTGGTCAAGACCATCACGTCCTCCATTAGTCCCTAACGGCTGCTGCCAGGCCTCAGGGAACTGAAGTCAGTGTCTTGTCACATGTTCGTTATGGGGCCTTTGGCATTCAGCATGGTCATTCCCCCCACCCCTTGGCTGGAAAGTGCTTAAAAATGATACAGATACTTAACACGCAGCACCACTTGCCCCCACCCAGCTGAAGAAGCGTGGCCCCTGGAGTGCCCTGCGCCTCTTCCGTAAAGGGCTAGCCATCTCAGGGTTCCTTCTGGCTTGGATGGAGTGGTCACCTACAGATGTGAAGGCAGTGAGGTTTCCCAAGGTCAGTCCTGTCCACTCCACTTCCATGTGTACACGTCCCACCTCACCCCGACTACCTCCACCTCCCCACCCTGACTCGCTGCACAGAGTCCACTCAGTGTCCTCCATGGCTCCGGCCTTACGGGGACAGTCCAGTTCGGGGGTCACTCGACCCTGCCACCTCTGCCACCTGCTGCCCTGGGGGGAGCCGCCAGCCCTGCGCACCAGCACCTCTTTTCTCGAGGCACCCTTGGTGGACTTTTTTACATCCCTCTTCCCAGCACGATTTCTTCGTAGCGCCCCGCCCGCGGTGGACAGAGACACAAACGTGACCGCCTTGCTATTGCCTGTCCCGCCGCCAGAGAGCGCGCGAGCCCGCGACACGGGAAGAGGCCGGTAACCAGGGCAACTGGTAGCGCTAGGTCCTAAAACCCTCCCGATGTCGTGTAGCGGGTCGAACCCACGGACCCTACAGGACCCAGCAGAGGTGCCCACGGCGTGTCTGAGGCGGTCATCATGACAGAAGCTGACCTTACTTTTCCACCGAGGTGTGGAAACCGCTGATCCTTTGGTTATCGTTTAATGGCTGCGCCCCAGGACCCCCATTCAAACTCATACGGCTGTTTTCACTGCGTCTTTAAGGCGGGTCCGCTCGGAGCCTCCGCGCGCTGACGGCCGCGAGGGGGCGCCCTGCACCGGAGTGGACGGCGGCTGCGGTCAGCTGGGCGGGCAGGGCCGCACTGACCAGTGACCAGAGCCTGGCCCCGCCTGTCGCCCCATTTCACAGATGGAGGAGCTCAAGGAAACCAGGCCGCGAGTGGACAGTGAGGTCTCCCTTTGCAAACGGTGCGGACAGTGTGACTATTTAACGCTGGGCAGTCCATGCCAGCTTGAAGGGGCCACGGCCTACGTCCACTGGATGGGCGCTCCTTCCTGTTCTCGGGGAGTGGGCAGTGAGACTGGGTGTGGGATCGCGAACCTGCAGCATGCAGCAGGCCCGTGGTCACCAGTGGAGCCTGGCCACACCCCCTCGAGTGACCAGGGTCCCCGTCTCTGAACAGGCTATCTCAGCTCTCAGAATTGCCTAAATTCTTTCCCCCGGGACTCTATAAACACTCCTGTGTGGCCAGAACTGACTCAGAGTGGACCTTCCTCTTCCTCATCCTCTGCGAACCCCCCTCCTCCTCTAAGACACCCCCTTCCTTCTCTGAGACCCTCTCCTCCTCCTCCTGAGAATCTCCTCCAC
>NW_006399756.1:410411-430462 GCF_000299155.1 Elephantulus edwardii | reverse complement strand
CTCAGTCCTCCTCATTGTCTCTGCCTTCATTGGCCTCAGCTCCAGGTGTTATGTTGGGACCATGAGGTCCATCCCAGGGTCCATCCAGCCATGAGCATCTGAAAGCCCCGTGGGGCCCAGCCTGCTGCTCTCACTGCTGTGTGGCAATGCCCTCTGAAGGCACTGGCTCCTTTAGCCTGCTCTCCACACAAGGCCTCTGTGCTGGCCTGGGGAGGCTGCCTGACCCTGACAAACAGAGTGGGACAGAGTCTGGAGGGACCTCAGCTGGGCCTGGTGACCTCAGACCTTCCAAGTGGTCACCAGTGCACCTCCTATGCAAGAAGCCCCAAGAGCAGTAATTCCTTCCTGCAGGCACAGGGCAGTCCACACTGCGGCCCTTTGTCACACACTGACCCTGCACAAAGGAGTCTCCTGGGGTCAGCCTGCCTGACCAGGGCTGGTTAGGGGTCAGCATCAACAACCTTCCAGTGGAGATGAGCCACTTGTGCTGTCCCTGCAGGCTCCTGAGGGGCGTGTGGTGACCACTGAGAGTGTCTGAGGAGTGACCGTCCCAGGACAGCGAGTTCAGGGAACCCAGAAACCCCTTGGAGGTGGCCTCCTTGGTCCAGAGTGTGGGCGGAGGAGGTTCTCGGAATTGCTGAGAAACAGGATGCTTCTGTGACAAACACTGAGGTAAAGCAACACCCTGTTTCCACTTCCTGCTGCGGTGGAGCTGTGGCCGAGGGGGACACCCACCAGCCACTGGCATGCATCCTCTGAACCTCCAGTCCTGTGGTCAGTCCAGAGTCAGCACCTGCACCTGGTACCTCCACCCACCCGTGCTTCTGCCTGGGGGCAGGACAACTGTCTCTCCTCAAGCTGGATTGAGACAGGGGGCAAACCCGGGGACCCCTCTTATACTTCTCGCTGAGATGACACCCCCCTCAGCCAGCCCTCCTACAGGGGCACACTGTCTTGAATCCCCAGCTGTAATTGCTCTGCAGCTTCCTGCCTCTGCTATGGGACGGAGCCCACCTCATTCTGCCCTCCCAAGGCCATCAGCCGCCCTGATCCTGGTCAGGGCTCCCCACGCCTCCGTCCTCTCCTCATTCCACAGGGTCTGAGCTCAAGATCCTGGAAGCACTGCCTTCCAGCAGAGGGACTCAGGGGCTAGTGTGTAGGCTACGTGCCAGGCTGTGTCCTGGGTGTGGGCTGCAGCTCAGGACCCTACCAGCTTTCCCAGGACTTGGCCCAGGGCAAGAGCCCAGTGCTAGAATCCACCACATGGCTGATGAGTCCCACCTAGGTGGTTCCATCACTTCCACAGCTCCTGTTCCCTGGCTCTGCCCTCATCTTTGTCTCTCAGCCCAACAGGCACCCTGTGAATGGGGTGACCTCCCCCAGTGCCCCTACAGCACCCACCTCTCAGTGGCTTCCAGCTAGCCCCTCCACTGCCCAACACAGTGACTTGAGAGGCTGTAACGCTCCCTCACGGTGCCCTCTCCCAGCTCCTCCCTCATAGGCTGGCATGCAGACAGGCATGTGCTGCACACTTGTGCTCACACAAAGTTCATGCAGGCTACTGTCACACACACACACAGAGGCACTTACACACTTGCACTCACATGCAGCTACCCACTGTACAGTGGCACACTCTTGAACACGTGTGCAATCAACACATGTACACAGTCACACACAAATGAACTCTTAACTCATGTACATGTGCAGCCCCACGCTCTCAGACATGCCCGGTCAGCAGTGGTCTCTGCTCACCTCAGCATAGGCTCCAAAGTGGAACAAGGAGCATGCACGTCTCCTGCAGGCCTGCACCTGGGTCTGCGGGGTGCAGGCAATACATGTGCACACACTGGCAAGGCGGCCTCACTGAGCCAGCCTGTACGTAATACGTGGTTCTGCCCAGGAAGGCAGCCAGACCCTCCTCGCGCCTCTCCTGACACAAGCTCACCTGCCAGGCCCTTTCCTGGTATTTCCTGCTCACTCTCTCCAGGGCCCAGGCAAGCCATAAGCTGGGGCCTGTCTCCAGGCTTCTGAGGTGATTCAGAGATTTGTTCTGGACACCAGCCTGAGGGAAGTGGGGGAGCTGGCAGGATCCCCAACAAGTCTGTGACCCTCTATCTGTAGACCACAGGTCTGGGGGTTACACTGTGGGTCTCTGTCCTCAGCCTATAGAAAGCAGAGCTCACCTGGCTGGCAGGGCTAGGCTGTCCCCACAGCGAGGTCAACAGCGAGGGACTCCAAGGACAGAGGGCTGTCTTTCTGAGAAGATGCAGCCGACAAAAGGGACTTGTGCCAGGGTTTGCACAGCCTAGATGGAGAGGGGGGCGTCCTGCCTGGGGGTGCTTTCAGGCCAGTACCTCTGTAGGAAGAATTATCTTAGGGACACTTGCTCCTTACAGAGCTCTCAACTGTCTCAGCTGGCTATTTTGAGTGCAAATGCACGTACGCGCGCGTGCTCGCTCACACATGGTCTCCATGACTTGATCCACAAGGCCAACACCCCACCAGGGTGCTGATAATTCTGTACTAACACCCCTGCCAGTGAGCAGACACCTGGCTCCCAGACACTTGTGCCTCTGAAACATCTGTGTCCCACAGACGCCCAATCTCCCCAACACCTATGTCCTCCAGACACCCCATGCCCCCCATGTTGCTCCTAAAGATACCCTCACCCTCCACAGACAGTTGCTCTATTAGACACCCATGCTCCCAACAGACACCCTGCCAGCCAGCAGATACTCCCACCTCTAGCACGGACATCCCACTGCACATGCACAGAGGTCTGAGGCTGTGATTTTATTTGTTCACAAATATGTAAAAGTGATACATCTCGGGGTACAGAGAACCAGAGCTGTCCTTTGGGGGACCAAACCCTAAGGCTCCCCATTTGTGGAAATTCCCACACTGGACCTAGTAGAGTTTTGCATGGGACACTCTTGTTCTGGACGTGGGGTCCTTGCGCCCTGAGCCCCACTCTGCTTTTTCATGGCATGTCCTTGTCCTCTGGTCCACCAGCTCCCAGACAGAAGCCTGGGCTTCTCAATAGAACTGGGCCGGCCTGAGGGAGGCATGGAGGTCAGCTGGGGGTGCCGGCTATTCCTGCGCGCTGTCACTGCCTGTCCTCGTCCTCAGGTCCTGCCAGCTCCTGGATCTTCAGGTCCTTCAGCTTTACCAGCTGCTCCAACCGGGTCACCTTCATCTGTAAAATCTTCAGAAACACAGCAGAGCATCAAGCGGGCCACCAAGCCCTTCGTGGGCCAGGATCCACCGGGCCTGACGCAATCCACACAAGCAGGTAGAGCCAGAGGAAGATGCTGGAGACAGCCTGGGATGGGGCCTGAACATGAATTTCCCGCTTAGAACAGGCAGGCCAGCGCACTATGCCTGCCATGGCTGTGCTACCAAGTCTTCCCTGCATCCATTCTATTCACAACCACCTGTGACAAAATGCCACAAAGTGGACAGTAGTCACAGTGTGCCAGCAGGGACACTGCACAACATACTGGACAATGGAGGTAAAACAATCAAACGCCTACCAACATATAGCTCACTAATTTGACTCAGGAAGAAATTAAAAATGTAAACAGATGTGTAACACGTGAAGAGAGAGCGAGCAATCAAATCCTCCAGCCAAGCAAAGCCTCAGACGAGCCTCAGAGGGGAATGCTAGCTACCACACATTCAAATCTTCGAAAAATTCTAAAAAATCTTCAAAAAAAAAAAAATGGAAAAGGAGTCCTTGCTCACTCATCCCAGGGGGCCACCTCCTGGTGTGGACTATTTCTAGATAAAGGTGTTACAAGAGAAAGAGACCCACTGACAAATGTCTCTTGGGTATTAGATGCAACAACAAAACAGCAGCCGACGGAATCTGGCAGCCAAGATTACACACCACGAGTGGTAAAACTTCCTCCTGGAATGCAGGGATGAGTCAACATACGAAAACCAATCAATTAGCATGGAAAGGGGGAAACAGGATCATTTCAATGGGTGCAGGAAAAAGAACTTTTAAAAAATTACATATGTTTATGATAACCCAGTAAGCAAGAAACTGAAGAGAACTTCGTCAGCATGATTAAGGCCACAGTGAAAAACCAAGGGCTGACCTCAAGCTCAGTTCTAAAAGACAGGACTTCCCAAAATCCAGAACAAGCCAACACAGCCCGCTTCTGCCAGGTTAAGCCAGCAGAGTACTGTGAGCTGTCTGAGCAATTAGTCAAGAAAGAGAGCAAACGACCTAAGCAGGAACAGGGCGAGCCTTCTTTGACGGCATCATCCTTCATGTACAAAACCCTAATTAATCCACCAAACACTACTCTGGGTCATTGAGTCAGAGCCAACTGAGCGGTTAATCACACTGGAGGACACTGATAGTTTTTCTCATGTAGAGCAGGTGGTGGATTTGAACCACTTGCCTTTGGGTTGGTAGCACAACTCTTTTCCAGTATGATACCAGTGTTCCCTAAAACACTGCTAGAGCCAACAAATATATTTAGTAAAGTGGCAGAATATAATAAAATCTACACATACAATTCAGTTGTATTTTTATACACTTGAAGTGCTCAGTCCAAAAAGAAAATGAAAGAAGCAATTCCATTTACAATAACATAAAACATACTTAGGAATGCACTTAACCAAAGTTATAAAACATAACTAGAAGAAAAGATTTAAATAAATGGAACAACCTGGATGGCACAAAACAAAGGCAACTCCATGTACTTACTATTGAAGCTTAAAGCTTATAGCTCTCAGTATAGACTATAATCTCAACATAAATAAAACAGAAATGCTCATAACCAGACCAATAAACATTATCATGATAAAAGGAGAAAAGTTTGGCAATGCCAAGGAAAAGAAATGACATATTTCATTGGTTGAATCTGCTGCCAAAAAATGTCTTGGGCTATAGAGCAAGGATATGACGGAGAGAGAGGACTAGGGTGAGCCTGACCCACTGAAAATACCAAATGGAGGTTGGACGATAAGCGAGACCAAAGGAGAATTGGTATCTTTGAATTGTGATGTTAGGAATGAATATGATATGCTGTGGGAGGACTCTCTGCCTTGCAAAGGGGCAGGAACTTTTCTCCCAATATCAGGAAAGACCAAATGAGAGACTACAATGTTTTCACCTAAGCAAGATGGCAAAGAAGCCAAGAAGCAAGAGGAGGAAGAAGGTGGTGGGGGCAAGGGCCTTAGAGCAGCAATGAAGATGGATGTGGAAGCATGACTGAGGTTTATCAGATTCTAAATCTTAAAGGAGTAGGTATTTTGATTTTTGGGTTACAAAATACAATTGAAACACACACGACTCTATCAAGATTCAATCTGCTGCACAGGCTTCTGGATGAGATGGGGCACATGCACTACAGCACTGTCCTCTGGTTTCACTCCTTCCCCAATTAAGTCTGTTGACAGCAGATCAGCCCTCTGCTGTGAGTGGGGTTTCTGCACACGATCCAGAAAATTGGCTGACACTTCTTAGGACAAGACAGAATGCTCAGAGGCTGAATCCAATTAGGAACTAGATGAGAACGTCCATCAGGATGTGTGGTTTCAGCACCTGCTGGCCTGAAGAGGAAAGAAACACGATCCTGCATGCTTTTAAGAACCATTTTGTGAGACAGCCCATGAACCCTATCTGACTCTATCACCACCCCACCGCCATCCCGGAGTGTGAACAGATGGAGCTCTCTCATCAGGGACCCTTCTCTGTCCGAGTTAGACTTTCGAGAACACCTGGCTTCCTCCTAGGTATGGGCTGGAACCCTTGTAGAATCATTATTCTTGCTTAGAATTGCTGTTTTGGGGAAAAACAGTAAAGAGTTTGGAAGAGGCAGGAGCTGTTGAATAGGAGAATGAAGTCAAAGGTCCTAGGAAGAGAAGCAAACGTCTCAAATTCCCTGCAGGAAACCACATGGGCCAAGGACAAGAGGTGAGAGGCCAGGTCTCTGCGCTTACTTACACTCCAATTTCCCAGACTTGTTCATGCAATAGCAGCACTCTTCCTGCAGCCCAGCACAGGCCCCACCCTCGCTGGGAAGAAGTGAGGGTACCCATACATGGTGGGTTGGGAGGCCTCCTCCAGTGAGGAGTGTGGCTTGGACAGCTCGAACCCGGTAAGGGCCAGCTCCACAGCACTGGCACCGTTGAGCACAGCAAGATGATTAAGCAGAAGCTCCAAGAGCACTTAAGTTTATCTTCACCTTCTAGCAGCAGCTCCAGTGATTTATGGGTCCATGGGAGTAGGCTTTTTCCTGACGGGTTGTTTTAAGGCAGGCTTAGGATTGGACGTGGAGGGCTGTGGAGGGGACTATACCAAAGGCAAATAGATCTCTTCCTGGAGGAGGGTTATCTCCTCTTTCCTAAAGTGCACATAATAGAATTTAGCCAAGAACATAAAATGCAAGACTAGGTAGCAGTGGGATGTTTGACATCACTTACCTTTCTCTTCTAAAAGAGATGTTTCAGTTCTTCCTCTGGCTCAAAGGTACAGGTCAGCCCTCCTTTTGAGCATTTTCTATTGAGGGTCCCCATGGACAGAGGCTTTACATGCAAGGTGTGCCTGGTGTGGGATCTTCCTGTAGGTCCTGAAGACCTCTGTGGTTCCTTGTCTCCATTTTCAGCAAGATCTACTCACTTGGCTAGAAAACAGAATCACTAGATTTCTCTAGTTTTGCTAAGATTTGATTTTCATGCTGTATGAGGGACTGTCTGATCCTCACTCAGAAGATCTTCTGCACAAGGTGTCTCACTCTGTAAGGCTACCTTTGTGAGGAAGCATTTGAGAAGGACTAAGTTTACCCCTAGGCTGACAGGCAACATCAAGTTAGGTGGAGAAAAGATTAAAACTGTCATCTTGATTGTATCTACAATTACCCTTGGTACCAGCATTCAGGAAATGAAGACATACTGCACTGGGAAGTCTGAAATCAGGGACCTCCCCAAAGGAGGAGCAATGATATCAATTTGTAGACTAAGGTGTACCTGACTCAGGCACTGTCTTTTCAATCATCTGCTATGCATCTGAGAGCTGAGCAATGAATAAGGATGGCAAAAGAATCGACGCCTTTGAGCTGTGTTGGTGGTGTAGCGTACTGAACATCCCATAGACTGTCAAATGAACAAACAGCAATGTCCTTGGGGAGAGTGCTCCACAGAGGCAAAGATAACAAAGGTTTGTCGCTCATACTATGGGCATGTTGCTGTTTTTACTTACATTGACCCTAGGAAACACCCGTCTGAATACTGTCCTATCTCGTGCCATCCACACAATCTGACAGTCAAAACCATTGCAACAGTAACCTTGTCAGCCTATCTGGTTGAGGGTCTTCCTCTCTTTCATTGTCCCTCCACCTTTTCAAGCATGATGTCCTTCTCCAAGGAGTAACTTCTTAGCAAAAGACGTGTGTGAAACGAGCTTCATCATCTTTGCCTCCCAGGCATTCCTTGGAGAGGGACATTATGCTTGGAAAGTAGAGGGTCAGAAAAAGAGATGTTCCTCAACCAGAGTGACACAGTGACTGCAGCAATGGGTTCCAGTGTGTCAGAGGTGAGGAGGATGGCGCAGGACAAGACAGGGCTCCGGTCGGCGTTCAAAGGGTCGTCATGAGTTGTCCTTGATGGCACCTCACAAGCTTATGCTGACTTGTCACAGCTGCTTCTTTACAGAACAAGCAAGCAGCCTATGAAACTACATCTCATGGGCCTTTTCGCTGAGTTCGGCCAACATTTCTGAGAGTTGGGCTGGCATGCTTGTTTTGCATAAGATAAGCAACAGTGTAATGGTCTTTCCTAATAATGGAAGATAAAGCATGACTCTACACGTGTGTTTGCTTTATAAAATGGTTTGCTGTCAAGGGTTTACTGTTCACAATGTGTTCCTAGCCATTAACTTTGACCTTGCCATGTGGATGGGAGGGATCACCCAGATAAGGCATGTTAGCCTAACCACAAGGGGACTGGTTAGGCTTGCCATTAAGCAGCAGATTCAACAATACAAATTTAGAAATCTCAACTCCAACAAGGAACCACCAGCAGCACGTATCTTCAGAGCCCAAGATTCCTTGGCCACTGAGATCAGGGCCTCCAGGAGCAGCGGCGGCAGAACAGCAGAGACCCAACAAGAGACAGAGCTGACCTGGGGCCACTGTCCCATAGAACCTGAGCTAGGCTCGGCCCACGCTTGTTGAACAACTGCAGGGGAGACGTCTTAACTGGCAGGACTGAGAGCTTTGTTAACAAGCCTAAAGCTGCCAGGCTGAAGGCAGCAAGCTTCAGAAGCTGTCCTGAATCTTGTTGCCAACCTGATTGTAACCTGTTAACTTCCCTAATAAACCCATAGTCATGAGTGTGGTTCTGTGTTGTGTGTGTAACTATTATAATGGATTTTGGAAGCAGGAGGATAGTAGGTTGTGTTGCAATTAGTAGAAACAGACCAGTGTGCACAGGGAACATGTCTGACCTCGTGGGAACTGGTTTTGTGCTGTGCATTTTGCTGATGGTATAGTTCCCCTCTGAAGAGTCAGCAAGGGGTCAGACTTGGGCCATCTCCACACTGTACTGCAATCTGTCCTGACCTTGTCTGGAACACAGACACTTTCACAAACTTCAGGTGGTTCTCTAGTTACAAATCCCCTTCTGCAATAGTTAGAGCTTGTGTTTATCTACAGAGCCAGGGAACAGTTAAGACAATCATACCAGCAGATGCTGCACTTGGCTTATTTGTCTTTAGTCTTCTTTAAAGACTATGTTGAACACTTCACCTCTTTTTTTTAAAAAAAAAATTATTCTTTTTTGTGTGTGTACCATCAAATCAGATCTCACTGATACAGGAGGAGATTGTTCCTCCTTCTCCAGCAGAGCATCTGATGGATTCGAACCGCTCACCTCTAGGAATGCAGTGAAGCTTCTTGCCACTAGGCCACCAGAGCTCAACATGTCACCTCTTTTAAAAGTTACTTGTTGGTATTATAAATGAAGGTTAAATCGGCTTTCTCAAAATTTTTTCAACTTGCTACACACCTTCATGTTTAGTCTTTGTTATGGGAATCCCAGAATACTTGATCGTGCTAATGCAAAACCTATACTTGGACCAAGAGGCAGTTGTCAGAACAGAGCAAGGAAACACTGCATGGTTCAAAATTGGGAAGGGTTTACGCCAGGGATGTGTCCTTTCTCCATATCTTTTCAACCTGTATGCTGAACAGATTATCCGGGAGGCTGGGCTCTATGAGGAGAAATGTGGGGTCAAGATTGGTGGAAGATCTATCAACAATCTGCGTTATGCAGATGACACAACCCTGCTTGCTGAAACTGAGGAGGACCTGAAGCGCTTGCTGCAGAGGGTCAAGGACTGCAGCCTTCAATATGGATTGAGGTTCAATGTCAGGAAGACAAAGATTCTTACCACTGGACCAATTGGCAGCATCAGGATGGATGGTGAAGAGATTGAGATTGTTCACAGCTTTAGTTTGCTTGGCTCCACGGTCAACACTCTTGGCACCAGTAGCCAGGAAATTAAAAGACGTATTGTGATGGGAAAGTCTCCTATTAGGGACCTTTCCAAAGTTCTGAAGAGCAATAGTGTCTCTCTGGAGGCTAAGGTGCATCTGAGGGTGCATCTGGAGAGTCAGTGAAGGAGAGGAAGACCTTCAACTGGATGCACTGATGCACTGTCTGCAGGAATTGACTCAAGTATTTCAGAGATTGTGAGGATGGCACATGATAGGACAGGGTTCAGAGCGATTGTTCATAGGATCACTATGGGTCATACAGGACTAGATGGCACATAATAATGACAGTAACAGAAACAACTCTATAGTTTCCCAGGCAACTCAGTCAGTCCTGGTCACAGTTCTTACATTTTCTCTTGAATCTTATATTACATTTCTGGCCTGTGAGAGAACCCAAAAGACCAGGGGAGAAGAGAGAAGGCCACTTCATGTCCAGCATGAACTCACATCAACCACAACCCAGGGTTCCTTTGGCAAAGCAGGAATGTTGGCCATTCCCTTGGGGGTAGAAGATATTCCTGGGTTCTGTCAGATTATCTCCTCAGTCATGCAGGCCATGGCTACCAGAGGGCAGTATTTTATGCAGTAGATGGTCAATGGAGGGGTCAGCTTTCTGCGATAGCCACACTGGTTTGGCTGGAGCTGTTCAGCTCTCTGGAAGCCTTGGGATGGCTCTGGTCCCAGATGCTTGGCTGGGATCCCGGGGTTGTTGAGGTTGCTGAGCCAGGCAGCAGCTGACGGCGGGCCGTCAAAGCCTTGAGCTTCCTCACCAAGCCCAGAACGTGCTGTTGGGATCGCACTCGAGCTTCTTCCATTCCCTATGTCTGATGCTGATCACCCCACAGTGGGACTGACCAGTCTCTGAACTGGGGCTGTGTCAGTTCACTTGCTAAATGGGGCAGAGGTACGCAGCTGAGTTCTTTTTTCCCTGAAGGATTTCATTCATGACGGCACGTTCTAGAGGCTTGAGCTTATTGCTGTTACCTGTCCTCAAGTCAGAACTGACTCAGCTGATCATACAGCAGGTTTTCAGAGGCAGGAAATCGCACAGAAGGATTGCCCGTCTTTCTCCCACACAGCAGCTGGTGCATTTGGCTCCTTACGCACTCGGCCACAGAACCTTGTACACACATCTCTGAGTGCCTTCAATACTCAAGCAATCTGACGTGACACATCCTCTCCCTTCTTGTGCTGTTGTGTCTATTGTAACCCCATCTTGGCATGGTGTCAGGCACAGCTCCTCCAACAAGTGTGAAGACCTCCTGGAGAGCTTCCCTGCTATATATATTCTTTGACCCGTTTTAATTTGCGCTTTCTCATCAGTGGTAAATCACTGGGTAAGGATCATCTCAACATTATGTCATTAAAACTAAGACAAAATTTCAAGATGTCTTTTTATCATCCCACAGCTCATCTGGTCTTCTTTCATTCGTGTTCAAGGCTTCAAACCTCTTTCTGAGACGGTTTTGTAATTCAGGTGGGATAAACTCAAGATCAAATTTTCATCATGTGCATCTGATTTTCTTTAGCTTCAGTTTGAACTTGGATGAGAGTAGTTGATGATGTTCTACAATTAGCACCTGGCCTAGTTTTCACAGCTGATACTGAGCTTCTCCAGTAATTCTTTCCACAGATGTAGGAGATCTGATTCCTGTGTAGACCATAAAGTCAAGTCCATGTGTACAGTCACTGTTTGTTTCTTTACAGAAAGTTATGCTACCAAGCCGAAGGTGGGTGATTTTAATCTGTGGCCCTCAGGCCAAATTAAAATTGTTTTCCTGTCAAACATTCTTCTGGTGGTATAGCACTGGTCTGTGCATTGCTGTACAGAGGTAACTCGTGGTTGCTTTGATGCTGAACACTGGGGCACTGATGTGCCAAACGTGGTAATGGTTACCCATGGTGGACAGAGTTTGCTGGAGCTTCCCGACTAATAAAACAAGCCTGGAAGCAGGAGCTGCATCCACTTCCGAAATGGCTTGCCTCCAGAAACTCTATGAAAGAACACTGCTCAGGACCTTTGTTCACAGGGTCGCTGTGAGTTGTCTACAACTCGATGACACCTAACAACAACAACAAAAGGTATTTGCAATTAATAAATGATTGATTACACAAAATTCTATCTCCAGCCTCATTTCTGTCATCAAGACCATGTTTTCCAACTACTGATCCTTCTTCCCTGTACTCAACTTTTGCATTCCACTCACCCATATTATTAATGCACCCTGCTTGCATGTTTGATCAATTTCTGACTACGAGAATTGGTAGGTAGAAGTAATTTATCTCCTCCTCTTTGACTCTGGAATGATGGTGGTATTAACTGGACTTCCTTGTGTACATATGGATATTATTCTGTCACAACATTGTATTTCAAAATGGATCTAGAAATGACCTTTTTAACTCTGTATGTGACCCCGTTTTTCCTCATCTGTTCATCTCCAGTGTAGAAGAGAACTGATTGTCTGATTGAAAATTTTCAATGCCAATCCATCTCATCTCACCAATGCTTAGTATATAAATATTTATGCATCCCATTTCTTTCTTTCTTTCTTCCCCACGACCTACTACACACTGCACTGGTGCTCTATTATTAAAAACATTAAGTACCTGGAATTTACTCTTCAGATTAAGAAAGTATTTGAGTAATTTCCAATGATGCACAGCTCTTTGTGTAAAGAAAGTTTTGTAGTGATAATTACATAAAAAAAAGTAGTTCTATTTAAACATGACACATCAGGTATTAACAGTCACAGAGCTGTGAACTGGACACTCAGCAGTGTTTAAGTTAGGCACATGCATAACGCTAAAAGATGTGCACAGCCGATCTGTGAAGATTAGAGTGTTACAGAATTCAGGGAGTGACTACTTGTCTGTTAACCTAACCAGTCCACATAGAGCACATGAAATCACAAGACTCTGGAAGGCATTACAGATCCAATTATTAACAGGTAATGCTATTTTACTAAGTTATAAAATACTGGCAAACCAATACAGTACTCTTTAACACAAAAAAAAATCTATCTTATTGGAATTATAGATTAGTGAGAATTTTCTCTCAAAAAAAAATCTCACCAAAATAAAACACGGTGGTTTTGACAGAGTAAGATAATTTAGGCAAATCAATACAGCTTTGAAAAGTACCTTATTTCTCCCTTTAAAGTGAGTTCCTCAGTATGTACTGCTGAGTGTGGGCAGCCTGTGGACCCGGAATGGCTTCTCTTTGTTGTAGGGTTGGTCAAAGGCCAGCAGCAATTCCCACACCCAGAAGCTTCACCCTTTTCTTCTAGGAGACTCAACATGACATTATCAATTTCAGTGCACTTTTTCAATAATCGTTGAATTTCCACAAACACATTGGATACCTCAGAACTAGACTGTCATCAAGCAACACTATTTTCAACAGTCCCTTAATTTGAAGCCCAGCCCCTCTGTTTTGATCAAAAGTCACAGAGACACTCTCCAGCTTACATTAAAAATTCTTTAAATTTTAAAATTGAAGTTGCAGTTCTTCAATAACCATTAGATATACTGCTGGCTAGGAGCCTTGGGCCTGCGCTGTGCCATCTGTCACTGTCATTTCTCTCCAAATGCTGATGCTGTCAGCCCTTACGCTTCCTCTAGCGGAGTCCATCTTCAACCTCAGCCTTGACTTTCAGCATTACCCATTTCACAGCTTCTTGACCAGATCACACCATGGAATGCAGGCCCCACATGGTGCTCAGGAGATGGTGGCTGTGAAGCTTCCCCGGGGTCCATGTGCCTGTGCAGGACATGCACGCCCACCACGCTGAGGTTCATCAGGTTGGGGTACTTCTGCATCACAGCACTTGTGACCATTTCTCACGGATGGTCAAAGACATGCTTGGAGGGCCAGACCCTCATGGTGCTGGCGACCTGCACAATGATCCTCATGTGTTCCACTTCTTATAAAGACAGAGGAGGAAGAAAAGCCCTTGATGGATGTCAGAAGAGACTCTGAATATTGCACTAGAACACAGAGAAGCCAAAGCAACAGAAGAAATCAGCAAGGAACTAAACAGAAGACTTCAAAGGGCAGCTCAGGAAGATAAAGCAAAGTATTATAATGAAATGAGCAAAGAGCTGGAGTTGGTAAATCAAAAGGGCCAAACTTGCTTGGCCTTTTTTTTTTTTTTTGGTGGGAGAGGTATTTTTTCCAAAACATTGTTTTTATTGAGAGTCCTAACCACTTCATTGTAGGAGGAGTGGGAGAGGTTTCTTTCTTAATCCAAGAGCATCCATAATGTTGGTCTATTTTTACCAAACACACTGGCAAGTGGCATCATGGATTTGAGAAACTCACGATAACATTTAGTCTCTCTCTGCCAGAGCAACAAGCTGGGTGTCAATCTCTGCTTCTGAAAGAATCCTGAACTAGGGATTTTCAACTGTAACTACTCAACTTCTGAAGGTTTTAAGTAGATTGACAGCACAGGAGACAGGCATGTAATTGCAATTTCAACTGTCTGTTCAAATGTTCAATCAAATTCCTTTTTCACTTTTTTTCAAGGAAGCTGGTTGACTGCATTTGTATAACCCCTGATGCAAGGGCTTTAAACCCCAGTAATAACCTGCAGCGTCACACTTGTACACCTGAGGGCCTTCCGCTTCATTTATACCAATTAAGATTCTACTGAAGATTATCCAAAAGTCACTGGAACAGCACATCAGCAGAGAACTGCCAGAAGTCCAGGCTGGGTATAGAAGGGGTCGCGGTACTAGGGATATTGTACCTGATGTTAGATGGATCTTAGCTGAAAGCAGGGAATACCAGAAGAATGTCTATCTCTGTTTCATTAATTATGCAAAGGCGTGTGACTGTGTGGATCATAACAAACTGTGGCTGACTCTGAGAAGAATGGGAATCCCAGAACATTTAATCGTGCTAATGCGAAACCTATACTTGGACCAAGAGGCAGTTGTCAGAACACAGCAGGGTAACACTACATGGTTCAAAATTGGGAAGGGTGTACGCAAGGGATGTGTCCTATCTCCATACCTTTTCAACCTGTATGCAGAGCAGATTATCCAAGAGGCGAGGCTCTATGAGGAGAAATGTGGGGTCAGGACTGGTGGAAGATCTATTAACAGTCTGCATTATGCAGATGACACAACCCTGCTTGCTGAAACTGAGGAGGACCTCATGCACTTGCTGCATAGAGTCAAGGACTTCAGCCTTCAGTATGGACTGAGGCTCAATGTCAAGAAGACAAAGATTCTCACCACTGGACCAACTGGTAGCATCAAGATGGATGGTGAAGAGACTGAGATTGTTCACAGCTTCAGTTTGCTTGGCTCCATGGTCAACACTCTTGGCACCAGCAGCCAGGAATTCAAAAAACATATTGTGATGGGAAAGTCTGCTGTTAGGGACCTCTCTAAAGTACTTAAGAGCAACGGTGTCTCTCTGGAGACTAAGGTGCGCCTGATACAGGCCATGGTCTTTGCAATCACTTGTTATGCATCAGAGAGTTGGACAATGACTAGGGAGGACAGAAGGAGAATTGACGCCTTTGAGCTGTGGTGCTGGAGAAGAGTATTGAATGTACTATGGACTGCCAAGAAAGCAAACAGATTCATCTGGAGAGGGTTAAACCAGGCTATTCCTTGGAGTCAAGGATTCTAGGGCTTCGTCTGACATACTCTGGACATGTTGTAAGGAGGGCCAGGTCCTTGGAGAAGGACATCATGCTTGGGAGGGTGGAGGGACAGTGCAGGAGGGGAAGACCCTCTACGAGGTGGATTGATTCAGTGACTGGGGTAATCGTGATGGGTGTGTCAGAGGTAATGCGATTGGCACAGGATAGAGCAGGGTTTAGGGCTGTTGTACATAGGGTCGCTATGAGTCGCAAGTGACTCAACAGCACATAACAACAACAACAAGGGCCTACAACAACCAAGAGGCATATTTTACATTCCGTGTGTTGACCTGAAAAAATCTGCAATTCTTGTATGCAACATGTCCACAGGAATCTCATAGCCATACTTGTATCTCCAATTGGCTGCTTTGTAACAAGTCTTCTGTACTTGGGATCTGCTGTCAGTGGTCATTCCTGTCATTACACCGCCAATGTTTTCTGTTATCCTGAATAAGTGGGCCCCTGTGCTGTAATCCAATAATTTGTCAGGTGCTTTCTTCTATGTGACAATTACTGCAGTCTTTCCCTCTGATAGCTACTGATGGAAGGCCACCCTGGTTAAAGGCCTGAAAAGTATATTCTATTTGGTAGAGGTGGCCTTTAGGTGAAAAAATAGTTATGCGGTGGTCCACACTGGCACTGGCATCATGGACATACTGGTACAGCCTCTACAACTTGAAGTACAATCTTCTTACACCACACCTCCCACACCAAGACAGTAAGTCCTTCCCAGAAGTTGCAGCATTTCTTAAGCTGAAAGAACTGAAGAATAAAATCAAGCCTCAAATTGCAATAGGTAAGGCTGCTATGGGCAGAATATTGACTGATCCAGAAAGCATTAAGTACTAGAAAAAAATGGCTGACACAGAATAATTTCATGAAACAACATATGATCAAGAGGCAATGGTGTGCTCGCTTTGACAGCACATATTCTAAAACTGAAATAATACAGAGAAGATGAGCATGGTTCCTGAGCAAGAATGATCAAAAAAAAAGAAGCAATGGTGAGGAATGAGGAAGTTCAAGCTGCTGTGAAGGAAATGGCAAAAAACCAAGGCTCCAGGAATTGATGGAATACTAATTGACATATTTCAACAGATATATGCTGCCCTGGAATTGCTTACCAGCTTGTGGCAAGAAATCTGGAGGACAACCACCTGGCCAACTGACTGGAAGAGATCCACATTAATTCCCATTTCAAAAAAAGGTGAGCCAATAGTGTGTGGAAATTATCGAACAATATCACTAATTCAGTTCCTGGTTTGGCTGATGCCTTCCCAGGCCCAAATTGTCTTCCTGTCAAACATTCTTCTAGGTGGTATAGCACTGGTCTGTGCGTTGCTGTACAGAGGTAACTTGTGGTTGCTGTGATGCTGAAGCCTGTGACAGTGATGTGCCAATCGTGGTAATGGATACCCATGGTGGACAGTGTTGGCTGGCGCTTCCCAACTAAATCAAGCCTGGAAGCAGGAGCGGCACCCACTTCCAAAATGGCTTGCCTCTGGAAACTTTATGTACGAACAGTGCTCAGGCTGTTCGTTCATAGGGTCGCTATGAGTGGTCTACGACTCGACGGCATTAAACAACAACAACATCACTAATTCACTAATCACATGCCAGGAAAATCTGGCTGAAGATTATCCGAAGACGACTGGATAGTACACTGACAGAGAACTACCAGAAATACAAGCTGGGTTTAGAAGAGGCCATGGCACTAAAGACATTATAGCAATGTCAAATGGATCTTCGCTGAAAGCAAAGAGTACCAAAAAAGTGTCTATCTGTGCTTCACTGACTATGCAAAGGCATTTGACATGTGGATCACAATAAATTGTGGCTAACCTTGAGAAGAAGGGGAATCCCAGAACACTTGGGTGTACTCATGCATAACCCATAACTGGACCACAAAGCAGTCCCCATAACAGAGCAAGAAAACACTGCATAATTCAAAATCAGAAAAGGATTGCTTCAGGGATGCATCCTATCTCCATACCTTTTGAATTTATATGTGGAAGAGAACATTCAGGAGGCTGGGCTTTATGAAGAGGAATGTAGCATCAGGATTGGAGGAAGACTCATCAACAACCTATGTTACGCAAATGATGCAACCTTGCTTTCTGAAACTGACAAAGACCTGAAACATTTGCTGCAGAAGATCAGGGACTTTTGTCTTCAAGAGGATTGAAGCTCAACATCAAGAATACAAAGATTCTCACCACTGGGTCAACTGGCAGCACCATGATAGATGGAGAAAAGATTAAGGTTGTTAACAATTTCAGCTTGCTTGGAATTGTGGAATCAACACTCTTGGCACAAGCAGACAGGAAAACAAAGGCTAGTTCCACTGGAAAAATCTGCTGTCCAGGACCTCTCCAGAGTGCTGAAGAGCAAGGATGTCAGTCTAGAGACTAAAGTATACCTGATCCAGGCATGGTCTTCAAAACTGTTTGCTATGCATCTGAGAGCTGAACAATGAATAAGGATGCCAGAAGAAGAATTGATGCCTTTGAGTTGTGGTGCTGGAAAAAGAGTATTGAACACACCATGACCCGTGAAAAAACAAAACAAAACAGATCTGTCTTGGAGAAGGTGAAACCAGGTTGCTCTTTGGAGGCAAGGATTTTGAAACTCTGTCTCAAGTACTCTGGACATATGGCCAGGAGGGACCAGTGTGTGGGGTCCAGACCCTTACATACTTGAAGGGTGGAGGGACAGTGCAGGAAAGGAAGACTCCAGGAGAGATGGATTTACACAGTAACGGGGGTAATGGGGGCAGGTATGTCAGAGACAAGGAGGTCCGTTCAAGATAGAGTAGGGTTCAGAGCTGTTGTACAAAGTGTCACAATGAATCGCAGGTGACTCGACAGCACTTTAGAAGATATTTCAAGAACTCATCTCTAAATTTCTCTAGGTCCTCAGAGAGATCTCCCAGTTGCCCTTCACCATTTGCTCAGGTCTGATACTGAAAATGGATGTGTACCATGACAACCTCACATCTCTTCCTCAGAGGCAGAAGCCTGTGGTGGAATGTCATCTGGACATCAAAGGGACTGTGAGAGTAAAACAACAATCCACAGAATAGGAGACAATATCTGACAACCTAAACTAGACCACAGCCACCCACAGGGACCCCTACCAGGATGAAAACCACTCCCACCCACAGGGACCCCCACCAAGATGAAAACCACTCCTACCCACAGAGATCCCATCAGGATGAAAACCACTCCCACCCATGGGGACCCCCCATCAGGATGAAAAACACATCCACCCACAGGGACCCCCCATCAGGATGAAAAGCATGTGCACCCACAGGGACCCCCCCCATCAGGATGAAAACCACTCCCACCCACAGGGACCCTCCTTTGGGATCCAAGGCTGTGAATCTTTATAAAAGAGTCTGACCGTCTTTAAGCAGCTGGCAGGTTCTAAT
Source organism: Elephantulus edwardii (assembly GCF_000299155.1). Lineage (NCBI taxonomy): Eukaryota > Metazoa > Chordata > Mammalia > Macroscelidea > Macroscelididae > Elephantulus > Elephantulus edwardii. Next base: position 411,863 of record NW_006399756.1, on the reverse strand, counting down.
TACCACCCTGCCCTGTACCATGCCATGGGGTTCTCTACACATATCATCAGGGGTTCATCACAGGACCTGGTAAGGAGCTTCCACCATTCAATGGCAAACAAACCATGGTTTTGATCAAGCAGAGATAAATAACCTGCATGGATATTTCTCCAGAGATGGTGTAGGAATGACCAACCAGGACATGGAAAGATACTCAGCATCTTAGCCATTAAGGAAACACAGATCAAAACCACAGTCCAGCACTGCTCACTCACAGAACTGCCATTATCAAGCCTGACACAGTAAGCGCTGCTTCACTTCGATAGGGAACTGGGTGCTCCTCCAGTGCTGGAAAGAAAAGTGGGTGGGTGTTCTGGAAAGCAGGTGGGTGATTCCTCGAAGAGTTACACACAGAAATACCAGTGATTCATTAACTTCTCATGTACATATACACCCAAGAGAACAGAAAACTAGAACTTGGACGAATGCTGTTTCCCAATGTTCACATGATCTATACCAGTCAAAGGAAATAAGCAAAGTGTCTAGGGACAGATAAATGCATGTTCCACCCATACAAAGGAAAACAACTCAGCCAGGAAGGGATGGGATTGAGCTGCTTGCTCAGGTGTAGCTAAACCTTGACAGCATGACGCTGGCCAAACAGCCTGACACAAAGATGAGTACAAGCACACAAGGACAAGCATGTGAACTCACTTTCGAAACTGCCTGGAATAAACCCTGAGCTGTCAAGTGGATTGCACTCACAGCAACCCTCTGGGACAGATGAGATGCACCAGAGCCTCTCAAGGCAACAACCTTCACAGAAACGTCTTGCCCCAGCCATTGTCCCTGGACCAAAACACAAGTTGGCTGCCATGGGGTTGATTTCGACTTGTAACTACCTTACAGGGGAGAATAGGACAGGCCAAGAGTTCCCCAGGCATCTATCTTAAAGCCACATCATTCCCTCCCTTGGAACAGCTGAAAAATATAAAGGGCCTTGAAGTAACGGTTACAAGGGCCTGAGGGGTAATGAGGAGGGAGTGCTTCCCAGGAGTTGGGGGGTAATGGGTTGGGACTAGGGATATAATGAGAAAGGGCTGGGGGGTAATGGGGCAGGACTGGGGATAATGAGGAGGGACTGGGGGTAATGGGGAGGTACGGGGGTATAATAAGGAGGGACAGGGTAATGGGGAGGGATGGGGGTAATGAGGAGGGACTGGGGTAATGGGGAGGGACTGGTAGTAATGAGGAGGGACTGAGGGTAATGGGGAGAGGAACAGGGTAATGGAGAGGGACTGAGGGGTAATGGGGGGACGAAGGGTAATGGGGAGGGACTGGGGTAATGGGGAGGGATGAGGGTAATGGGGAGGGACTGGGGGTAATGGGGAGGGACTGAGAGTAATGGGGAGGGACTGAGGGTAATGGGGAGGGATGAGGGTAATGGGGAGGTACGGGGGGTATAATAAGGAG
>NW_006399756.1:367277-410191 GCF_000299155.1 Elephantulus edwardii | reverse complement strand
GAAGGGTAATGGGGAGGGGCTGGGGTAATGGGGGGGCTGGAGATAATGGGAACGGGCTGCAGGAAAAATGAAGAGGGACTTCAGTGGAAAGGGAGGGACTGCTTATGGGGCTGAGTTTCATTGGAGGTGACAACATTTGGAAGTAGCTAGTGGATACAAAGTCATACATTGTAAACTATCAAAGAGTTTACATGGTTAATAAGGTAACTTTCACATCAGGCACATTGCTCCACTATGAAAAGGCAGCTCCTCTCAGGATACTCCCTGGCATTGTAGGGCCCATAGATGGCTCGGACTCAGGACTGGGTGATTTAACTCCTCTGGCAGGCCAACTCCATCCTCCTCATTTCCTCTCATGACCTCAGCAGACCAAAGCCATATAATGATGTTACTTTCTGATCATGTTCTGAGGAGACAGCTCAATGAGGTTCAGGGGCCCAGTAGGAACTCCAGATCACTGCTGATCCTGCCAGTCCTCCTTCCCTGGCTGTAGGCACCTCCCTGGTAGCCTTTCCTGATCTCCCTTCCCCCCATTTGCCCTAATCCACACTCACCACACCCATGTGTACCTGCCCCACCATCACCACCCAACACCCCACGTGTGTGGTCCTCACTTGGCCCATGGCAAAGAGACAACTGCTCATGGCCCACTGCCTGGGGAAGGATTGTCCAGGACATCAGAGTAGGGCTGGCCTGGGGGCCTGACACATGGTGGGACTCAGGGGTCTCCAAGGGACCAGGGTCCATGGAGAATGTGGCCTGGCAGGAGCCATCTGTCCCAAGAGTGAAGAGGGCAGTGGGGGTCAGAGTTCTGGGTAGGGCTGCAAGGGTCTCTTCACCCGCTGGGCCCAGCTCTTCTCCAATAGCGCTGAAGGGAGGTAGTGTGGAGGGAGTGCATTAATCCCCCCTGCTCTATGTGTTTAGAATATTCCAGAGTTACACTACTTTGAAATAATTAGAATAAAATGTGGGTTCACCTCTGTTGGACCCATGTCTGCCCTCCAGATGCATAGTGCTGGACAAGCTCTGCTTCTCTATGTACTCTTCTAGCCATTTTTTAATATAATTCAGCAAAATTTTCCTTGTATATGATATTAATGATATTGTTCCATAATTTCCACATTCTATCGGGTCTCCTTTCTTGAGAATGAAATACATGGATCTCTTCCAGTCAGTTGGCCAGGCTGATGTCTTTCAAATTTCTTGGGATAGAGTAGTGAGCACATCCAGGGTTGCACATGTTTCCTAAAACATCTTCATTGGTATTCCATAATTTCTGAAGCTATATTTGTGTCAATGCCTTCAGTGCAGCTTAGACTACTTCCTTAAGTACTATTGGTTCTTAATCATAGGTTCCTTCCTGAAATGATTCACTACTGATTCTTTCTTGGTTCAGTGACACTGTACATTCCTTCTACCTTCTTTTGATGTTTCCTGGATCATTCAACATGTTGCCTATACACACAGACTAATGGAACAGAACTGAGAACCCAGAAACAGACCCAGATATCAACGGTCGACTGATACTTGATAAGGAAATAAAAACCTATCAAATGGGATAAAGACAACCTCTTCAACAAATGAACAAATGGTGCTGGCAAAACTGGACTTCTATCTGCAGAAAGCTAAAACCGGATCCACATCTCACATCATACACAAAAATCACCTCAAGGTGGATCAGAGACCAGGGAGTAAAGTCCCAAACCAGAAAGTTCATAAGAGACAAACTGGGACCAAGCTTAGAAGTGGTAGTCCAAGGTATAAAGAGACTGTCAAATACAGCCAGAAATGTACAATGTGAAGAGGATAAAACTGATGAATGGGACCTTCTAAAGTATCAAAAACTTGTTCCAACAGGATAAAAGGAAAACCTACTGACTGGAAACAAACATTTGGCAATACCATCTCAGACAAGAGTCTCATAATGAAAGTTTGCAAAACACTTCTGGGCTTCCACAAGAAAAAGACTGGTAACACAATTACAAAATGGGCAAAAGACATGGAAAGACTTTTCACAGAGGAAGATATTCGAATGGCCAACGGACACATGAAGAAATGCCCAAAATCACTGGCAATAAGAGAGATGCAAATCAAAACCACAATGAGATACCATTTCACTCCAGTAGCAATGGTAAAGTTTAACATGGCATCAAGAAATAAATGTTGGAGAGGATGTGGTGAGATAGGAACTCTTACACATTGTTGGTGTGATGGTACAATGGGGCAACCACTCTTGACTGCAGGTTGGTGCTTCCTCAAAAAGCTAAACATAGAAATTTCATATGATCCAGCTATTCCACTGCTTGGAATACACTTCAAGAAAATGAGAACTGAGGCACAAAAGGAGACTTGTACACCAATGTTCATAGCAGTGTTACTCACCATCTCAAGAACATGGAAACAGACCAGACGTCCAACCACAACTGAGAAATAATGTTACGTTCACAAAATGAGATATTACACAGCACACAGGAGCAATGACTTTGTAAACTATTACCTAACTTGGGAGGAACTGGAGAGCATTATGCTGAGTGAACTAACTCAATCCCACAGGATAAATACTGTATAAAACCATTATTGTAGAATGAGTACCATGACCCAATGAGGGGGAGGGTGGAAGCAGAGGAGTGAGGCTGATTGGGGGCGAGGAGAGTAATCATGAGGTAGCAATTTGATGGGGGAGTGAGGGAAATAGGAAGGATCTTACATGAAAAGCAATGTATTTGAATTTTATAATTTTATTATAAAAAAGAATGTAAAATAGAATAGATATGTGACTGTATGTATGAAACACAATGTAAATGAAAGACTGTTTAAAACAATGTATATTAATGAAACATATTGTAAAAGTATTATTATATGGAAATCAGCAATTTTTTAAAAATATATTGCCTATAGAACCCTTCAGTATTGCAAGTAGAGGCTCGAATTTGTTCTTCTTTACTTAAATCTTGAGAAATACCAAGAAGAATGAACTTCCACAAATTGAAGCTGGATTCAGAAAAGGCTGTAAGAATGAGAGATATCATTGTGATGTCAGGTAGATCTTGGCTGAAAGCAGAGTAAACCAGAAATACGTATACTTGTGTTTTGTTGATTATACAAAGGCACTGGACTATATGAATAATAATGAATCATGGCTAACATTGAGAAGAATGGAAATCCCAGAACATTTAATGGTGCTCATATAAAACTTCTACATAGATTAAGAAGTCATTGTCTGAACAGAGCAAGGAAACATGGTATGCTTTAAAATCAGGAAAGGTGTACAGCAGAATTGTATGCTTTCTCCATGGCTATTTAACATGTATACTGAGCTAATCTGAGAAGCCAGATTTTATAAAGAAGAATGTGGCATCAGGATTAGAAAAAGACTCATCAATAACCTGCATTATGCAGATATAGTAATCTTGCTTGCTCAAAGTGAAGACTTGAAGTACTTCCTGTAGAAGATCAAAGGCTCCAGCCTTCAATATGGATCACACGTCACCGTCAAGAAAACAAAAATCATCATCACTTGACCAATAGGCAGTGTCATGAGAGATGAAGAAATGATTGAAGTTGTCAGTGATTTCATTTTACTCAGCTCAACATCTATGGTAGCGACAGTGTAGAAATCAAAAGACATATCATATTGCTGCTGTAAATCTGCTCTCAAGGACCTCTATAAAGTGCTAAAAAGCAAGGATGTCAGTTTAAAGACTAAGGTGTACCTGATGCAAGCCACGGACTTTTCAATTGCTTCCTATGCATCTGAAAGTTGGACAATAAATAAAAGAGGACTGAAGATAGATGCCTTTGAATTGTGGTATTAGAGAAGAATGCTGACTATCCCATGGACTGCCAAAAGAGTAACTAGATCTGTGTGGGAGGAAGTACAGCCCAGGTGCTCCTTGGAGGCAAAGATGGGGAAACGCCTCTCATACTTTAGCATGTTTTCCGGAGGAGCCAGACCTGGGGATAAAGTCATTATGCTCTGAAAGGTGGAGACTCAAAGCCAGAGACAAAGGCCTTTACCACATGGACTGACAGTTACTGTAACACAACGGGCTAGAGCATGGCAGAGATGGGTCTGATCTGCTGTTCACCGGGTCACTCACTATGAGTGCTAGTCAACTCAATGGTACCTAACACAACAACAATAGGTTTTGCAAACTAAACCCTGGCCAGCACACATACCAGACCCTAGGGGACAAAACCCATGTCAGCACACACACACACTGGACCTACTGGCCTGGCAGAGGCTGCAGGTCTTGGCTCCCACCTTCACGGTCTCCTGCAGGATAGCCATCTCCTGTTCCTTGTCCTCAAGCAGCTTCTGGACCTTGGGGTCCAGGGGCTCCCAGAGCCGGTCAACTATGTCCGAACTGCAAGGCAAAGACCACCTGTTAGCCAGCTAATGAGGGTTGAGAAAGAGGGAATAGGAAGGAATGACAAGGGAGGAGGGTCTGTGAAGCAGAGCCCACCCTTGGTAGTTGCAGCCTGTCTCCTCCAGGGGCCACTGACCCAGAGAGGTCTTCCCACTGCAGAGCACTGGGGTGCTTGCTGGTCCTGTAGGACAAACAGACATGTCAGTTCAGCGCCCCAGCTTACAGAGGGGCCTCAAGGGGCCCTTGGGTCCCAGGGACTGGCAAGATGGCTGTGGGCCTGATATCAGGTCCCTGCTTCAAGAAAGGTCACCCCCATGGACCTGCTCAGGCCTGCTCGTCCGAATCCTTGATAAATGTACCAGTTCCCTTCCTGAGGCCTGGCCTCTTAAGGAGGCAGCTGACCATCCCACAGGCTTTGGGGCTCTTTAGTCTGTCCCTCCCAAACTGATACCAGCTGCTTGCCTGTGTTAAGTTCTCGCCACAAACCATTGGCAGTGGGGGCCTGCACACTGCAGAAATTATGAAAGCAAAGACTTCAGGTGCTTCAGAGGCAGAGGGGCTCAGGGAGGAGAGCAACTTGGGTGCAGGCAGACAGGTGCTGCCAGGAAGGGGCCTTGGCCATAGGATGTGGGCAGACAGGCTGGGCCCCTACCCCTTGCATTACCTTGCAGGGGCAGATGTACAGCCTCAGAGGGTGAGCTCCTGGCCAGAGTGCCCTCTACCTTTGACTTCAGTATGCACAGAATGGGTTCAATGGCCCCGGGAGTGTTGGCCACCACCTTGCGGATGTCAGCCTCAGAGACACAGAAATGCAGCTTGTGAAAGACTTTCCTATAAAGGAAGCCACATGACAGCCAGGTAAGGGCTGGATCCAGGTGTCCAAACAGGACTCCTAGCAAGGTCACTGTCCCCAAGGCTCAGCAGTCTGTCACCCATGCCCTGGCAGGCATCCCCTCAGAATGGTATCCCAGCATAGGCCCCATCTACCCCACCCAATTCTGAAACTTCCTAGGGACTGTCCACCCAATGGTCCAGTTCCTCGTCTGATCACTATCCATGGCCCTGCTAGTCCCACCTCCAAAATACAAGCATCTGATCTCTCCTTACTAGTCACTCTTGGACATAGGCTGTTACCTGCCCTTCTCTCTTCCCCATCAAAGCCCTCCTGTTAGACTTGTCAGCTCCTGAGGACAGAAGTCAGGATGTGGCATGGGCTCCAGGGCTCACACCAGATGTGTGGCTCCATTAGAGCAGGGCCAATTGACTGACTGATACCACTCAGTTCTATCTGGTAAGTGGTAAGGACTCCCATGGGGCATCCAGCTGTGGCCAGCATGGCTGGGCCTGGGTACTCAGGTGGGTGCCATCCTCCCAATGAGGAGCCTCAGGAACCCCTGAGAGTGAGGCTATATTAGACCAGAGCATGGACGCTGACAAAGGTGCAGGGACATCATCGGACCAGCCCGAGGCAAGGCCAACCCCATGGGGACCTCGTGCCTGTTGAGAGTGCTCCAGTTGCTGAGTTTCCGGTCTGTGTTGGAGGTGGGGACGTAGTTGTGCAGGTCCACAAGCTGGGGGTGGAAGTGCTTCACAATCTCAGCCAGCATCACTTCAGGCCACAGGTTGGAGGGGAAGAGGGCAGGGTGAGTCTGGGCTACTGAGGTAAGAAGCAGTTCCTTTTCTTACACCATTGTGGTTTCCCAAGGCCCCAAGAGGTGATGGGGACAGAGAAAGAGGAAGTGGGCAAGAAAGAGGACAACCTGTCCTCAGATACACTGGTCACCCCGTCTAGAGAACAGAAGACTAGGAGACAGGACAAAGCCTGGGAGGCCAGTATTCCTGGGGTTGAGTCCAAACTCACTGCAGGCTGTGGTGCTCCCCAGGGCCTTGGGCTAACTAGGAAAGGTGCAGGGTGGGTCCCAGAGCCTGTGCACCGTCTTCCCATGTTGGAGCACTGCCTTACTGGGGACTGGGCACTTTGAGGCTCCTGGTGCTTTTACTCTCAGCGTTAGTGCAGCCAATTTAAGACTGTCCCCTGGTTGCAGGCAAGCAGACAAGACCATGAGCAATTAAAGAGGTACCTGAGATGTCACCAGCGGCCTAGGGCACTGGCTGGTGGCTTGACTTGTGCACCCCATGCTCATCCTTGAGATAGGGAGGACTACATTGGTTTCCCCAAGGGTCTACACCCATGCTTCAGTGTGGCTGAGTCCCGAAGCACCACCTCTGCCACATTGCTCCTCCTGGGACAAATCTGCCTCCAGCCCCTCGACACAGCTCTGTCCCTCCCTCAGTGCGCCAGCCTGTAGGACCCGGGAGTCAGGACTCTTCACGAGCCATGATGGCCTCTTCCTACCCTGGCCACTCTGGGCACATCCCTGTCCACCTCAAGCCCCTTCGCTGGTCTGAGGCGGGACCACCACGGTCATCTGCAGTGTCCAAAGCAGCAAGGACCAGCCTCCACCGACGGGCTTCGCCGCGCGCCCGCCTCCCTAAACCCCACCCTGGCCAGTCCTGGGGGCAGCGCCCTCCGCGCGGCCCCGCCGGAGGCACCCTCACCGCCGTCGCTGAAGTCCCGGGCCCGGCGGCGCTTGGGCCGGCTGAGCGGGAGCCCGTCCAGCCAGGCGTAGGGATCGGGGAGGGTGCCCGGGGGCAGCGGCTGGACGGTTGAGAGATTCGCGCGGGCAACAGGGAGCATGGCGCGGGCGGTCCTTGTTGGGGCCGTTGCCGGGAAACAGGCCGGAAGGACGGGTCTGTTGCTGGGAGACGTGCCGGAAGGGGCGTGTGCCTAGGCCGTAGGTGGGTTGTTGCGGGGGACAGACCGGAAGGGGTGTGTTTTCCCGCAGGTTGTTGGATCTGTTGCCGGGAGACGGACCGGAAGGGGCGTGTGCTTAGACCGGTAGGTGGGCTGTTGCTGGGAAACGGGCAGGAACGGTCTGGGCTTCCCCGTTGCTGTCTAGGGGCTAGGGGGCCTCGGGCAGCCGATCGTGCGCGTCACGTGCACACAGGATCCCAGCTCGAAGCGATTCTCTCGGGGTCGAAGTGACCCCGACTTTTACAACTTTTCAGTGGAGCCCAAAGGCAGAAGAGGCATCTGGCATCTGGCACGCTGCAGATCTACCAGCTGAGCCAGACTGATTGCCAGAAGCTGGACTTTTCATACAGTTAATTGTATTGGTGAGGAATTGCGCTGTCAACCCTAAGACATGTGATTCGAATCTGTTAGCTGCTCTGTGAAAGAAAGGGGCAATCTCCCTGCAATATACCATTTAAAACCAGGAGGGCCAGCTATAAATCGGTTCTGACTGGACTACACATAACTCACAATCACACCCACGCACGTGCCACATGGCAGGAGTATTTCCCAAGCTGAATAATGCCCACAACAGCTGCAGGAAGCATTCAGTTCAGTTGCCTTCTCAGCAGAACCTTTTGCAGCGGAGTCCTTGAACATATGCAGTCACACACTGAAGAAGGCTGAGCAGGAGCTGCTGCATTTTACTGGACTTTTACCTCGCTCTCGCTGAGACAAGCAAGTCAGCCAGAAGCTTCCCCTCCCTCTGAGACAGGTAGGCTTAGGTGACTAAGATCTAAGGAAGCCCAGAAAACGAACAGTACCTGGGAGTGCATGAGGTCTCAGAGCGAAAAGTTCCAGGAGGAACTGCTGATTCAGAATACCGCCACCCCCACCCTGCCCAGCAGGCCAAGGTCCCTCTGTTCACGGCTGACACTGCATTGAGAGCCTCAGCCTGCCTTCACCGAGGTGAATATTAAATAAACGTCCATTTGCTGTACACTGGGCTCTGGCTGTTTTTGGATCTAGCAGTTGGCGGGACCTTTCACAGTCCATCCTCCAACTGCTATATGGCCTTCCTGCAGAGCTCTTGTAGCCTTGGAGCAAAAGAGTTTTACTGCCACCCTAAAGGCAGGTGGTTGGAACCCACCAGCTGTTCTGCAAGAACAGTCTCTGAAAATCCACTGGAGGGTCAACTATGAGTCGTTTTCATTCAGTGAGATGAGTTTGCAGCAGCTGGAACAGGACTCAAATTGGTGCCTAGAGAGACCATGTAGGTGTTCTATCCCATAAGGACCCAGAAGCCTCTTCAACAGCTTCCATCTCAGAAAGCCAGCTGCTCCAACATTTCATTATCATACTGCCTCCTATACCAGCCATTTCCTGGAATTCTCCCTTCTGTATGAATAATCATGAAACTCCTCCTCACTTGAAACTTTCTAAGCCCAAACTACTCTGTACAGTGAGGCTTTGCTTCATCCCTCCATCTCTCCCTTTGTGAACTAGTTTCACTTGTGAAGTACTCTTTTTATTAAGCCTCTTTCTGTACTTGCAGGGAAAACTTGAACTCCTGTTCAGCTCTTCTTAGTTAGCAAGAGAAGACCCAAATTTAAGGAGAACACTGGGGACATTTCTTGGTGACCAAGGAGCTGGGCTGCCAACCCAAAGGCATACAGTTCAAATCTCCAGCTGTTCCATGAGTGAAAGATGGACAGTCTCCTCCTGTGTCGTTAACTGCCTCTGAAAAGTTGCTGGAGGGTCAGATATGAGTCAGTTCCAACTCAGTGGTACCCAATAACCACCACCAGCTAGAAATGAAAGCCACTTAACTCATTGTCATATAGTTGGAACTGACTCATCATAGCTGATCCTTCAGTAGATTTCTGGAGGCCGTAAATCCAACACAAGGACTGCTCCCCTTTCCCAGAGCCGCCGAGTATAGTTAAGGGTTAGTTAAGGTTGTTGCTAGGTGCTTTCAAGTCGAGCAGGACTCACAACAACCCCATGAACAGCAGATCTAAGACCTGCCCTATCGTATGCCATCCTCACCATCTCTGACACATCTGAGCCCACTGCTGCTGCTTTGATCCATCTCATTGAGGGGTCTTCCTCTCTTTCACTGACCCTCCACAATTCCAAGTTTGATGTCCCTTTCCAAGGGCTAACCCCTCCTAAAAGTCTTAACAAATTAAGGCAAGGCATGAAAATTCAGGGAAGGAAGAAAAAAAATTTTTTTACATTGTTAAGATAAAGTATACATTTTAACAAGCATCGTCTGTAAGTAATATAAAAATAATGGAATTCCCCATTGTGTCATATGCACTCATCTAATAAAAAATCTCCCAACATTTAGAACTTCATCAATAATTTAATCACAAATACAGCTTTTTCAGCATTAAAGAATTAAAGTCTCAGCTCTGCTGAATGTGCACTCAAGGTTTGAGGACAAGAAGAGCAGGCAGCAGCTCCCTGCACAACCTTTTAGAAAAAGGCGGCACTTCTGAAGCTGAAAAAAAACAGCAGCAGCAACATGCAAGCTTCTTGCCTAACCGTCCTGGGAAAGCAGGCTCCAAAGTCAGCAAGCAGTCAGCAGCCCTGACAGCCCCAGAGCGAGAAAACACCATGCAGCCCATCTTGGTGTGCAGGAGGGGGTGTCAGGGCCCATTTCTGAGAATGTATAATGTGAACACAAGCCCTAACATGGACCTGCCTGGAAGGAGAAGTGCTAGAAGCTGCAGGAGCTCAAACACCTGAGAGGTGCAGACAAGGCTGGAGAAGGGATGTCTTCCATGGTTCCAGAGACGGCTGCTAGACAACCCCCAAAACACAACGATAGCTCACACCACCTGCTAACCACAGACAAGTGTGATGAATGTGGCCAGCACTGGTGATGAGGGCCTGGCCTGGTCTCTGAGGCATAGGTGTTATGAGGCCAGGGACCAGCTGCCCACGGTCCAGCCTCAAAGTCTCAGGCTGAGAGTTCCTAGGTGGTGAATATGACCACTCCAGTGTCCCTGGGTGAGGGATGTGGCTGCCAAAAGAAATGACAGCCCCTCAGAGTAGGTGCACACCTGTGTCCTTAGCTGTGAGTAACAGGTGATTGACTTCCAGACAGGTTCAGAGGGTGCCTCCTACAGCTCCTTGCTCTGGTCACCTTTGGGTGGGGGGCTTCAGGGCCACCATTTTTCCAGCCTCCTAGGAGAGGAGAGGAGAATCGGTATAAATCACTACGAAAGACATAGCTTGGTCTCATTTCCCTTTCTAAGTTTTAGAATTTAGCTCCGTTTCTGCCAAAAGTACATGGCCCTTCCACTCAGTGGTGAGGCAGACAGCACAATCTCAGCAGCTGCTGTGCTACGTAAAGGGCAGACTTTCTACCACAGGAGAAAACACTGCAGAATGCAGACTTTCTACCACAGGAGAAAACACTGCAGAATACAAAGGGTAGAAGTGGCTGGTGGGGGCTCACCCTAGTTACAAGTTTGGACTTCCCAGCACTGGGCTTGGCAGGCGGTAGGGGTGGTGCAACTGGAGGCTTGAAGACCTGGTTAGAGCTGGAACCTCCAGAACTGAGCTTGGAAGGTGGTGGTGGGCGTGCAGCTGGAGGCTTCAAGACTTGGGAGGGGCCGGATCCTCCAGAACCAGAACTGGGCTTCGGAGGTAGGGCTGGCAGTGCAGCTGGAGGCTTGAAGATCTGGGAGGGACCAAGTATTCCAGAAATGGGCTTGGCCGGTGGCATCTGAGGCACAACAATTGGCCTGACAACCTGGAGGGGAGGCAGACACAACTGAGGATAGAGGTCACCTCACCTGTCTGGTGTCTTTACCTGATTACTGCCTCTCCCCAGAGCAGACTTGTCAGGAAGAGCCCAGCTCCTGTCTGGTCCACCACAACAGCCTCAGGCTTTGGCCCTTAAAGGGCTATCTCCAGCAGAAAAGCCCTTTGGTGACCACTGTACAAACAAAGCCACTACTCAGCAGATTGGTGGCCCAAACCTGCTGCAGGCTCACTGTCCACAGCACTCTGAGAATTTGGGGTTTTGGAAGCTCGAGAGCCAACGGCTGCTGAGACTTGTCTTCTCCTGTGAGTCTTCCCAGAGCAGGAGGAGCTGGGACTCAGGCAGACAGACACAGCGTCCTCACCCTTGAGGGCATGTGTGCAAAGACCTGGGTAGAGGTGTGGCAGGTCAGACCTACACTGCCTACAACCTCAAGTGCAGCATGATGCACCTCCTCAGTCTGACAGCACTCTTCCTGAGTTTGAAGCTCCTGTTGGCTAGAGGCATTCCTAAAATGACTTCACAAATTTTCCGTGAGTCTAAAACTCTCCAAAAGGAAAGATGAACAGAAAACTACTATGAAAACAAGTTTAGAATGCTACAAACTAACTCCACCAGTGGAGGCACACAGCTGTCTCTAGCTCTCACCTTCAAACTGTCTACTATCACCAAAGGGAAAGACAGATACAACTCAGCCTGAGGCCAGCATCCTCCTACTCCAACCACAGGCAGAAGGGTACCCTTCACTTCTGGGTTCTTCTAGACAAAAGGTTATGACCCCAGCCTCACAAAGACCCAGACAAGCTCAGTATGAGGGATGTAGCAGGACTCTTGCCGTGGTGTAAGAGGCCTGGGTTGGACCCTGGCTAGCGTAGCCCAGACACAGCCACCACTGTCTGTTGGTTGAAGCTGATGCATAGCTGGGATGCTGAATACATTCCAACAGAGCTTCCAGACTATGATGGAGCAGGAGAAGCTGGCAACCTATGTCCAGAAATGAGGTGGCCAAAACCCTGTGGGCAACTGGTGTCTGCCGCCGACAGGAACGGTGTCAGACCAGGCCCACAGTCAGTGTAAATTGAGGGGTGACAGTGAGATGGTGAAAGGCCTTGGGATGCTGGGAGCTGTCCCAGACTGGAGGCTAAGGACAAGTGGGTCCAGGTGGCCTTCTGGGACAGACAGCGTTGTCAGTAGCCTGGGGAAATCTCATGGGCAGCACTGCCCAGCGTCACCTCCTGGTCAGCTAAGCTGTGATACTGAGGTGGGAGTGCGGGAGCCTGAGCCAGCAGCCTCAGGGTGGCAGGCCCCTCTGCACTGGCCCTCAAGGAGACCCTGCAGACATGGAGAGTGGATGGTGATGACGGCCACACTTGGGGAAGTTTTCCCAGGGCCCCCAGGACAAGGACCTCCCATCACTCCCTGCCTTTACACCTCTCCCAGCTCTCCTCACCTGGACCCCTTGTACTACCCCAGTGAGAGGAATGAGGTCCGGCTGAAGAGGCCGTAAGCACCGGCAGGTGGGCATAGGACCAGTTGGCTGGAACCCGTGCCAGGCCCTACAGAAAAAAACCCAGGCTCTTCCTGCCCCTCCACCACCCCCTCCAGTGTTGCTGGAAGCAGCGAACCCAGGTGCTGGACAAAAGGCAATACACTGGAGTGAGAGCCCTGACTCCCCAAGCCCAGTCCATAGTGCCCTTCTTCTGGCCTTTTGAAACTCACTGGCCACGTCCCCCTCCCACAGGCCTTAAGTGGACCACAGCCAAGCCTGAGGTCCTCACGGCTGGGGTGGGATTTCTAGCAGTGACTTTTGTGCTCTTCCCCCAACGATTGGTAGAGGTGAGCCCAGCGGTGGGGAGCTAAGGCCTGCACAGTACCCCACACTAGAGTGGTAGACACCACACCACTGCACCATGGGTGGAGCAAGAAATGAGAGGAGCCCTATATTATACCACGCTCTACACAGGAGGCTTTAGAAATCAGACCACATGGGGATGATCTCAAGTGACTATCCCACAAAAGGAGGGACTAGAGGCAAATACCTCACCCCTTATGGAGGGACAAGAGTGGTGGGTCACGCCCCCACGAGGGACTGGAGGTAACTGACCAAGCCCCCGGTAAAGAGGGTCTGAAAGAGAACAGGGTTCTTCATTAAGCCAAACCTGCCCAAGATTCAAATTACTCATGTTCTGACTGAGCTCTCTGAACCCCTAAAACCTCACAGTTCAAAGCAGGAGAAACTAGGAGGCTGGGTCCTCTGGCCTTTGTGGCCTGTGGATCGAGCCCTCCTGCCCCAGGTCTTTCCAGGACATGCAGAGGGAAAGGGGGACCCTGAAGTCTCACCTGCTTGGACTTCAGCTCCAGAAGGGACTGGGAGGGAGGAGCAAGCCCTAGCTGCTGAGAGAAAGGAGAGTCTCACTTGCCTACCCTTCCAGGTGACCCGGGCCCCAGAAACTCCAATAGCACAGAGGCCTGGCTTCTGGCCCCATTTCCTGGTCATCCAGAAGCTCCTTCAGTCAAAGTTACTGGTCTCCTGCGTTCAAGTCACCCTTGGGAATTCCCAAATGAAGAAGTACGACCAGGTGACCCAAATCCAGCACCTGACTCCATCTCTACAGTGGAGGCTTACCTATGACGGCCCCCTGTAGTACATGGGTACAGGAAAGGGTGTGCTGGGCATGGGGGCAGTGGTCTGTAGAGAAGGGGGCCATGAACGTACTCCAGGGATCAGACACAAGGGGCCGGGCAGTTTGATCCCTCGTAGCTTCCAGGACACCCCCTACCCCTTCCTGAGGTCCCTGCCTCTCCTACAGGAGAGGGAGAACATTTGAGGGTCAACCTCAGTCATGTGGAGGCTTCCTAGTCAATGCTTCTGGAACCTTCCAAGGTGGACTGTGGAATTCTGTCGCTGCATTTCAGCCTCTTTAGTCCCTGTATGCAGGGAGCTTTAGAGGCTTAGCAGTAAGGAGTTGTGCTACTAAACCGGAGGTCGAATCTATCAGCTGCTCTGTGGGAGAAACATCGGCAGACTCCTCCCATGTGATATACTGCCTCTGAAAACCTGCTGGAGTTGGTTCCAACTCTCTAACGCATGGCAACAGTTCCATTGTGGGATGCGATGCTTACAATAGGGAGTGGCTGCATAGGGGTCCCTGTAGAATTTGAGAGTCTGGGGTGGTGGGGAGAGGCGGTGGTGGAGACCACTTGTGGAGGGTCCATGGTAGGGGCTGCAGCACGGCTGTTCCTTAGTGTACTGTCACCAGGCCCCTTGTGGAACAGGGCATTAGCGAGCCCCAGGGAGGTCTTGGGTGCCACATACCTGGGGAGAAAGGAAAGGAGCGGTCATTGGCACCCTGACCTGGGCCAGGTGCTCAGAGCTTCTGGGTTTGTGGACTTCTGGCATCAGCTCAGCTGCTTGGCATTCCAGGGAGAAAAGGTCACAGGGATGGTTGGGGGCATGGTCAAGTGCTTGCTATCCGGGCAGTGCTCCCTATGCCAGTGTGGAGCGGACTGTCCACTGGAGGTGGCAGCCACACCCCTCACTTAAGGGACACTGCAGTGGTTACGTTTACCACCTAGGGGCTCTCAGGCCAAGACTTGGAGGCTAGACTTTGGGCAACCGGCCAGGCCAGGCCCTCATCACCAGTGCTGGCCACATTCACCACACTTGTCTGTGGTTAGCAGGAGGTGTGAGCTATCGTTGTGTTTTGGGGGTTGTCTAGCAGCCTTCTCTGGAACCACGGAAGACATCCCTTCTCAAGCCTTGTCTGTGCCTCTCAGGTGTTTGAGCTCCTGCAGCTTCTAGCACTTCTCCTTTCAGGTAGAAGGTCTACCTCCTGGCTTGTAGCATGGCGTGTGCAGGTGTGTTCTGGGTGCCAAGCAGGCCCTGTGTATCTGCTGTATCTGTGAATTCTGGCATCATGGAACTTCCAGGTGTCTTAGGGAAAAGTGGGAGCAGGTGGGGGTTGCAGGGGCAATGTGGGGCTCTGTCTGTCCTCTCTTTGTACTTACATCATGGTTATGAATGGAACTGTGGCTCTCAAAAAGATATGCTCAAGTAGTAGGTCTGGCCCTGCCCATGGCCGTGAACTTATCTAGAAGTAGGGCTGGTGAGACGTGACTGATGGGATTAGTCTAAGGCTACCCCAGGGTGAGGAGAGCCCTGGCCCTTGGAAGAAGCGAGAGAAAAGAAAACCTTGTGAGTTGCTCTGAGAAACACCTGGACTAGTAGTGCTGGACCAGAGAAGGAAAGGAGGTGGACCCTGCAGAGCGGGTGTGGCCTCTGGCCAGCAGGAACCCTGACCTCAGAGGCTGCCAGACAGAGGATAAATCTGGTCTTCTAACCCTCTTAGTTACTGGTGACTATTAGCAGCGGGCCCAGAGAAGTTACATCAGTAGCTGTCATCAGAAAGTGGCCCCTTCCTGTCTTAAAGAGTCAGGAGCCCAGATGCACATGCAAAACACATACATGGACATGTGTACACACGCATGCATGAACACAGAGGGACACACGTTTAAAGCACACACAGGCACATGCACACACACATACAAGTGCACACACAGTGACACCCTGCAGTGCAAGTGTGCCCTCACCTCTTGTGTCTGCTGTGGTAGAGAAAAATGCCCACCAGGAGGAGTATCAGCCACAGTACTGACAGCACCACACCGACCACTGCTCCTTTGGACAGGCCTGTAGACACTGTCAGCCACAACAAGCTGCTGTTAGCGGGGACAGGGCCTTAGCCCATGGCTTCTCTGTTCAGTCTCCCACTGAATACACTGTGCATCTAGGCCCCACCTTGGCCAAGCCCTCCAAACTCAGAGCTGGCTCTGAGATGCCCAGACGCTGAGCCTGCCCCCAGGAGCTGACCAGAGCTCTCACACCGGGCCCTGACCCCAAACCAGCAGACTCAGTGCGTCACACCAGTGCTCCAGGCACTCTGGGGGCTCTGGCAGTAGTTCAGAAGACTGGGCTTCAGTGGTGTGGGTTGGACTGGGTGGTGTCCTAGAGACCTCGGTTCTGTGGTTGGTCTCTGAGGAGGTAGGCCCTGTGGAGGGGCTAAAGACTGCTCTGGGAGCCTGGCCTGGCCCAGTGCCCTGGTTACTGCTATTCTCCCTGCCCCTTGCCAATCTCTGCATAGACACGGTGGGGCTATGCTGGCTGTGCTTATTAACACTCCCCAGTCAGCTCTGGCTGCCTCAGCCCCAAAGCTGTCAGGAAAATGAGTGGCCCAGGATGTCACCCCCACCTGTGGTCTTCCTTGTGGTCACAGTAGACCCAGGCTGCGCGCAGTGCGGCGGGGCCCAGCCTGGTTGGCAGTGGCACTTATTCTCATGGTTGCATACCTGGAGGACGACAGGTTGGCAGGTGGGCTAGAGGGCAGTCATGGAACCTTGAGGGGCGGTGAGGGACACTTTCACACAGAGGGGTTACAGCTGTCAATTCTTGTTGTCCCATAAGGCCTCTTGAAGGCCCCTCCCCAAACCCTGAGGCTTCACTTCAGCCCACAAGCCCCTGCCTCATTCCTGGGGCAGGATACCCTATCCCACCCAGGGCTAGGCCTGAGGGAGGGAGAGTCCCAGCCGCTTCCAGGATAGACTTTCTGTCACACAATGTTAGAATGACAGGATGGGATGGGGACAGCACCACAGGCACCAGCTGACTTCTGCTAATTCCGCAGAGGCCTGGGGGAGAGTGTGCACCTGTTTGCATGTATGAGCACAGCTTGCATACACATATGCACGCACAGCGTACACATGTGTATGTGCGCACATGATGTACGTATATGTACATATGCATGGCTACACATGTGCATGCACTTGCCTGGCATGCACACGTGTATGTACAACACTGATGCGGGTATGCTGTAGGTCCCTGTGCACATGCATGTATCTGTACACATGTGTATGGGTGTGAGCTGTGTATAAGCACCTGCCTGTGCTTACCCTTGAATGTCTATGTGCATGCACCTGTGTATGTGCACCTGTATTTGTGTGCTTGTGTGGAGTGTGCACCTGTGTGTGTGCACTGTGTATCTGCAGGTATGGATGAAGGTGGGCAGGGCAGTGGCCAAGGGTCTTATCCACTGAGCAGTGCAGGGTGAGCAGTGTTAGGATGAAGTCTGCTCGCATGTCAGCTGGTATGATGACCAATGGCCTCAGCTTCCAGCCACGACACTTGAGGTGTGGGCTATCCCACAGTGCCAATGGCTGGCCTCTGCTCACTGCCACCAGGCACGCCCTGTGTCCAAATGTCCCCTTGAGTCAGGCCAGCCTTTGGATGCGCTGTCCCAGAAGCCCAACTCACCCCGTGGCCATTGCACTTAGCAGAGCAGTTTTTGATCCTGTAAACGTCCAGATCCTGGCAGTGACTTTCCCAGCAAACCTGGAGAAGGGCAGTGGCTTCTTAGGCACCTGGTCTCACAGAGGTGGCTGCACCTTTACCGAAGCCCCAGCCCAGCCCACACCAGGGCATGGATATAGACCCAATGAGGAGATGAGTGTCCTCAGGTTCATGGTCTTGTCCTGGGCCACCACTCACAGTGAGTGAAGTTTTGGTCCTGCCAGTGGCTTGTGCATACCCACCTGGCTGGAGAGGCTCCTGAAGCAGGCAGCCTAGCTCACCTTGCCCTCGCCACATCTGGTGCCCACTGGGACAAGTTCATAGGCCCCACCCTGTTCCACGAAGAGTGCCTGGCAGTGCTTGCCCTGGGGCTTTATGGTGCAGGAGCCATGCATTTGGGGCTGCTGGCCACCTTGGCAGAACAGAATGGTGCACCGGTCTACCCTGCAGACAAGGACACATGGGCCACTCAGCAGATACCAACCCTCCCTCTATGAGGGGCAGGAGGACCCAGGGAAACAAGAGGTTCTTTAAAAAGCTCTCCCCCGGGAAGCTCTAGTGGCAAGAAGCTGCTATGCAATCCCAGAGGTATGCAGTTCAAATCCACCAGATGCTCTGCTGGAGAAGGAGGGGTAAACTCCTCCTGTACCAGTCAGATCTGATTTGACAGCGCGCGCACACACACACACACACACACACCCTCCCCCCTGGCCCTGTGTCCACCGAGGCCCTCTGGTGGCCTGTCTGCATTTACGTGCATGCCTGTGTGCAGGAGCACACGTACAATGTGTGACTGGTGAAAGGCCTTTCCTTACAGCAGCCTTACTTGGGCCCCTGCACTGGCTAGGAGTCCCCTGAAGCTCACCCTTTGGGTTGTAGCCGGCTGTGGCAGGATGGTAAGAGGTCATAGGTGAAGCAGATGTCCTCACTAGCCTGTGCATCTGCAGGACCAGGCAGGTTATCAAGGAGCCTGCAGGCCAGTGGCTGCCCCCCACCCCGCCCCACGTGGCTTCACCTGTCCTGCACAGTGGCCTCACCTGGACCCCACAGCTTGCGGCACCTCTCTTCCATTGTGGGGCAGGCCCCGTTGTAGCAGTAGCCCTCCGTACAGGGAGTGCCGTTCTCCTGGAAGGTGTCCTTTGGACACTCGGGCCCATGGCCATCACAGTACTCCTCAAGATCACACATATCCTTGCGGCCACGGCACAGCTCTCCGGCTGGCTTCACCTGCCCAGTGGAGGGTGAGGTCTGAGCTCAGCAGTTTACCACACCCCAGGGTCTCCCCTGGCTGGTCTGGGGAAGGGACTAGAGTTCAGTGGTGGAAGGTCCCTCAGCTCACCTGGCATTTGTCACAGCAGGGACCCTGGGCACATGCAGCCCCAGGGACCAGGTGGCAGGAGGTGGCGTTGCAGCAGGGATTCTTGCACTCCTGGGAAGAGAGGGGGCATTAATAGCAGGTCAAAACCACACAGGTCAGCATCTATGCCCTTCAAACAGCTTTCTGTTCAGGACTCACCCACCTGTAGTAACCCCACCCCCAAGGGCACACCTGTGCTCCCCTTTGGTGATGCCACAGAGCCTCATGGCTGACCTGTGCTAATCCCCACATGCTCACTCCTGTGGGCAGAGCTGTGCTCACCTGTGGTGACCCACAGTCACACTGCTCGCCACGCTCCAGCAGCTTGTTTCCACACAGGGGGTCACTGATGAGCTTGCTGGTGTCCAGCTCACCCAGCAGGCACTCTGTCTGAGGTGTATCTGCGAAGGCCTCATAGTCTGCTTGGCTGCACTGGCTGAACCTTTTGGGGTACTTGGTGCTGCGAGGGATAGGCTCTGTCAGCACCCAGTGGTGCTGCCGCCACTAATCCGCAGGGTGGCCCATAGCCCAGGCCAGTGGGCCTCACCCCATGCTAGTGGCCATCACACAGCCGCCCTCCGCCTGAGGCACAGTGCAGTAGCAGCCATGCACATTCTCATCGTGGTCCATGGCCAGGTTGTGGCCCATCTCATGAGCTATGGTGGATGCCAAGAACAGGTAGTGGCTATTCTGGTCCTGTGGGCAGGGCAGACAATGCTCGCTCAGACTACCTTGGCCTTTACCCACCTCTCTGCTCCCAGGGGCAGCAGAGGCCCAGCACTCTCAGATGCCAAGATCCCTCAAGAGGCCCCAGTGCTGGGACCTTGTTTCAGGGCCACCCTCTCATCCCATCAGCGGTCTCCCACACACCTGGTTTACACCTGCAGAGACTTTCCGGGAGCACATGGCAGACACAGTGGCCAGGCCCACGGTGAGGCCGGTGAAGTCCACGTTCCTGGAGCAGTGTGTGGTCAGTGGTGGCCATGGGCCACAGGCTTCCTGCCCTCACATACTCCTCATGATGTCCCCTTAGGGCACTGTCTTCTCCCACCCACCTCTCACGAGAGTGCCCCCGCCAGCCCACTGACTCTGGCCTCTCACGTGATAAAGTGCTCACCTCCCCAGGTCAGGGGTTCTCGCTGACCTCTCAGGTGGTGGGATGTCCACTTCCCAGGCCACTGTGCCCCCTCCAAGCCTCTCACAGCCCTCAGTCCCCCAGTCTCGCATATAACTAGGTGAACTCCCCGCCTGCCATGCCCTACCCCCAGCCTTTTACAACTAGCTGTTCCCCAGCCTCTCACCTGAAAAGGTGGCCCCCCCCCAAGCCTGCTGACCCCTGGCTTCTCACCTGATGAGGTGACCCCAGCCCACTCACTCCTCCCTGGTCTCTCACATGCGAGGTGCCCCCCCCCCCAGCCTGTTGACGCCCCCAGCCTGCTGACCCCTGGCTTCTCACCTGATGAGGTGACCCCAGCCCACTCACTCCCTGGTCTCTCACATGTGAGGTGCCGCCCCCCCCAGCCTGCTGACCCCTGGCCTCTCGCCTGACGAGGTGCCACCCCCCACCTGCTGACCCCTGGCCTCTCACCTGACGAGGTGCCACCCCCCACCTGCTGACCCCTGGCCTCTCACGTGATGAACTGTGCGTTGTCATTAGGGTGTTGTGGAAGCAGCTCTTGCTCCCTCCAGGCCTGGAAGTTGGCCAGTGTAATTTCGGGCTCAGGGCTGACCACAATCTTGTCCTTCGTCCACATTTCCAGGCCCACCAGGACCACTCGGAGGCTGAGTGCCTGGTAGAGCTGTGACAAGGTATGTCCACATCAGCTGGACCTTGGGAGCTTCCAGGAGGTCAGGAAGTAGCATCACCCCAAGGAGGGGCAGAGTGGTCTCTGCCCAGTTTAGAGATGGGCAGTCTCTTTTCTGTTCCCCACCAACTGATGGCCAGTCGCACCCCTCTGCCTGCTCAGAGCTGCAAAGCCCCTAAACCAGGCTTCTATTAAGCAGGCAGTGCCTGCTGTGGGGTGGGTCCAAGGGCTCCTTCAGGGCCATGTGGACAGCAACCTGACAAGTCCAGCAGCCACTCACCTTGTCCACGTGGTTTACCACCTGCAGCACCCGACTGCGAAGGGTGTCACGGTCCCCGTACCGCTGGGTCTGAAGCACAGAGACTCTAAGGCCCCAGCCCAGCCCATCTGGTTCCCACCCACCTGACCCCCATCAGGCAGCCGGACCTCGGTGCTGTCCGTGACCACATACAGCTCCACATGCCGGGGCACTTGGGGCAGTAGCTGGCTCTGCAAGTGACAAGAAGCTGTGAGGCACCTGGCCACTGTGGCCACTGGCTTATAACTGTGTTGAGGGTGCTGAGGGTAAGTGGCAGGCCATCGTGGGGCAGGGCCAGCCACTCACCCGGGGCCTGAAGGCTGCTGCAATCCTTGGTCCCAGGATGTGCATAAGGTTGGCATTGCTAACACCGCAGGTGGAGTGATTTGCCTTGGGGGGCTTCGCCTTGAGGTGCTGCACCAGGTACAGAGCATGCCGACCCTCCTCCTCCCCATCCAGGGGCTCAATCAGGTGGACAGTTGAGCCTGCCTGGAAAAAACCCCTGAGGGGAGGAGCCAGCTGTCTCTAGTGCCATGCAGAGCAGGGCAGCCCCTCTCTGACAGGGCCTTCTGGCTTGGCCCAGGGTCTCCACTGGGACCCCGACAGGACCTGTGACTTCACCACTGGGAGGGAGAAGGGCCAAAGCTGACACTCCTTGGTGTTCCTCAACACAGGTGAGGGGTACCCACCTGAGACCATCACAGGTGCTGATGCTGGTGGCCGAGTCTTGGTGCCCCTCTACATGTCCCTGGTAGAAGCAGTGATCCTGCAAGGGGGTGGTGGATGGCTTTGTGTCCAGACCTTGCCTGTACCCCACCCTGAACACTGTCCAGGTCTCATACCAGTTCTCCCAGCTGCTCCACCACCTCGGAGCCATTGGCAGCTGTGTATGTCTCTGTGTAGCCCGAGGCCAGCAGGTTTCTGCAAAAGAGCTGCTCTCATATCTTGGGCTGTGGTGAGGATGGTCTGGGCCCAGGTACCCACATCCCCCAGGCCACCCAGGATGCCAGGGCACCTAGGTACCTACCTCCCCTAAGCCCTCCAGGACGCCAGTGTGCCTATGTCTCCCTCAGGCTCCCAGAATCCCCAAGATGCCAGGGCACTAGCTGCCACATTCTTCACATCCCCCAGGCCCCCAAGATGCCAGGATGCCTAGGTGCCCACATTCCCCACCCCCCAGGCCCCAAGGATACCAGGATACCTAGATCCCCATGTCCCTCAGGCCCCTAGAATCTCCAGGATGCCTACATTACATGTCCTCCAGGCCTCTCCCAGGCCCCCCAGGAAGCTAAGGATACCTAGGTCCCCATATCCCATCCCTCAGGTCCACCATGTCCCCTGTGCCACCAGGCCTACCATGTCCCCCAGACCTCCTTATGTCCCCTAGATCCCCCATGTCCCACAGGATGCCAAGGTGCCTAATTCCCCATGTTCCCCACATCTCCTAGTCCCGCTTCTGGACATCTAGATCCCTAGGTTCCCCACGATGTCAGGACAAAGGTGTGCAGGGTCAAGGTGCATGTTTTTCAGACAGGACTGTAGGATGTGGCCCCAGCTCACCTGTTCTTCCGGAGATGCAGGGTAAAGCTGTGCTCCCCAGCCCCAAGGGCGTAGCTCACACTGTCTGGATATAGGTTCTGAGAGAAGTTGGGGTCAGTGGTTTGCCAGTCCATACCCAACTTCTGCATCTTGGATGTTTGGCCAAATGAGCCCTAGAGCCTGAAGCTAAACCCCAGGCCATGAGCGAAACATCCCAGAGGGCCAGAGACCAGATGTGGACCTGCCCCATGCCTCACTGCACTACAGCTGGGCAGGCCTGTTTATGCATCTGTCTACCAAATGGCATCTGACACATCTGTGGTGGGGTGAGGCCGTTCTGGGGGGCCCAGGGCCAGTGTCTGGGCACCCTTTCTCACGGAGCCCATGGGAAGTATGAACATGTGCACATGTTTGCACATGTATCATTGCACGCATGCATACATGTCCACCTTCCTATGTCTTAGGGTTCAACCCGAGAGGAAATCACAAGCCGTTCTTGGTTCCCCAAAGGAGCAGCCCCATCCCCAGAGCCCTGACATCTGCACCCTCAGGGCTCCACTGGTTCTCCAGCCCTGGGAAATCCCACCCAGACCCAGTGGTCCCCAGGAAGGTGCGTCAAGGCCGACTCACCACTCCAGTAGTGCCAAGTGAAACTGGGACTGGCCACTGAGTCTGCTGCTCCTGGCCCCCACTTCCCTGAGCTGCCTGATCTTGGCCAAGAGGCCACGAAGACAGCATAGTTTGGGAGCAGAGTGTGACCCTCAGTCAGCAGATTATCATAGCTGCACTTGCAGGTGGTAGAAAGTGAGGGACAGGGAGGGCCCACCTAGGAGCAGATAGGCCCTCCCCAGGGGGACCTCTCCCAGAGCCTCCTGGAGCCTCAAAAGCCAGACAGTCACACAGAGCTCCTGACTCCTTGTCTTAGATGAAATCAGCCCTCCCGGTGAGCCAGGGACCCCTGGCTTCCTGGTGCAGGGTGGGGAGACTCACCCAGTGGGAGTCGAGGGATCGACGGGCACGGGGTGTTGGCAGGCGCTCAGGCCACACCACCTGGAACTGGTGCACATGGGGCAAGAGGGGCCGGGAGGATGTCACTGTGGGAGATAAGGGGCTCAGAGAGGTGCAGCCCTGGATGCTGCCCCCACCTGGGAGGAAGTCACCATGCATCCTGCCGACGGCAGCTCCAGGAGCCCAGAGCTGTGCACCCCACCTGACCACAGCCTCTGCCCGCCTGGCTCCCAGCTGCCTGTCTAACCACATCTGCTTCAGACAGACACCTACGGGGATCCAAGCCGCTGGGAACCACCTGGATACAGACCTAGAAGTAAGGGTTGGGGACAGTCTGTACCTTCCAGAGACAAATGACTCAATAATGGGCAGCAGGAGACAGGGGGATGGCGAGCTCTAATGGTCCCAGAGCTGCTGCTGGAGGTGGTGGTCAGGCGCTATTGAGTCCACTACAATTTATGACGGCCCGACGAATGACAGATGTTAGTCCTGCCCCTTCCTGTGGCATCCTCACCCTCTCTGCCATGCTCAGACCAGTGTTAGTCACTGTCAATCCATCTTGTTGAAGGTCTTCCTTTTTCTTTTGACACTCCATATTTCCCAGCATGGCTTAAGGACTGGTCCCTCCTATTGTTGTTAGGTGCCGTCGAGTCGTAGACGACTCATAGCGACCCTACGAACGAAAGACCTGAGCACTTCGTACGTAGTTTCCGGAGGCAAACCATTTCGGAAGTGGATGCCGCTCCTGCTTCCAGACTTGGACATGTCCAAAATATGTGAACCAAAGTACACCTTCCCTGGCCCTGTGCAGTGATCTTAAAAAAATGCCTTCAATAAGTGTCAGGTAGCAGGAAGGGCTGCCTGGGGGCCAGGAGGCCTCTTTCCTCTGCCTTCTTCAGTCTTGCCTCAGGGACCACAAAACTCTTATACGGTGAGCCCCTGGAAAGGGGGTGAGGGGCAGCAGAGCCTTCTCCAGGGCAGAGAGTCCCCCATCTACCTTAACTCCCCCATGCAGCCCCTATTACAACACACTCTTTGTCCGTACTTCCCTGGGGACCCAGCCATCCTCAGCGCCTAGCAAGTCCTCTTTGCTCTGGTAGCTTCTTCAGAGGTTCCTATTCCTCTGCACTGAGCCCGGCCTGCGGTGCCCTGTGCCCCACCCCGACCACAGCTTCCTGGGAGGCTCCTCACCTGGCAGCCAAAAGACGCAGAGTGCGGTACACACCCAGAACGTGAGCTCGAAGCCGGTGCCACACATTGTCTGGGAAGGGGAACAGGGTGTCCTGCCGGCCGCAGGGTGAGAAGACTCTGGACCGGTTCTGGTCCCCAGAGCTTCCCAGGGTGGTTCATCCCCGCTAGACTCCGCCTTGAAGACCAGACCCAGTTCTCCAGCCAATCCCCATAGGTCACGTGGCTAGGGTGGGGCCACGTGGCCCCGCCCCTCTGGAACCTTCTGCACACCTTTGTGACCCCTTCTCCCTGGCCCACTGCCTTTGTGACCCTACACGCTGCCAGGTGGCGGAACAGGCACCTCCCAACCTCCCCACGATGGAAGGAGATACCGGAGGTGGCCATGTCTCCACAGGGAGACCGTGTCAAGTGGTCAGCATGGCTAGATGACGGCTAGCATGACACTACTGGTGACCAGAAGTCACTCAACCATCTCTGTGCAAATCCAGAGCCAAAAAAGAACAAGTGGTGTGGATGCAACAGGTCTGAGGGAGTTGAAGCTAAAGCCCCTGGTGGAGGGTGGTTAGTTCTCGTCATGGGAGGGGTGGCACTGAGCCCCACAGAAGCCTGCCTGGTGGAAGATGGCCAGTCCCTGCCATAGGGGAGACGGCACACAGCCTACAGTGTAGAGGACTCCAAGCCCACACGACAGACACTCAGCCCCCTTTCTCCCACAGCCACTTACTCTGACCACGTTCCTCACTGGTCATTTGCAAGCCCCAGCGTGTAGTGGGGAAGGCCACCTCTTGAAGTCCAGAATCTTCCAGACCCAGGCTTTCTGGCCTCAAAGCCAGCAGGAGACTGAGCTGAGGTTCTCCGGCAACTGGGGTGTGTTCAGCCATTGGGGGTAGATCAGAAGAGGAAGTAGCTGATGATTTGGAACTAAGCCCTGCCCAGCTCTGGGGCACCCCTCCTCAAGGCAATGGGGGTGTGGAGTTCCCGCCAGGAGGTGGCCTTCAGCACCCTGGTCTTTGACCTTCCCTCACCAGCTCAGCGCCTCTCTGTAAGGTTTTAGCTGCCAGGCACAGCTGGGCCACCTGTAGCCACCTTTACACACTTCTTACCTCCCCCTGCCTGGACAAGCTGGTGGCCACCCAGGGACAGGACAGTAGCTGGAGATGGGGTCATACAGGGCCGGTGCTGCCCCCTAGTGTAGGCTGGCTTCAGGTGGGCGCCTGTCAGTACCCATGGATGCCAGACTCTCTCCTCAATGCTCGTTGCAGCCACTTATTTTTATCCAGGACAGGTTTTCATTTCTTCTTTATTTGAAGCCAAAACTTCAGAACAGAGCACAAAACTCTTTAGCAACACCAAACAGATGTGCAAACCTGGCACCACCCAACCCGCCCGCTGCCTCAAGCTTCAGGGATGTACGTGTGCAAGTGCACGTGGTGCATGTTGTATACAGTGTACATGCATGTTGATGACACATGAGCCCCCACATCTGGGCAGGCACCTCCTGGGGGCTCACTGGGCAGCAACGGCAATCCTGGGTGCTGAGGCTGTTGAGGGCACCCTTGGTGCAGGCGCGTGGGGTGCTGCCTTCTGACTCCTCTCAGCAGAGAGGCGCTCGAGCCGTTCAGTGTAGAAGCCGTTGAAATCAAGCCTAGGGAGGGGGTCAGTGTCTTGATGGGGCTCTTTGCCTGACGTACCCTCACCTTGGGTCCCACCTTCTGTGGCTAATGCTTTGGAGTGGACACAGTATCAGGAGCATGACCAGCTAGGCACCCCTTTTCCTGAAGTCACAGCTCCCAAGGCTGTACAACCGCATACGCAGAGCAGAAAACCCAGACCCCTGGAGACAGAGCTGAGGCCGAGCTGCGGGCAGTCACCTGCCCCATGGGGAGAGTGCTCTACTAGTTAGGAAAGAGGGTCTCCTGATGAATGCTCCCCAAGACCCCTCACCACATGCCAGAGCCTTCCCTGCTCACCATCCCCTCATCTCCGCCCAACCCTGGCCCCCCAACTGGAGAAGACGCAATTCCTGTTTTGGTCGGCCTCCTCATGTCACCCCCACCTGGAGAAGATACTGGCCTTGCTTCTCTCCCAGCCCCACCCACCTGGATATGACACTGGCCATGCTGTGCTCGCAGTCACTGGTGCTGTAGATGCTCAGTCGGGCCAGAAGGTCAAGGAGGTGGGCAGAGAAGTTCTTGTCAAACTTGTTGATGGTGGCCTCGAAGCCAGAGGCCACTTGTGAAGCATCCATGTGCTCGGCCAGGTGCTGAGGGAAGAGTGGCTGTTTCGTGAGCCTGAGCTGCTCCATCGGCTCCTCGCTGCTGGGCCAAGGGCACCTCCTCCTCCCTGCAGCCCTACTGAGCCCAGGACCAGGTCCTCATATCCAGAGGCCTGTGGACGCGGTCAAGACTGTGACCTCCAGACACATATCTAGCAGGGCCCCACCCATAGGTATGTGGCCAGCCAGATGCCAGAGTTGCACTGCCCGCCTCAGTACTGGCCAGTGAGTCAGGTGGTAACCATCCACTCTTCCTAACCCTAACCCTCAGGTGGCCCTAGCTGGGAACAGGAACAATATGGCCTCCATCTTACCCACGCATCAGCCTCTCCTCCCAACTTGGCCACTGTCCTGGGCAGCTGCAGCACAGGAACCCCCTCCCAGGGCCCTCTGAGCACCTCCTGCTCTGCCAGGTGCCCATGGCACAGGGTCCAACGCTGAGAGGCTGGTGCTCATCTTTAAAAATCACAGGTAGAGTGACCACTGCCTGTCTGGCTAGACAGGAGAGCCATGGACGGGGTGGGTGGGCATGCACCTTCTTGGTGAGCTTCTTCCGGGTATTCTCCTCAGCCCGCTCGGCCTCAGTGGGTGGCCCCAGCATGGTTCCGTGCTCTAGCGTCAGACGGCCCAGCTCACTGTCCAGCTTCATGCTCTGTGTGAATCTCTGGGGTGACAAGGGAAAGGATACTTCACTGGAACCACACACCACCTGCAGAAACTACTGAGAGTGACAATCGAGGCATCCACGTGCATGTGGATGACCTCAGTGGTCACTCAAGGTCTCAGATCCAGCTGGCTAAGCTGGGCTGGAGATGCCAGTCTACCTTTGGCATTCCATGCACTCTTCTTCCTAAAGTTGTCACTTCTTCTCAGAGTCTCCCAACCCAAGGACCTGCTGGAGCCCTGCCGTCTGACTCCATCCTACACTCCTGCCCCTGAGACAGACCCTCCTTCCTGGGCCCACCTCATACTCCTGCCTGAGCCCAGATCCTCCTTCCTAAGACCACCTACGTTCCTGCTACTGAGCCAGGCCCTCCTTCCTGGTCTACCCCACATTCCTGCTTGAGCCTGGCCTCTACCTCTTGAGAGCAGGTCCATGATCCCTTCCATAGCAGTGACTCTGGAGTGCTCCACCCACTGGTGACACAGACCTCGACATGCTCTTACTAATATCACATCATCCTTTCCTGCACAACAGATCTAGGCACCAATTATAATTCATGCACTGCCCTCAAGTCAGAACCCACCCATGGCTAATTCTTGAGTGGATTTCAAGGTTGTAAACTGCATGGGGCATGGGAGGAGACTGCCCATCTTTCTCCCGTGGTTACTGGGGTTTGGTCTCAAAGAACTACACCTTCAGAGCTCATCTGATTAGGGCAGAAGACCAGAACATTCTCAACTGAAACACACAGCACAGGCTCTGACAATGAGACGGTGAGGTCTGGGGCCCAAGGGACAGAAACCCTGTGGTGAGGTATGCAGGGAAGGGAAGGGGAGTTAGGGCTGGCTGATGGCACCTGCCCCACACACCTGCATGCAGTTGGTGAACATGACACAAACAGACATGAGCTTGGAGAAGGCCTTGAGCAGCTCCGGGGTGGTCAGCATGCAGTCTTTGAGGCAGTTGTCTAGAAAGCTGGTGTGGTGGCCGAGGACATCGTCAATGTTGGAGGCCTGGACGGGGTGGGATGGTGCACAGGCTTAGCATGACCTACATTTCTGTGCATGTGCTTTGTGCCGACTGCTAGGCTTCTTTACACTAAATGCAGGTCTTTCCAAACCCCAGAGCTAAACGTACGGCTGCTGGCTGACTGACAAGGACCCTGCAGGACAGAGAATCTGCTCTTGGTGTACCCAAGGCTGTAAGCATTATGGAAGCTGTCATCTCTTACTCCTCTGGACTAGCTCGTGGGCTGAAAATGATCCCCTAGTTAGAAGCTAAGAACTTTAACTACTGTCCCCAGGGGTCTCACACAGTCCCAGCATGAGTAGTTCAGGCCCTGCCCTCCAGTCTGCAGGAGGAAAGTCAGAGGGTGGGACTTGCTGCACTGTCAAGTTTCCAGGGCTCAGAGGTGATGGGGTCTGGCTGACAGGTGCCTCAGAGCCCAAAGCTCTCCCTGAGGCTCCAGAGCATCTCGAGACTGATCAAAGCTCTGCTCTGGGGGCCAGGGGAGAGGACCAGGAGAAGTCTCTCCCTCTTATACACAGAGACATAAAGGTAAAGAGACAAACAATTTACTCTCAGGTCTGACTCCTGTGATACTAAGAGGCTACTGTCCTCATCAGCTCAACTCCAACTCCACCAGAAGTGTTCCTGTGCCCCCTCTCTGGTAGGCAGGCACCTGACTTTCTCTGGCAGGCAAGAGCCCTGACCCCTCTCTCTGATCAGGAAGGGCCTCTGTCTTCTCACTCTGAAGTAGGAGGAGAATGGAGTCCTGGGGGACACGGCCTTGCGGTTGTTCTCTGCACATCACTGCTGAACACAGGCTGGCTGATAGCTTCCACATTATGCTAATACTCACAGACTTCAGGTTTTTTTCCAGGATGTGCCAGGTGGGCTCCATCACCTCAAACATCATGTAGTACTGAATGTTCTGTACGAAGTTCAGCATCCGCTGTCGCAGAGTGAATGCGCTGGCAAACCTGCGGGCATGCAGCAATCAGACTGAGCGTGCGCTGCAAGGCCTCGAGTCTGTCAGCCCTACAGAAGATGCTTCCCTCCTCCAGCTACATGGTTCCCCCTCCCCGAGCACACCGGCAACCAGGCTGAGAATCCAGTGGACAGGATGGATCTGCCGGCCCTACAGAAGATGCTCCCTGGTGCCCGGCACACCCTGCCTCAGCAATGATGAGGACACGTGCACTGTCCTAGCTGAGAGCAGAGGGAGCAAGGCCTTCTTCCACGCCTATAGCTCTGAGCTATCAGGTGAGAACGGAACACACCTCAGTCCACACTCTGACAACCCACTGGGGTGGTATTAACCAAACTAGCAAGACTGGAGATAAGGACAGAGGTCAGGGAGCCAAGAGCACTGCCCGGAATGACCCCTGTGAGGAGCTGTTTACGCAGTACTTCCTCAGGGCAGCATCAATAGAGCAGTGCTGCACAGAGACTCCAGGTCAGATGGTGCTGAGGCCCCACTGCTCCCTGCACCCTGGACAAAACTGTCCAGAAAAGGACCCTTTTGCATGCAGACCCTTCCTCATGCAGCCTGAGGAAAGGCTCATGCTGCTGCACTTGGAAGTAGACTCTAGGAAGCTCTTCAAGCAGGACAGGGTGGATGTACCACTTGGCCGAGTGCAGGGCGTGCTGCTTGGCGGTCTTGTTGCTGACCCAGACGCTGCAGAGCTGCCGCTCCACATGCTTGCAGTAGAACATGTGCCGGAAGAGCATCTGGTATCGAGTCAAGGCTTTCCTGCAGGAGGAACACAGATAAAGACTACACAGGCCAAGATAAGACAGAAATCTCTGCCCCAGAGTCCCCATGGGGTGGGGTTTGGGCTCTGTGAGGATGGGAGGAGGAGGAGGGTGGGGCTGCTGAGCTGGGGCTCTTGGGAGGGGCGTCCTGCAGGGAGTGAGGGTCTGCTGGAGGCATAGCTCTGGAAGGCCTGCAGCAGAGGGGGCTCTCGGAGCGAGGCTCTGAGGGTCTGCTGGGGTGTGGTTCTGGCACTGTGGGGGTTACTGGGAGCACAGTTGTATGGGAGATGCTGACGGAAGTGTGACTATGAGGGGGGCTGCTGAGGATGTGCCTCTGGGGCTCCTGGGGGCTTGACTGTGGCATGGGGCTGCACACTAGTAGCAGGCCCCATCTACGCCCAAGGCTGGAGAGGAGTAGGAAGGGGTGCACTTACCTATTGATGATTAGCGACAGGGGCCACTTAACAACATAGTCAAAGGAGAAGGCCTCCAGGCCACTCAAAGTGAGCTCTGTGGGCTCAGCACTAACCAGTGCTTTCTCCTGCTTGGTCTCGATGGCTAGGACACGCAGGAGCTGGGTAATGAGGTCATGGGGCATCAGATCGATCTGGGGAGAGTGGACAAGAAAGCATCATCTTTGGGTGAGACTTCAGACTGGCCCTAATCCTGGACCGTAAGCTAGACAAATCCAGGCTATACTCAAGCTTCTCTGGACACTATGGACGGTAAAGACTGGCTTATGAAATGCCTATTAACCCTAACATCAAGATCAGAAGGATGGAGGGAAAGCACAGGAGAGAAAGCCCCAGGTAAGACGGACTGATAAAGTAGGGCAAGAGAGGTAGGTGTGTTGGAGTGAGACTGACTCAAGACAGGGCAGGCTTCAGAGCTGTTGTACACAGGGTCACTATGAGTCGCAGGTGACTCGACGGCACATAACAACTTAACCTAACACAAAGCCTAGGCTGCCCACTTTTCATTAAAATGGAGCGAGAAAAACACAAGTACTCAAATTCCTCAAACTTTTATAAAACAATACAAGATAGACTACAAAGAAAAAACCATAAATCTGATGAGTCCTTTGGAAGAGATGCCACAAACAAGGTTGAGATCTGTAAGACAGCTGGGGTAAAACAGGACTGACAGACTCAGGTTCACGTCAGGTTGTCAAAGCCATGCCAAGGCCAATGTGACAACATACCACAAACCACGGTCAGTGGCTCATGAAAAAGAAAGCAAGAACACACAAAGCATATGAATACAAGAAAACATGTCACCTCCCACAGCTGCCCCCCCTTCAGTTGGAAGGCTGGTACTCTGCCTGTACTCTCGACCCTGCCAAGAACCACCCTTACATCTACTTGTTTGCGCTAGCGCCCAAGGCCACAGTCGACACAGGCCCCTCTCTTGGCGCTCTTCCGCACATCTGCATGTAATTTCTACATGTAATTCCCATAGGGCCTTTTCTCTCAATGTTCCCCACATCTACGCAGGTTCTCACGCCTGTCACCCTAATAGGCCTGTTTGCAACCTCCATGGATCTGCAGGCCCTTCATAGCCCCAACAGGCACCTCACAGACCTCCCACCCCGATGGCCTGACAGGCCCCTCTGGGTGTCCTCAGCCCACCTTAAGGTCATCCTTGAAGGGATCTGTGTTGGCAGTGCTCATGCGCAGGGCCAGCTCTAGCAGGGCCTCCAGGCGGGGGGGCGTGATGTCATCCACTGGCTTCTTCAGCTCCTCTTCAGTGAGGTCCATGAAGTGCACAAAGAAATCCCCCTGGTCCATTAGGAAGTAGCGCTTGATGGACCTGGATAGGGCAGACCAGTGACAGGGGGACCTTGTGAGGGGCCTGACACGGCTGCGCAGTGCCGGCTCTAAAGGAAACCAGGGCAGGGGCAGGAGAGGGCCTCTTAAAGGCAAGGCCCACCATAGAGACCAGTGTCTGGGTGTGGGCCCAGCCAGGGTACTCCGGGCGTGGTGGACACAAGTCCACACAGAGCACCGACCCATAGAGTCAATGAAGGACAGGCAGAGCACTCAGCTGATGGGCTGCTCAACACAAATGGATCTTAGAGACTGTCCCTTTGTCCTGGCTGTGACAGGAGGAAGTGCTGACAGTGATGGCTGAGCAGCTCCAGACCAGAGTGAGCAGTGCTACCATGTGAGCAGAGCTCAGGGCCCAAGACACCTCAGCCAAAGTGGCAACAACACATACACAGCAGAGAAAGGAGTGTGCAAGTCCTCCAAAAGTGTGTGAGATGTGCACGCAGACACCCCTCATGTGTATGAGATGTGAGGGCAAAATTCCGTAGGCGTGTGTGAAGTGTGTGCAGTGGAATGGTGACTGTACAGCCTTACACGTGATGGGAGACAAGTGCGTCAAGTCCCATACAACATACAGGGAGAACAAGTGTGTACAAACCCTACATAACGAAGCAAAGAAGGGTGTACAAAACTCCATGTGATGCTGGGCAACAAGTACTGAGTCCTATGCAACACGACTGGGGATGAGTGTGCAGAGCATTCCCATTTCCCATCCCCATCGCACATTCCACAGACGACACGCTACACTGAAGTGTCATCATCCATTTAGGGTGGGCCACATGTGTCCCAAACCTCAGATGGGCAACGAGCTCCTTCTCCTGCATCAGGAAGTCCAGGAGCACCTTGCTGGCGTAGTTGAAGGCCTTCTCTATCTGCTCCACATATGCACGCTCCTTCAAAGTATAGGTGATCTCCTTGGCCACTGGGCAAGTGACATCATGACCACACTCACGCACCACATTCAGGTATTTTCCTGAAAGAGGAGACTGCAGTTTGTGCTGTGTAAGCCTGAAATCTCAGGATCTACACCCAGAACCAGCTCACAGCCTAGAACACACGGCACAGAGTAGGTTGCTGTTGGGTGCCAGAGTTGACCAT
Source organism: Elephantulus edwardii (assembly GCF_000299155.1). Lineage (NCBI taxonomy): Eukaryota > Metazoa > Chordata > Mammalia > Macroscelidea > Macroscelididae > Elephantulus > Elephantulus edwardii. Next base: position 377,091 of record NW_006399756.1, on the reverse strand, counting down.
GGCTCACAGGATCCCTAGGAGGGTAACTAAACCACCAGCCTACCTGCGCTGCGGCCCACCTGTGCTCAGAACCTTGTCTGCCATCTTCTGCAGGAAGGAGGGGATGTGGGGCTGCACCACGGTGTACCTCTGGTCCCAGTACTTGTCATTATAATCCTCCTGGATCTTTTCCTTTCGTAGTTCATGTTCTTCCACCATAAACTCGCTGCATGAGGAACAGAGCCCACTCAGACACATGGGGCAGGAGACAGACACTGCACCTGGGATGCTGAGGGGTGGCTCAGCATGGGGGTCTATGCCCCAAAAGGGAGGAGGGGGCTCAGACACGGGGGCTTCATCCTAAATTGAAGGGGTCTCAGACATGGGGGGCCATGTCCTGTTTAGGGAGGGGAGGGGGGACTTACACGCAGAGGGCAGTGTTCTGGGTGGCATAGGGGGCAAAGGACCCTCAGATTTAAAGAAGAGCAACACAGCAACTCATCCCCAAGTGCCGGGCCACTGTGGTGGGCACGCTGACTGCCCCCTGATCAATGGCATGGAGTGAGTTTCACCTTGGCTCCCTCAGGAGAGCCATGGGTCCCCCATGGCCCATGCCTGGTGGTGCCTACCTGTAAGGGTCGTCGATAATGCCCCGGTAAATCCACTTCTCCAGGATCTCGAAATAGGGCACGCTGGCAGCCTTGGTCAGATACAGACACAGTTCCTGGGCCTGGCTATCCCCAGTGTAGTTGAAGCTTCTGTCGTGGAGGAGGCTGAGGGTCGAGCCCCCCAGACACTCACCTTTGTCCACTGACGTGGCTGCAAAGAGAGGTAGTTCTACTGAAGGCAGAGGACACCCTCCCCGGTGGCTTTTAGCCCTCCTGCTGGCACAGCGTGGCTACTGAAGTGTGGCACGCCTGGCCTGCAGCACCCTAACGAAGCCGCGGTCACAGCTTTCCTTACACAAACTTGAGTTCCCCTAAAATGACAGGCTTTGTCCTCATGCTTTGGGTTCCAGAAGTCTTCAACTTGGAGCAATAACCTGGGCCAGAGTGGAAACCACTCCCTCATCCTCCCCAATCTCTTCATCTTCCTCACAACCACACTGAGCTGCATTTTCAGTTATGAACTCAGTGCTGGCACCGCCGAGTGAGACCACTTAGAACATCCACCAAGTGCAACCACCCAGCACTCCTGCCTGGCACTCCTGGCCAGTATGGCCCAGCATTTCTGCCCAGCACGGCTCAGAGCTCCTGCCCACACCAAGTGTGCCCACTCAGAGCACCCGCCTACTACGCTGGTACCGAGTGAGGCCAGTATGTCCATCGTGCGCATGGTTGGCTGGATGTAGAACCAGAGCTTCTGCAGCGATAGCAGACCCTGCCTCTGCAGCTGCTCCAGCTGTGTGATGAGGATGAGGTACTCCTTCACCAGCATGCGCATTGCGGCCGCCAGGGCGTGGTTCACCTGTCCATACTCAAAGGACGACTTCTCCTCAATGAACCTGCAGAAGGACACCAAGCTCCCTGAAGAGGGACAGCCTTCACGGACAAACACAGCACCGCTTGCCCTAGCCTCCCATCCTGTGTGGCCTGAGGTGGAAAACAGTGCAGCACACACATGCACAGCTGTACTTCCTGGGCTTTGAGTCAGGAGCGAGGCTGGTCTGTAGACAGAGGGACACTTTCTGAGAGGGTACATGACTCCTGCAGTCACAGTATCCTCTCCCCTTTGTAGGGCAAACCTGACTGTGAGAGTTGAGTCTTGGTCCATTTGGTGCCCACCTACCTGGTCACAGTGGAGTAGCTGGCAGCCACTGGGAGGATCCTGTTGACCAATTCCCTGACAGACAGGTCCATGTTGGGATCCACAAGGAAGGTGCGGCTCTGCCGGCTAGTCAGGGGCTGCGCAGTAATGTACCTGCCGTCCACACCAGCTAGCATGTAGAGGAGGTCTTCCACGATGGCTGACTCCTGGGAGTTCAGGGGCAGAGAGCCTGTGGGGTAGTTCGGCATCTGTGAACATACTCTGATGCCGACTCCATCCCAAAGGCTCCCCAACATTCATGGACACAAAAGGCAGGTGTTTGCATGGGGCCCTGGGGCAGAGATCCCCATCCCTCAAGCAAAGCACGCCGGCTCAGCAGTAGCTGGCCAGAGACCCAGCAGATGAGATGCAGCACACATCTAGAGCAAGGCTGGAGGTTCCTTTTCAGGCAACTGAAAAAAAGGTCTACGTTTAGGGACACATTTGACATTAGCAAATCAATTCAGGAAAGTACTATATTTTAGGGCATTTTTATCGTAGGAGTATGCAATGAGGGTTGCAGAGTGGATTATATTTGGGGGTAGGGGGGGGGGTTTGGGGGGGGGGGGGGGGGGATTGTGTACCAATGAGGGAGTTTTTCTTTTGCTTTTCAAGGAGAGGAGCAAATGGGGGGAGGGGGGAGGGTTTGTGCGGGGAGAAGGGTGCAACAATGAATGAATGGAATCCCAAAATCTCTGTAGATGTTCATTGAAATGAAAAATAAACAACCTAAATTAAATTTAAAAAAAAAAATCAGGAATGTAAAAAGCACCGTCCACACGAGGGTTACTGCAGGGTTTACGTCACAACTTGGGAGTGTTTGCTCTGGGGCAAAAGCAGTTCCCTTAAAAGTTCACCACACTCTCCATCGCATGCACATGCAGCACAGAGGCCGAGGAAGGCACTGTTTGCTCCCCTGTGGACTTTCTGCAGACCTCAAGGTCAGCGTAGGTTGCCTCCTGGACTGCCCACCCAAGAGGGACCCTGAGACTGAAGGGCAGCACAGAAGAAGAGACAGTGCTGCCAGCACACAGGCAGCTTTGGGTGAGGCCTTGCGGCAACACCAGCTATATGGGAGTTTGAAGCCAGGTCTCAGGAGCTGTCACTGTCACCACAGGACACTGGGCTGCGAGTATATTCGACTTGGGCAAGTTTAAACCACAACAGGCAGACACGTCCAAACGTCTTGCATACCTATAGGCAGAGCCGTGTCAGTGCCCACCCCCGAGCCAGCCAGGAAGTCCCCCGTCAGCGCTGGTCGCTCATACACCCAGGCTGGGAACACAGGGAGGTGTTGGCCTGAGTTCTTCTTATTCTGCTTCTCTCGAAGCATCTTTCTTGTTAGTTCTAGAGACTAATAAAAAACATTTTAAAAAATAAAAATTAAGACATGCTTTCAGTACAAACATTTAAAACAAACACACCTTTGACCAACAAAATGTCAAATTAGGGGAACTCTGGTGGCCTAGGGGCTAGATGCTGCAATGCAATCCTGAAGGCACGCGGTTCAAATCTGCCAGATGTTCTGCTGGAGAAGGAGTGGCAATCTCCTCCTGTGCCAGTAGGATCCAACTCGTCGACACAAGAAACAAAAGAAAACATCAAATCTTTGACACCTACATGGAACAGCGACCTTTTGTGGAGCTGCCCAACAACTGTGAGTCACCAAGAGAACGCTACTGGAAGGTGGACTCATGCCTCCCTTTGGGGAGGCCCCAGTCTAGGGAAACTTGCTTTTTATGCCAGAGGCATAAAACACAACCACTGGCTCTGGCAGACTCCAGAGAGGGGGTCCCAAGTTACTTCTGTCACTCCTCAGAGAAGGCACCTCAGGCTAGCCCTGTCATTTGTTAGATAGGGTGCCCCGGTTAGGCCTGTTATTCCTCAGAGAGGGAGTCTCCACGTGTCCCTGTCACTCACTGCTGGCAGCAAACCGTCTGTGTAATGCAACCAGCTGCATGGACACCGTGTTCCTGCCTGAGGCCTCTTGGGGAGAGGACAGCACTGTAAGGCCACACAGGAAGGGTCTGCTCCCAGCATCCACAGAACCAAATTGTGGAGCTGTGGGCCTGGTGGAGGAGCACTGACTCAGGAGGGATCCGCCACTGAGGTCGGCAGCTTAGGTGCTAACTCCACTCTCCACTGGTGACGTGTCCCAGTCTACTGCTGTTACCAGAGTATTGCCTGCCCACCATGAAGGAAGGCTGAGCACAGAATCTGGCTGGACAAAATGCTGAAAGGCTGCTGTATTGCTGCTGCACTCTAGGAGGGTCAAAGCCCTGCTTGCCAAGCTCACGGTCAAGTGACTGTAACTCACAGGCACTGAAGGGGCACTTGAAGGATACAGAGGTCTTAAACCCATAGCTATGCACAGAAAGATGTGGAGAGAACTGAGCAAAGACTAGGAGACCATGAGAATCCCTCAGAACAAGAACATGGAAAAACACCCAAGTTTACTGATGGCTACCAGGAAGAAGGGAGGGGGCCAGGGCAGTCACTGTTTAGGAAGCAATAACCAGCTATCACGGTGATGAGAAATATAGTAGCAAACATTGTGATGGCTGCACCATGATAAACGTCATGGGTGTCACTGAATTGTCTGCCCAATAGATTCTGAGTTGGGAAACCTTAGAATACAAAGCAAAAACAAAAATGAAAGCAATAAACAGAAACAAAAAAGATCTCTAATAGAAACGCAAACACCAGAGGAGGAAACAATCCAGGCCAACTCTGAGAACACTCCGGGAAGGAGGAGCATGGGGAAGCAAGCCCTGAGCTGGGCGTCTGGGGGCACATGCCTACCTGCTGCAGCGTGGAGCCTGTGGTCACACTGCCAAGCTGTCTCCGCAGCTCCTCCAGCTCCTGCGTAGAGATCTTGGAGGCGGAAGCAGGGACACTGAAGCTAGGGCTAGAGCTGGCCACAGCGCTGGCCGCAAGCTCAGCCCTCTCTTTCGCATTCTGCTGCAAATACTGCAGAGTCTGAAAATGAAAACAGAAAGAGGTACATGGAGGCAAGGGCAGTATGCGCCAGTGACGGGAAGGAATAAGCCTCAGATGAGCAATGGAGGAAGCAAAGAAGAACCATTTTCACAATTTTTCCCTCTTTTCCCTCACAGGGTCCCCTCATCAGCACATATTGAAACCTGGGATGTTCACAGAGCCATCCTGCTGGCCCGTCAGACCTGCAAAGTTTCAGCTCATCAAAGGGTCTCACATTCCAGCTAAGCCACTCTCCCTACTATTCTCAGTGCCATTCCCATCTCCCCCCCACCTGTTCTCAGCACCCCCCGCGTCTCCCACTGTCCTCAGTGGCCCCTGTATCTCCCTCACTGTTCTCAGTGTCGCCCTGGTGTTCCCCCTCCCCCCACCCCCAGTTCTCAGTGCCAACCCTGTCCCTCTATACGCCTCTCGGTGCGGCAGCCCTTGTGGTAATCTTACTCCTTTAGTCTAAACAGATGGGCCTGTGTCAAGGGGGCTGTAGTATCTGACATATTACTGGAATGTACCACAGTCACGTTCCTTTGGCACAAATGGATTTTCTTCCTTAAAGTGAAAATAAAACACTAAAAAAATACAGTGTGACTCACAAATAAATCACCTTCTGCACCCCAACTCCTTGCTCACTAAGCACACACACCTGTCTAATGTGCATGAACACAGGCCACAGGATGGCAGTGCTGTGACCCCATTGAACACTGTGACCAAAGGCAACCAGTACAGGCGATCCTGGCTCATGAGGTACTTGGTGTACACTGAGAAGTGGCTCAGGGCCACTGTCCCCAGCAGAGGCGCCCTCAGGAGCTGGTGTCTCCTTGGAAGAGGAGGAGCTTGGACAGCGTTCTCTGCACCTTGTCCCAGTGGGCCCCACTGTACCTCCTTGTCCTCTGTGAGTTTTGACAGCAGGTACACCAATGGGTCCAGGCTCCGAGTGTTTTTAGACTTTAGTTCATCATACTTCTTTAGGAAATCTTCTGGAGTACGAGAAAATTCTGCTATTTTAACCTTGAAAGCATGAACATGAGTGACTTAAAAAGTGCCATTAACACTGAGCACTTATCTTCCAGAAAATAAACACAAAAAGCAAAGGGCTTAATTAGCTAGACTGAAGTAAAGTAGGAGGTGCTCACCAGAATCGAGTTAAACCTGCCCATTGCTTTTATGGACTTGATGAAATTCGGCTCCATTTCTACTACTTAATGTCATCATCTTGCCCCTCTCGGTTTACCACAAGGCTCAGGCTCAGGAGTGATATCTCCCATTGACAGTTTAGAATGTTCCCTTTATAAGAAATTAAATGCAATGGGCTCCTCAGTTCTGTTTAACTAACTTGTCTAATCACTTTTGTGCTATTATTCAAATAAATAATAAAGCTTCATAATTTGCATTTCTAACAATAGGTTTCAAATTCAAAATAATTTTCTATAAAATGCTTGTAATTTTGAATTCTTTTATGGGAATTATGTGAACCGAAAAATGACACTTGAAAACTTGGTCCCAGAGGCTCCCTAGGAGGTGCCATGCACTTCCTTCCTCTAGGGTCACTGGGCAGGCCCTGGTTTTGAGTTGGGATTCAAGCTCTCCCCAAATCTCCAGCTGCTCCTCAGGAAATCTGGGAGTGGAAGGAGCTTGCATGAGGCCTTGATCAAATCAGACTTCCTCACCCTGGCACATCCGCCTGTCTGCCAGAGGCTCACCTTGGCACTGTGTGCGGAGACGGTGGTTGTGACGTACGGCGTTCTGTTCTTCTGCAGCAGGTCGATATAGACTTCTGCCCCTTCACCCCCATGGACACGCAGAAGACTGAGCAATTCATTGACATCATGATGAATCCGGAATTCACTCATGACTGAACCACCACCATCACAACACTAACTCCTGGGGGTGAGAAAAACACTGCAGATGAGACTTGAAAAGCAGTGTAACTGGGCCAGTGCCAGGCTTCTGTTAAGCTCTGTACCTTCAGATGTCACCACAATAGCCTTTTGCTGGTGGCACTGTCTCCTGACCCAGCAGGGAGGCTGAAGCCCAGACCCCAGTCCAGGAGCCTCCAACTGGCTCTAATATCCTAAGCCCTTCAGCTGCAGCTCCATACACCAATCTAGCACCAGGAACATGTCCTCTGCTTGCAAGCTCAGCTGTACACAAACGCTTCTTAGAAGTCAGATGTCACACACTTCCTGTGCCCTTGCACTGGGCAGGGACCAGCGTTAGCAAAGACTGTCCTCTGGATGCCAGGATCTCACCATCAGATATAAATCCAGTATTCACTAGGTGGAGAGTGGGGTACCACAGGACTTTGTCCTGCCATTGACCCATCATTATCAAGAGAGCTGCCAAAGGAGATGAAGAGAAATTCAGGCAGTACATACCACAGTTTCATAGCACAAATGAGGTCACCTTCAGAGGCTTCACAAACACTGCAGTGCCAGCACACGCCCAGCCCAACCCCAGGCCCAGGTATGCTCAGAAATCAGATGCTAGATCACCTGTCAATTTTCTGGGGAGGCTTTCGTCAGTTTTGCAAAGGGCTGTGTGTGAAAATGTCATGCAGTTTACTGTCTGTTTTTGTTGTTAGGTGACATCAAGTCAAGTACAACCCAAACAAACCCTATGAACAACAGATCTGAACCCTGTGCCATCCTCACACTACCTGACACATTAGAATCCATTCTGGCAGTCACTGTGCCAACCCACCTGGTCGATGGTCTTCCTCTCCTTCACTGACCCTCTACCTTTCCAAACATGATGTCCCTGTCAACCCCTCCTAGCAACATGCCCAAAGTATGTCAAACAAAGCTTTTTATCATCTTTGTCTGCGAGCACTCTGGCTGCACTTTCTCCAAGACATACTTATTTGTACTTTTTGGCAGTCCATGGGATGTTCAGTGCTCTTTTCCAACACCACACCTCAAAGACATAAATTCTTCTTCTGTCATCCATATTTATTGTCCAGCTCTCTGATGCACAGCAAGTGACTGGAAAGACCATGGCCTGAATCAGACACATCTTAGTCTTCAAACTGACATCATTACTCTTCAATAATTAGGAGAGGTCCCCAACTGTGGACTTTCCCAGTGTAATACATCTCCTGAACTCCTGACTGCTAATACTAAAAGTGTTAACTGTCAATCTTTATCATGATGTTGTCTATCTGTTCAGTACTAAAGATCTTTGTTTTCTTGACATTAAGATACAATCCATAAAATGTGCAAAAATGAATGAATGGAAATACAAGTTCCTTACAAACTTTCATTAAAATATCAATTAAAAAATCTTACAAGTTTAATAACAAATAAAAATATGCAATCCATATTGAAGGCTGTATTCTTTGATCTTCTGCAGCAGGTGCTTCATGTCCTCCTCACTTTCAGCAAGAAAGGTTGTGTCATCTGCATAACATAGGTAATTGAGTCTTCCTCCAACCCTAATGCTACTTTCCTCTTCATGAGTCCAGCTTCTCGAATAATTTGCCCAGCATACAGATTGGATAGTTATGGAGACTGAATACAACCCTGACACATTCCCTTCTTTATTTTGAACCATGTAGTGTTCCCTTGTTCTGTCTGTACAACAGCTTTCTGGTCTAGGTATAATAATCAGTTGTGTGCTAGAAGCCTCTTGTTTATGCAGCTTACTATTATTTAGAATTTCATATTGAGTAAACTAAAACCTAATCCTATCCAGCAGGATTAACAAAAAATAGCTTCTCAGTATACAATCTTTGTACTAAAAGCATCAAATACTAATCAAAAGCAGAACGTCTCCAACAATGAAAATGGTGGACAACTGTGAGCCAGTGGAAAATGCTGGAAAAGCCTTCACCTTCCTCCCTGTGGCCAGAAAGAACTGGATGGGGCCCTGTGACCACTGCTGACCCCCTTAAAAGGACCACAGTAGGTAGTCTTAGACAGAGTATGTGGAAAATATGGGGCAAAACACAAAAACAATCAGGCTGACTGGTCCGGTGATAATGCTAGGTGCCGTCCAGCCACCTGCAACTCATAGTGACCCTGTGTGAAACAGTCTGAACTCTGCCCTCGCCTAAGCTACTCCCACAGTCTCTGACACAGCTACCCCATTACCCCAGTTACTGTGTCAATCCTTCTCATCCAGAGTTTTTCTCTCCTGCACTGTCCCTCCACCCTTCCAGGCTTGATGTCTATCACCAAGAACTAGCCTCTCCCGGCAACATGTCCAAGTATGTGAGACAGAACTGTAAAATCCTTGCTTTCAAGGAGCAGCTTGGTTAGAAAGGGGTATCATGCTTGGAAAGCTGGAGGGTCAGTGCAAAGGAGGAAGACCTCTAATGAGGTGGATGAACTGGGGACTGCAGAAGTGGGGTCAAGTGCATCAGAGATGATGATGGAACAGGGAAAGGTGGGACTCTTCTGCTCTTCAGCGTAGTTGAGTCATACCCAACCCGACATCATCGCACAACGACAGAGCACAGGTGCCTAGTCTGAGAAGGGACACTGGAGCACCTCCCCCTCATAAGTGCCTTGGACTGACAACATCCAGCACTGGCTACCACACGTAGTGACCCCTGCAGCTGACAACGGTTGCTGCTCCTACAGAAAGCCTGGAAAGCATGCTCTATTATCTGGGAAATGGCTAGCCTTGGAGTCCAAGATCAGCACTGTCCCTCCTGCAAAGGACCTGGCCACGTCTCCAACTCCGGCAGCCAAGGCTTCTGCACCGCCCAGGGCCCGCGGGCTCTGCCTCGAGGCCGGAGCCTCCGCTGGGTAAACGATGACCCAGCTGCTGAGAGCGGCTTCTGAACAAACGGAACTGCTGGGCAGTCCTCCGTCCCCGCCGTTCCGCCCGGCCCTGGACGTCAACTCTGCAGCGACGGCACTCGGCGGGCAGGACGCACCCCGCTGCCCAGCAACTCGGGGGTCCCCCCCGAGCCAGGCGGCGGCCGTCGGACAGGGCGCCGGGAGGGCGGGGGCTGGACACAGGGCGGGGGCACGGGCGCGGGGCCCGGGAGGACGGGGGCCGCAGGGTCGGCCCGGAGCCGGGGGGCAGGGCG
>NW_006399756.1:328437-366499 GCF_000299155.1 Elephantulus edwardii | reverse complement strand
TGGACCCTGGGGGTGGGGTGTGCACGGGTGGGGCCTACATGGGGTGGAGCCTACGGGGGTGGGGCCGACATGAGGGGGCTGGAGGGATGGGGTCTGCAGGGGACCGGAAGCGGGGTGACTTGTGCATGGGGCAGGGTCTGGAGGCCAGACCGAGCCTGGGCATGGGGTTCACATGTGGTGGGACCTGCATGGGATGGGGCCCAGGAGAGGAGTGGGGCCAGGCCTGAGGGCGAGACCTGGGGTGGGGTCGTGGTGGGGCGAGGCCCAGGCGAGGGGTGGGGTCTAGAGGCGGCCCCTCCAGCCAAGGCCTGTGTCTCCTCCAGGATGGGGACGTGCAGCGGCACCTCTACCTACAGAACATACTCACCCAGGTGGCTGAGGTTCCTGAGGGATCCAAGTGAGCCGCTCCAGGGACCACAGACCACCCGACAGATGTGCTCTGACCCACCTGTTGACCTCTTGCCCATTTCCTGAAAGCCTTTTCCCCAGAGTCCTTTCCTGTGCCCCGACTCAACCCCTCGTCCCTCGTTCCTGTTCGCTTGTCCCTGCAGCCCCCCTTCTTGTCCTGCCTCTGCAGCTTTCCCAAGCTCTGTAGCTGCAGGATACAACTTTCTTGCAGGACTTTCCCGATCTGGGTGGTCCAAGCTCTCTGGCCCTTTGCCCCCAAGAAACCTGTTACTTTGAACTCAATGGATTCCACTTTGTAGGACCCTTTAGGACAGAGTAGAACTGCCTCATCTTTCTTCCTTGGAGTACCTGGTGGGCCCGAATCCTGATGTAGCAGCAGAGACTGTAACCACAGCTACCAGGGCATTGTCACACATCCTCCTGGAAGTGCTATGCACCCTGCGCTGCCTGCAGGTCTTCTGTGGCTGCCTACTCCCCACCTAGCTTGTCGATGAATGTTTAATGTAGGAAAAGTGGGGTTTGGGGACATCCAGGTTCCATCACACTGCTCAGCAATGTGGCCAGGGCTCTCTGCTGCTGGCTGGGGTCCCACTGAGTCCTGTCCTCTCTACCCAGGGTGCCTGAGTTCCCCTGCCAGGTAGCGGGCTGCTCCCAGGCGTTTGACACCCTAGAAAGCTATGAGCACCATTACCACACGCTGCACAGGAGCGTCTGCTCCATCTGCAAGCGGGCCTTCCCCTCCAGCCACCTGCTAGACAGCCACCTCCTGGAGTGGCATGACTCCTTCTTCCAGGTCTTGGCTGAGAAGCAAGACATGGTGAGTAGCAGCCCATGCCATGGGGTTGGTGCCAGGCACTCTGTGTTTTTGGGGTGCTCCTTCTGTCGCCAAAGTCCAACCATGCACCATCCCAGAGCTAAGTACAGGCTGAGGGTCTGGAGTCATGATGGTGGAGTGACCAGTCCCTTTCAGTACCAGTGCTTGGTGGAGGGCTGTGAAGAGAAATTCAAGACTAGCAGAGACCGCAAAGACCACATGGTGAGGCATCACCTGTACCCCACAGATTTCCGGTTTGATAAACCCAAGAAGAACAAAGGGTATGTGCATGGCGTGGTGTGTGTATGTGTGCGTGTGCTGTACGTGTGCACAATTTGTGTACCACAGTGTTGCCTCCTTGTCTGTAGAGGGAGCTACTTGTCCACCTCTGACACGCATTTCCCTGGGACGCAGGCCATGCATCCATCTGGGTGTTACTTCATGTGACGTTCAGCTCCAGGTTATAGAAGCGTCAACATGGAGGTTACTAGCCAGAGGAGATTGAGGCTTGTGTGGTCCCCTGCTGAAAAAGAGAGCAGGAAAGAACCCCAGAGGTCCAGTCCTCCAAGTCTGCCCTGGATCTAGTAACGCTTAGCTGCCCCCCAGTTTTGTCTGGCCCACAGACCTCTGTTCCTGAGCTTTGCCTCCTTTGAGCATGTAGGGGACAGGCACTAGTGTAGAGACTGCCTCTGAGGGAGCCACCATCGTGCCCTAGGTTGTCAGCTGTCACGTCAGGCTCCGTAGCTTCTCATGTCCTGCAGTGACCACTGCCTGGCCTTGCTGTTTCCTAGAGCACTCGAAATTGTGAAAAATGCCTGGGATAATGGCTCAGCCCACGTGATGTTTCCCTCCTTCTTCTCCCATATGCTTGTTCTTACCATTAACCCTTGTAACCATCTGAAAATTGTCCCCGTCCTCAGGTCTCTTCTGACTATCATGCTTCCCCAGACAGTTCTTGCTATTCAGAGCAGCGAGGTAACTGTGAGAACAGCTTGTTATGGGGAGTCTCAGGGAGGCCTGGCAAGGAGGAAAGCTGACTGCATTGTAGGGCTAGGGTTGATGGGCATTTAGACACAGCTTCCTAGAACCTCAGCCTCTGGTTACTTTGAGTCACGAAGACACTTGGTGCTCTCAGAGGTTTTTTCCACAGACCTCCCTGAAAGTAATGCTTTCACTTAACAAATTACCAATACACTAAGTTTATGAAATAATACAATTTATTGTCCAAATGTTTGCCTTTGTCCCTGCATTAAGAGTTCTGGTCCCAGTGGTCTGACAGTTACATTGTATATTCAGACCATGCCAGAATGTTGCAAAAACACAGTCTCCTGTATCTGTCCGGTATGACAGGACTGTGGGCCGATGGGGTATGGCCACTGCTCACAGCCCTCTCCTCTGCAGCCCGGCCACACTGGTGCCTGCCCTGCCCAAGCTGCCCGCAACAGCAGAGGCCCTAGGGAGTCATGGTGAACATTCAGAAGGGGACGTCATGGAGGTCTGCTCTGAAGGACACGAAATGCCCCCCACGGTGCCTGTGGGTGAGAGCAGAGCCACACCAGGGACCCTGGGACGGCGGGCCTCCAGCCTCAGGTCAGTGTCTCTGATACCTTCCTGGCTGATGGGGTGCTGGATCTCATTCAAACGAGGGACACTTTGTTGGCACAGCGCTTCACCTGCAGGAAGGAGCCAGGGTTCTGCCTGTTGGGGTACCTTGCTTTCAGAATGCTGGTGTCTTGTGAGTCACTCAAGACTCCGAATGGCTGAGCTCGCGTCTGTCATGAGCTGTAGACTCTCCTGGTAGTAACTGTACTTTTGTGTACTTAAAATTTCATTTTCATTCCAGTTCTAGGGAAAATTTTTAACAAGTGGAGCAATCACTGACCTTCCAAACCACTAGGAATCATACTGTGTCCCATGACAGAGCCCTGGCCTGCAGAGAGTGTCCTGGGTGGGGACAGACAACAGGACGGCAGTGTTACCTGAGAGAGCAGGGTTGGGGAGGGGACTGTTCCTGGGCTGAGATGGCCAGGGTGTTGAGGTCTCCACGGCTGGGATCCTGGCTGGAGCGGGAATGTCCACAGGGCCCTTGCGATAGGAACAGAAGCTAGGCCAGAGCCGTGGTCACTGAGCAGAACTTCTGCCTTCCAGAGTCCCTGCCACCATCTGCTTCGGTCAAGGTGCCTCTCGGGGGTTTAGAAGCACCAAGAGGAGCAGCAAACAGCACTGATGGTCTCTGCAGAGCTGGGACCCCCAGGCCACTACTACCTGCCAGGCTGTACTGCCATACCACCCTGGGGCCCAGGTGCTGGCTGACCTGCACTTGGTCTGAGGCAGGCATTGGTGTCTCCAGCAGCAGTAGAAGCTCAAGGCCTCTGGACAATGATGCTGACCACCTCCCAGGCAGGAGGTGCACTGGGTGCTCTCTTGGTTTTGAGTGTGAACAATAAATGGTTTTCACAAGCAGCTTCCACTCAAGGCTTCTGTGCTTTCATAGGGATCAAGAAAAGCTAATTTTCAACGCAGTTTTCAGACCATGGCTTTGTTGGAGCTGCTGTCATCTATCTACCCATATGTTAGTGAGCGGACATGTCTGTTAGGTATCCTCACTTGGTGGCCAGCACCAGGAGCCACATTCTGGGTGCTGGCTGAGACTGGGCTATGGTCAGGAGGCTCCAAGATAGGTGCTGATGGCCAAAGCAGCAAAGTGATGCCTGCACAGGTGGGCACTGGGGCAGAGGATGAGCAGGCCACTCAATCCAGAGCATGTGCCCGTGTCCTGGGTACATTAGGACTGAGCTCAGTGTGCTCTCAACCATGGAGGGTGTTTGGTTTAGGATAGTGTGGACATTGGTGGCAGATAGGAATTCCTGAGGCGATTTCTTCTTTCTGTGGTTGTTTTCCCTTTGGATGATGTGGAGATGATGGGACAGAAGGTCACAGTCACCTCGATGGTTGTGGTTTTGGTTTGATTATAGGTGGTAACAATTTCATCTATCAAATACTAAAAACAAGTAATCCACAAAGCTGCCTTGAGACCAGTCTCAACCATAAAGTGCATCCAAGAGATGTTGCAGCCCTTCGCCTGCCGTTATAGGAGCAGCAGTGGAGGCTCAAGTCCTGCAGTGTGAGTGCAACACCTCACTGCCCGCACTAGGAGGACATCCCTGAGAGATCTGGCAATTTCTGGAAAATGGCTTGTGCATTCAGACTTGGACCTAGTACTGTTGTGTCTAGGGTCAGATCCTAAACACACATTAGCAAAAATTTAAAAAGATCTGTTCACAAGACAATTTATTAGAATTTTTAGTAGATAAAGACTGAAAACAGGACAAGTATTGCAAAGTTAAGCACGGGAGGGGTTGTTGTTTACCGAAAACAGCTCAACTCATAGCTGACTTTTCAGTGGGCTTTCAGAGGCAGGTGACAGCCTTCCAGCGAAGGCTTCGAGTCGGCAGTGTAGCTCCTTCCCCCTAAACCACCAGTGTGTATGAATGAATGAAAAACCAATCTCTTTGGGAACTTTCACTGGAATCACACACACACAAAACCTGTTCAAGGCTCAGGTGACTTACGAAGTGATCTTGTTGTTGTATGCCACCGAACTGGAACCGACCAGTTGCTGACCCTCTTGGGGGGGGTTCACAGGCAGTTAATCACATGAGAAGAGATTGCCCATCCTCCCGCAGAACAGCTGTTGGATTTGAACCGCGTGCTTTCAGGGTTCCAGTGCAGCTTCTTGCCACTAGGCCACCAGTGATCACTTCTTGTTACATGCTGTTGAGTTGCCTGTGACCCATAGCAACCCTGTGTACAGCAGCTCTGAACCCTGCCCTGTACTGAGTCAGTCTCACTAATTCCAACACACCAACCCCCATTGCCCCAGTTACAGTATCAATCCATCTCATCCAGGGTTGTCTTCTCCTGCGCTGTCCCTCCACCTTTATAAGCATGATGCCCTTCACCAAGGACTGGTCCCTCCTGGCCACGTGTCCATAGTATGTGAGAGGTTGTCACTGCCGGGAAAGGACCACCACACCTCCAGTAAGGGTGTGCTTGGTTTGTAGTGGAGACCAGTGCGGAACCAGTCCCCTGGACATTGGCATCCCTGGGCCGCAGGCACCCAACACTGCCAGGGCCACACCATCAGGAAAAGGTTCCTTTCCTTCTCTGGCCTCCAGGAGAGGCAGCTGCATTTGGAAGCAGGCAAAAAGGTGGGGCAAGTCTCTGTGTGGATGAACCACAGGCCTCTGTGATGCAGAGACGGGCACTCACACCACCCCTTCATTCTGCCAGATGCTAGCGGCCCCAGAGACCAACTAGGGTCAGTTTCTGCGGGGCCAGTGGACATCCCTGGGGCACCACACTGCACAGGGGTAAGCGCCAGCAACACATTCGCTTTTGCTTAGAGGCAGCGTTTTCAACCGTCTTACACAATGTCTCAGTTGGAAAAAAGCAAATTGCAAAAAATTAAAAAAAAAATCCCTAAAATAAAGGAAAAGTTTTCTTTGGTTAGGACAAGAATTAGTGCATTTCTTTCTAGCAGTCTTAACATCTGTTACTTTGTTTTCTAGTCTCTGCAGGAGAAGGATGGGCAATCTCCTCCCATGCAAATAATTGCCTCTGAAAACCCGCTGGGTCGGTTCAGACTCAGTGGTACACAACAACAACAATTCAGATGTTAGTTACTTGCTTCAGTCCAAAACAATCTAGCACATTCTTCCTCGACCTAGTTAAGAGTAAAACTATAAACAGGTCCGTATAGGAGATCTCAGAACACTCCATTGTTGCTTCATACAAAATAAATTCTATATGGCCCATCCCAGGATGCTGTACAAAAGCTATGTACACTGCCAGTAAACATACCAAAATAACATAAAGCAATTGAAAAGATCTGTAAGGCACAAATTTACTCTCTGGAATTGACTGAAACACGATGTATTAACATCAAACTTAAGGAGATGCCTTAGGGAGCTCTGGTGGCCTAGTGGCAAGAAGCTTCACTGCAATCCCAGAGGCACAAAGTTCAAATCCACCAGATGCTCTGCTGGAGAAGGAGGGGCCAGTCAGACCCGATTTGACGGCACACACCCAAATATAATAATTTTTTTTTAAAAAATCACGTAAGGAGATGCCTTGTAGTTCCTCCGCAGGCCAGCCACACTGGTCCTCAAGACCGCGACACCGCGAGTGACCGGAGGCCAAGCGTCAGCACCCTGCAGCCCTTCACCCACCCAGGACGGCTCCAAGACTCACAGCCGCGCTACGCCGGCTGTCCTAGGGCAGATAGGACTTGCCGTAGGTGGCGACTGGGCCCGCGAACAGCCCCAAGTCGGCAGCAGGGCGTCTGCTGCACCAGCCTAAGTGGCGGGTGAGCCCTGCAGATGGATGCCCAGGGCAAAGCGCAGGGCGAACGAGGCCAGAAGCGGCTTGGAGGCCAGCTTCAACTTCTCCAGCCGCTTGGCTTTGGCCCGGCGGTTCTGAAACCAGATTTTGACCTGCGTCTCGGTGAGGCACAGGCTGCTGGAGCACTCGGCTCGCTCCGCGATGGACAGGTACTGCTGCTGGCGGAACTTGCACTCCAGAGCCAGCAGCTGCGTGGTGCTGAAGGGTGTCCACAGCTTGCGGTTGTTCTTGTGTTTCCGGAGGGTGTACGGTGGGGGGCTGCTGGCGCCTGGGAAAAACAAGGATAGGCAGGCAATGAGTGCCTTCGCCCTGGCCTCCTCCTCTGTTGCCTGCGTTCCCACTTGGGGAAAGAGAAACAACGTACCAGGCAGACGCCTGGGAGACCGCGTGGGTTGCTGTGGATACTGGGTTCCCTTCCCAAACCTGTGTCCACGCGTGTGGACAGGGAACTCTGCCTCCTTGGGAGAAGAAATTCTGGGCACGGACTTTCATGAAATGTGCAAGTTTTTCCTGGCTGTGTTGAGAGGGTGAAACGCAAGGCAAAGGCTCTGCGAGCAGAGGGGCTCCCAAGGCAGGAGGGGACGCGAGCCACGAAGCGTCCGGAGGGCGGCAGCGGACCCAGCCCGGGCGGCTGGGAAGCCAGGAGCCTGTGCACGGCCGAGGACTCGGGTGGGTCGTGCGCGTTAGTAAGTACCTTCGTTACTTTCCAAAGTTAAGGAGCGGTTCCCGCCTCTGCCACCCACGCCTGGGCGGATGGACTCCTCACCGCCCGAGATCGTGCAACTGGGCGGCGGGCGAGAACCAGGCCCTGGACCCCGCGGCACCCTGCAGCCTCTCCTCATCCAGCTCGGCGGACCCAGGTCCTGGCCCACGTTCCGCCTCCCGCAGCGACTCGACGCTGAAGGGCGGCGGATCTGACCTCGCACCGCCCCCGCCGCGCGTCCTGAGCCCAGCGCCATTCACGCCGTGCCACAGAGGGGCCATCAGAGGGCGGCGGCAGCGGGCCTGCGGGTCGTGCGGGGTCTGGGCGCGGTGGTGGCCCCACCCTCTACGCCCTATAAAAAGAGGCTCCCCTTTTATGTGCCGCGGTCCAATCACCACAACAGCTGACACTCGCGCCCCTGCGCCCATTGACCGCGGGGCGGGGCGGCCGCCACGTGGGTCTGTCGGCTGGTCTGTGGCCCCCGCCCGGCTCCCGACACGCCAGCCGTGTTGCCCGGGGGGTCCTCAGTCAGCTCCTGCTGGGGAAGGCCGGGAGGATCCTGGGCGTGCAGGCCAGGCTCCGCTTCCCAGTCAAGAGCTGGTGCCAGCCTTAGGACTTGGACAGAGAGGTCAGGGGTGGCTCAATGAGTACCAGGTAGCCCCTAGGTTATTGGAGAACAAAGTAGTGACCACTTGTGTCTCGATCTTGATGGGAAACATCCCAAAAGACATCCCAGTTTGGAACACAGAGCACAGAGGGTCTATGGGGGAGCACAGCACCTTCTAGGGAGCACAGCGCCTCCTAGGAAGCATAGCACCTGTGGGAGGAGCATAGTACCTTCATGGGGAGCATGACTTCTTTGAGGCAACAGGCTGCCTTCTTTAGGGGCAGCTCAGCACCTTTAGGAGAGCATAGCACATTGGGGTGAGCATGGCTCCTTTAAAGGGAGCATGACGTTTTCAAGGGGAGCATTGCTGGCATTGGTGCCTCTTCTGAGGGCAACTGACTCTCAAGTCCTCCCCATCTCAGGCCCTCAGCCACCCTTGTCTCCCCTACTGTGTGTGTGCTGGAGCCTCTGATTGTCCTGATGCCCCAGGCAGAGTGATGCCCTCAGCAGAAGTGAAACTGGGATGGTGGAAAGAGGTAGGAAGTAACAGGAGGGACAGAGTGAGGGATTTGGACAACCAATGGGGCAGCCACTGGGATCCCCTCTGTCTCACCTCATCCTCCTCTGCCAGCTCCTCACTAAACACAGCCATCTATGTATAGAACTTCAGGGAAGATGAAAACCCAAAGTGGAGCCATCTTTGAGCACCCATAGGTCCAGACACACACACACACACACGCGCGCACACACACACACACACACACACACTTTCATCCACTCTTTGCTGCTGTTAGATTCTAACTCACAGCGACCACATACAACAGAATAGAAGTTCTCCACAGGGTGTCCAACTAGAAGCTTAACTGAAACAGGTAGTCAAGGCCTTCTACTTCACAGCTGCTAGGTGGGTTCACACTGCTGGCCCTTTTGATTAGCAGCTAAGTGCTTAACTGTTACACTATGAAAAACTCAGAGACCTCATTGCCATCAAGTTGAGACCAACTCATAGCTGACCTGCAAGAGGGTTTTCAGAGGTGGTAAATTGCACTAAAAGAAATTGCTCATCTTTTTCCCCTTGGAGGAGCTGGTGGACTCAAACCACCTGCCTTTGGGTTGGCAGAGCAATTCCTTACCCACTAGACCATGAGAAATCCTTTACTGCCCCGGCAGGGCTCCTCTACTTAGTGCATAACAACCATCAGACATTCACATCATGGATAAAGTGATGAGGCAAAGGGATTTCTGGTTGCAGGTGGAGTTGAGTCTGCTAACCGGCTGACTTCAAATAGGAGGACTGTCCTGTGTTGGGGGGATGGGGATGTAATCACAGGGTCCTTAGGCATGCAAGCAAAGCAAGAGGAAGAGAGTGGGGAAGTGCAGGTGAGGATGGCTTGTCCTGTCCTCTCACTACTGACCAGGAGGGGAGAAAATGGGCCACCAGCTAAGGAATACTGTGACCCTTAGAAGCTGCAGATTCAAGGGACTTGCAGCCCATAGAAGATACAAATACTAGTGACAATGTGACCTCCAGAGCTTCTCTGATGGTGGAAAGTGGGTGGGGCCAGGTTGTGGGAGCCTGGACACCTTCTGACCAAAGAGGACCTCCTCTGTTCACCTCTCCCTTCTCCACTTCCCATCTCACACCCCCATTTCTCTGCCTCTGCCTCCCTGGTCTCAATCTCTTTCTTTGTGTCTTTGTCTCAATCTCATATTGATGAGGAAGATCCAGAAATTCAAGTTGGATTCGGAAGAGGACATAGAATGGTGATATCATCATTGATGCTAGATGGTTCTTGCCTGAAAGCAGAGAATATCAGAAAAATACTAGAAAAAATAGTTCACTGTGCATTACCGTATGCAAAAGCATTTGACTGTGTGAATCATAAAACAATGGTGGGTAACCTCAAGAAGAATAGACATTTCAGAACACTTAATTGTGCTTATGTAGAACCACTACAAAAAGCCAGAAGGCAGTTGTTCAAACAGAACAAAGTATTGCATCGTGAAGAATCAAGAAAGTTGCGTGTCGGGTTTGGGTTTGTTTTTTTTTCTCTTTTCCTTTCAATCTGTATGCTAAATAAATAATCCAAGAAGCTAGTCCATATATAAAGAAGAATAAAGCATCAGGATTGTAGGAAAACTCATTAACAATCTGCAACATGCAGATGACACAATTCTGCTTCAGGAAATGAAGAAAACTTGAAGCATTTGATATGATAATAAAGCTCAGAACTGTACAGCCTTCAGTGTGGATTATACCTAAATACGAAGGAAATGGGAATTTTAACAAGTGGACTAATAAACAATATCAGGATAAACAGAGAAAAGATTAAAAGTTGTCCAGGGTATCATTTGACTTGGGTCCTCAATGGCCTCACCATCTCTGCTGTCATCACCATGTCAGTCCATGTTTAGAAGGGTTTTTGCTCTTCCGAGTGTGACGGCATTCCCCAGGGTGTGACCTCTTCTGACAGCGAACCCAACATGTGAGAGATGTGCTTGTGTCATCTTTGCATCTAGGAGTGCTTTGGCTCCTTCAGCTCCTTTCCTTAGCAATGTGCATGTGGTTATGTGCCCTCCACAGTATCTCTGATTGCACAGTGCATTTCTTTTTATCCATGCATAATATTTCACTTTTTGAGGACTTTGGTATGCAGTGACAGGGTCTTTGGTGGTATAGTGGTGCATTGGGCTAAGCACTAGGTGCAAAGATTCATGATTGGAATTATGAGCAGGTCTGAGGGAAACAGACATAGCAGTCTGCTCCCTTAAGAGTTCACAACCTCAGAAACCACACAGAGGTTTTCATTCTGTCCTATGGAATTGCTATATGTCAATTTAGAAACCATGTGGAGGTTATATTCTGTCCTGTAAGTCAACTTGAGGGCAAAAAGTTCAATTGATTTTTTCTGGTTTTTTGAAAATGCCTGTAATACCACAGCTTACCTATTCACTCACAGCAAGACATTTTAGAAAAGCAACCTGGATGCTCCTTAGAGACACAGATGGTGAAACTCCACCTCACATACTTTCAATATATTGTCAGGAGGGGCCAGTCCTTGGCACAAGACATCCTGCTGGCAAAGGTAGAGGGTCAGAGAAAGAGAGGAAGACCCTCACCGAGATGAACTGACACAGGGACCCACTGGGCGTGAGTGTGTCAGAGGTAGCGAGGAGGTGCAGGGCAGGGAAAGTTTCAGATCTGTTGTTATGGGGTAGTTAAGAGTCATAGTTGACGTGATGGCACCTAGCAACCACAGTTTTGGCAACTGGATAAAGCTACTGTGAACATCCACGTGTATGCTTTTATTGTACTGGGTGCCGAATCAGCTGGGTAAAAGCCAGGAGCATGGTAGCCACACTGACTGAGTGACAAGTCTGTTTGGTTTTATCAGAAATTGCAAGCCTATCTCACCAAGTGGCTGTGCCATTTTACAATCCACTTGGCAGGCACTCTCAGGAACGTCTTGGATGTGAGGAGCATGTGTGATTATTCTGCAGAACAGACAGGGCAACTTGTAGGGTGAGAGTCCATACCAACCTCCTTAGATTGTGTCTGATAGTGGGAGCCCCCAGCTGTCTGTTCTTCATACCAGGTCCTGTTTCACATACCTCAGCACCTCCCAGTTGCCATGTCATCTCTAGGTGTCTGAAGATCCCTATCCCCATGTTGACCAGCATTTGCTACAGTGATGTTCTCAGGAAATGGCCTATTTTAGTCTTTCCTGGGACCATGAAGCTTAAGCCTAGATAGGAGCTGTTGTCTGAAGTGTTTCAAAAATTAATAGCAGTGAAACTTGTGGCTGTAACCTGAAGAGGAAGCAAGACTCAGGCTGTAGTCAGCCTCCAACATCTGCCCAGTGCAGGAACTGGCTGGGGGCCCTTAGGGACTCAGCCTGGCACTGACCACACATGTGCATGACTTTCTGTGGGGTGAGGGTAAGCAAGGGCAGCTGCTCCTGCTTGTGTCAGGCAGCTTGTTCCAGCCTTCACCAGACTGTTTTCTGGCCAGAGAAACTTCCTTTGGATGGCCTGGGCCTCGCTGCTCCTTGATGGTCCAAACCGACAGCACCTGTGTCCTGTGACTATCCTACAGCCCAGGTAGGCTGTGTGCCTTGGGGTCAGTTTCACCTACAGCACAGATAGGCAGGCTGTGTCTCATGAGCTCATCGCAGGACTTTTCTGCAGCTTTCTCTGACACCCCAGAACTGTGCAGAAGCCTGCCCCAGGGCCCCCTGTGAACACCAGCACTGGAGCAGATGCCACCAATCTCACGCCTGGTCCAAACAAGCCAGGTGTGCGGCTTCGTGGGCCACCCTGGGTGTACTTCTCCTTGGGGCGAGAGGATCACGGTGAGGCAGCCCATTGACATGGCGCCTACCACAGCCCCATCGCAAGGGTGGACGCTGGCTGCTCCTCAAAGGCGCAGAGCGTGGCCCAGAGGCGACGTGCTTCTCCCTCCCGGGGAGACCCTGGATCCGCCACTTGACTAAGTTCACCCCTAAACAGGCTGAGAGTAGACGTGCTGGAAAGCCCCCTCCCAGGCCCCTTTAATCGGAGAAGCCGCTGGCTGGCCTGGGCCAGCTTCTTCCCACAATGCCCGCAGTGTTCAACGGGGTGGGGGGCGCGTCCTCGTTGGCGCCCGACCTGCCTGTTCTGTGCGCGGGGTAACGAGCTGGAAAATGTAATTTCAAGGGAGCTCTCGTGACCTAGTGGCAAAAAGCTGCACTGCAATCCCAGAGGCTCGCGGTTCGAGTCCACCAGATGCTCTGCTGGAGAAGGAGGGGAAATGTCCTCCTCCTGTACCAGTCAGATCTGATTTGACGGTAGACACACACAAAATAAAATAAAATTTAAAAAGAAAGAAAGAAAATGCAATTGCGCTTCACGGCCGAGGCACTTGGCTGGCCAGGAGTCAATGTCCTTTGTCCCCAGGGCCTGGCACATTCTTCTGAGCCCGCAGCCTCTCTAAGGAAGCCCCGCAGTCCGAGGGGCTCTGAGGGTTTGGAAAGCAAGAAGCACTGTGCACCTGCCATTCCCTCCCTGCCTGGTTTGACAGGCCTTGGTGGGCCTCAGTGGGACAAGGAGGCGCTGTGGCTGCCCACTCAGCGCTGTCCAGCAGGGGCACCTACCTGGGCTGTGGGCAGCTGCTTGGCATCTTAAATCTCTTACTATGGAGGAATCGGGTAAATCGCAGAGAGAAGCTGCCCATCTTTCCCTCTGAGAAGCTAGTGGATTCCAACTGTCAGTCTTTGTGTCGACAACACAGCTACTTACCACTAGGGCACAAGAGCTCCTAACTACTAAACAGAAAAGAGAATTCCTACATCCCCGTACTGACATGGCTTCCAAAATACTTTTCTTCCCTGCTTCAGTGACGGTCCAGCCCCACCCAGTTCAACTGTGCTCCAACCCATCGAGTTCCATCCCACCCTGTCTCATACAGCCCCAGCAGCTTCACCTTCCTTTCAAGAACTGTCTTGCCTACTCAAGCCTGGTGGAACTCTGGTGGCCTAGTGGCAAGAAAGCTGCGCTGACATCCCAAACGCATGCGGTTCAAGTCCACCAGCAGCTGAGAGAGGGTCTGCCCCAACTCGATGGTACACAACAACCCCAGCCCTTATAGGGATTATAAGGTAATGTGCAGAGACCTAGAATGCTTGACATTGGAAGATGTTATGGGAAAAATCTTGAATTTTCCAAGAAGCATCAAGATGGAGGGAATATGCAGAATCACTGTACTAAAGATAATTAGTTGACACGGAAATATTTCAGGAAGTACCATATGATCAAGCACCAATAGTAATGAAGAAAGAGAAGTTCAAACTGCAATACTGGCAAAATATAAGATCCCAGGAATCGATGGGATACCATTTGACATGTTTCAAATGACAGATGCAGCCCTGGACAAGGCCAGGAAATCTGGAGGACAGTTGCTTTGGCGGACTGCCTGGAAGAAGTCCATATTTGTTCCCATTCCCAAAAAGTTGATCCAACAGTTTAGAGGGTGGCCTGAGCGGCTGGTTCTGGCTCAGTGTCTTGTGAGCTGTGGTTAAGAACTTGACTGGCATGTGGTCATCTAAAAGCTCAGTTGGGATTAGGGTCCACATAGCTCTTGGCAGAAGGCCCTGGGTCCTTATCACAGACATCTCTGTGGGGCAGCATGAACATGCTCACAATGAGGCAGCTGGCTTCCTAAAAGAAGAGGTGACAGACCTTTCATGACCCAGTCTCATACACACATACTCCATGTTCTGTTCTTCATAAGTGATTCGCCAAGTTCAGAACAACGTTAAGGTCAGGGGCATGAAGCTGCAAGTTGGGAAGGAAGTAGTATCAGAGATTGTGGACATGTTTTAAAAGCTCTCCAAGGCTGGGAGTGAAGAGGGTAGACTGAAAAGGTGTTGGGGCCCGGGGCAAGGTGAGGGTGCTAGAATCTGAGCATGGTTAAAAGTTCAGAGAGCACTTTACCAAAGAACACATTCAGATGGCCAAAAAGCACATGAAGAAATGTTCAAAATCCCTAGCTCTAAGAGAGATGCAAATAAAAAAAACTATCAGATATCATTTCACCCCAGTCAGAATAGCAAAATTTAACAGAACAGCAAGCGACAAATGCTGGCGAGGTTGTGGAGAAACAGGAACCCTTATTCACTGTTGGTGGGAATGTAAAATGGTGCAACCACTGTGGAAGGCGGTATGGCGCTTTCTCAAAAAGTTGCAAATAGAGATACCATTTGACCCAGCAATTCCACTACTGGGAACATATCCCAAAGAGACCATAACTGACATCCAAGCAGATATATGCACACCCATGTTTATCGCAGCTCTGTTCACAATAGCAAGGAGTTGGAAACAACCCAGGTGCCCATCAACAAACGAATGGATAGAGAAGCTGTGGTATATTCACACAATGGAATACTATGATGCATTGAAAAAACAAGGAACTCATTCAATATTATTCAAAATGGGTGAGCCTGGAGGACATTATGCTGAGTGAGATATCTCAGTTGCAAAAGGACAAATATTGCATGGTGCCACTGCTGTAAAATGGGACTGATATCAGGGTGGGGGTAAGACTGAGAAAAACTGGATAAATTGTGTATACTGAACTGAAACAGATGAGGGACTGAATAATTTAAAAGCGATCTGGGTGGCTGGGCTCTATGAGGAGAAGTGTGGAATCTGGATTGGAGGAAGACACATCAACAATCTGCGTTATGCATATGATACAATCTCGCTTGCTTAAACTGAGGAGGACCTGAAGCGCTTGCTGCAGAAGGTCAAGGACTGCAATTTTCAATATGGATTGAAGCTCAACATCAAGAAATCAAAGGTTCTTACCACTGGGTTGACTGGCAGCATCATGATAGACAGTAAAGAGATTAAGATTGTTAACAGCTTTAGTTTGCTCGGCTCCACAACCAACACCCTTGGTACCAGCAGTCAGGCAATCCCTCCAGAGTACTGAAGAGTAATGATGTCAGTCTGGAGACTAAGGTGCACCTAATCCAGGCTATGATCTTTCCAATTACTTGCTGTATCAGAAAGCTGGACAGTGACTAGAGATGACAGAAGGAGAATTGATGCTTTTGAGCTGTGGTGCTGGAGAAGAGTATTGAATATACCATGGACTGCTAGGAGAAAAAACAGGTTCGTCCTAGAGAGGGTGAGACCAGGATGCTCCTTGGAGGCAAGGATTCTGAGGTTTTGTCTGACATACTTTGGACATAATTGCAAGGCGGGACCAGTCCTTGGAGAGGAATTTCATGCTTGGGAGGGTGGAGGGACAGCACAAGAGAAGAAGACTCTGATGAGATGGATTGATTCAGTGACTGGGGTTATGGGAATAGGTGTGTCAGAGACAATAAGATTGGTACAGGATAAACCAGGGTTTAGGGCTGTTGTACATTGGGTCGGTATGAGTTTCAGGTGACTCAATGGCACATAACCACAACCTGGTTTGGGCAGCCGCTCTGTCTAGCAAGACCCTGAGTCAGGAGAAATTAACAAGGGTGGGGTCCAGGTCTGGAGATGGGACGTGGAGGGGCTGGACCTCCAGGGATCAGGACAGAGATGTGCAGGACAAAGGAGGCACCTGAAGGAGGAACGTGGAAAGGGTCAAGAGTATGGCGAGAAGGGTGGGCAGCGGGGTAGGGGGCACTGAGGCCCAAGGACCTCAGAGTGACAGGTACAGGGCATGGCTGTAAGGGAAAGTTCAGTGCTGTTTGTTGCTGGGCCCAAAGGTGCCAGCTACCCTTCTTGGACTTGCCATCTAGGACCTAGTGTGGCCCTCTGAGTTCTTTTCCATTCAGGGTTTGTTGAAAGAATGGCAAGAGCAGGAGTTTTAAAGACCAGTATGGATGAAACCCGTTCCCACTATCTTGACGGGGGACCTCAGGCCTTGGATGTCCAGCTAACCTGAAGGCAGTGGGTGGGTGGAGTTCCATAGGGTTTGCATCTGGGACTTGGAGAAGGGCACTTCAGCCCCTGCCCACCCCCCAGACTTGCTGCAAGAGCCTGGCCAGGTGGGGGCTGGCTGGTGGGGGCTGGCCAGTGGATGCCGGCCGGTAGGAGCTGGCCAGTGGGAGCTAGAAGTGTTAGGTACTGGCTGGTGGGTACTGGCTAGTAGGGGCTAGCCCGGTGAGGGCTCGTGGGTTGGGAGCTGGCTTGTGAGGGCTGGCCAGTTTGGGCTGACTGGGTGGGGCTGGCTGGGTGAAGGCTGGCTAGGTGAGGGCTGGCCGGTGGGTGCTAGCCAGTAGGGGCTGACTGGGAGGGGGGGTCTGGCTGGTGTGGACTGGAGGAGTATGGAGGCTATGAAGTTGTCCTACTCCTGGGGCATGCCTCTACCTGACTGATCAGCTCTTCCTAGAAGTGCACAATCACTTCCTTCACTCATTTATTTGTGTTGCCAGCTGTGGCCAGGCCCCCGGGTGCAGCCATGAACCGCCTGGATGTGGCCTTGGGTCTTGGGAAGCAGGAGCAGGGCTCCATCAGATGACCCTTCACCAGGAGTTTTCAGTGTAGGTCTGTCTGCAGGGTCCTTGCCCCTTCTGAGCCCATCAGCCTCTGGCCAAGGGCAGAAAGGAAACCATTCTTGGTCCACAGATGGCTCTCATTTGTTATGTCCGGTACACCCGCACCACGGGTGCTGTGACCAGGAAACATAAGGGGCAGAGCCATCTGTATCCCAGCCTGTGCAGCATGGTTCTCCTCTGTGAAATCTTCGCGGACGGCCTTGCTCAAGAGATATCCAGGCCCCACACAGGCCTCTGCTTCCCATGAGGCTCTAGGTGCTGCTCTCATTGCCTGGGGCCCCGCAGTTGGCTCCGGTTATTACACAAGGGCCCCAGACAACAGCGGACAGGCTCTGTCAGAACAGCAGGAAAGGCCTCCTCCCCAGGACTCTATTTTAATCCAAGCTGGATGGGAGTTGAGGGTGAAACCACAGGTTCCCCTTTCTAGGGGACAGCCCTCCTCCAGGCAGGACGGATCTCAATGTCCAACCCCTCCGCTTCTGCCAACCTTCACCCTGCCTGGGAATCTATGTTGGTCTGGGGTCCCACAACTGGTTTCTTCAGCCGGTCACCGCTGTCAGGGTGCTGGTGGCTTTGTTGTCATATATGCTTAGCTCTCCCTGTCCTCTCTGTTTCTTTTACACAAGCAGTCCAGTGTTCCCTCCACACCTCTGCCACATCACCACTTGAGTAAAGTGCTTCCTGGCTGCCTTTCCCATGCCTCTGCCCCTTTGAGCTTCTCCTCTGCAGTGCAAGGGGTTAGCTAGGCCCAGTCCCACGTAGCAGGGAGCCATGTCTGCCTGCCTGGCTGGGGGCTTCCAGCAGTAAATGCCAGGTGGGAGGAGGGGCAGCATCAGATGCAGGTAAAGAACCGGGACTGTGCACTGCCCAGCATGGGTCCAAGCGTTGCATGGATCCCACTGTAGGCACCTGCTGCCCATTCCTCTCCTAGAGTCTCAGATGGAGGGATCCAAGGCCTTCAGAAAGGTACAGGTGCTGTGTGTTCAGAGTCAGGACACTCACAGATGAACACGAGGCAGCTGCTGGAAGTGGAGAAGGGGTATCAGCCCCTGACAACTCTTAGCCCCTCCTTCCGTCCTTCCCATGACAGTTAAGGGCCTGCAGTGGGGTAGGGAACACTGGGAGGTGGGGGAGTCTAGCCTGGAGAACCTGAAACAGGAGGAAAAGTCAGCCTTCAGCTGTACCAAAGCCCACTCTAGCCTAACCCTAAGCAAATGTAAAGAACTCACAGAGTATTTAGGCTCCCTATTCCTTCCCGCAGGACCCACTTCCTCCATTCTGCTCCTGTTTACACAATCAATATTTTCAGTCTATTAGAATGTTCTCTATGTGAGCTCTGATAACCTAGCGGTAAGGAGCTATGCTATCAACCCAAGGAACATGGGTTTGAATTCACCATCTGCTCTGTGGAGGAAATATGTGCAGTCTCCTGTTGTGTGACCTACTGCCTCTGAAAGCCCGCTGGAGAGTCATCTATGAGGTAGATCCAACCCAACAGCCCATAACACACACACACACAAACACACACACACATCCCCCAACAGAATATTCTCTGGTGTGACTGCAGGCAGTTTTCCCAGGCTGATGCCAAAGGCTCTGTCCACAGTGTGTGTGCACGCACCCATGGGAGCTGTGTAAGTGTGTGCACAAAGTGCTGTGAAAATGGAAGCAAGACCCCCTCCAGGTCAGAAATTACTCCCCGCTGACACCTCAGTGGGACAGTGCACTTGCAATGCCAGGACCAGATGGGCTGCCGGCCCGGACACTTCCAGAATCTACCCAGGCTTGGTGTGCAGATGGTCTCCTCCTCCATCAGCCCCCTGATGTTTTGTGGGGGTAAGGCCAGCACAGGACAGAGGACAGTAGCAGGTAGAACTATGAGGACCTGGCCTGGGCCCTCCCTGGGCTCTTCCAGGCTGTTTGCAGGAGCGTAGCCTGAGTGTAAGAGCAAACCTCCAGTCTTCAGATTGAACACCTCTTCCCATTCCATCCCCATCGCTCCCTCACGCAGGCTCCCTTGCAGCCCTGGCTCTGGGCAGCCCACTGTGGCCTGAGGTGGCATCCATACCTCAAGCCCACCTCAGATGCTGTCCAAGTTGGCTGTGGCAATTCCCAGGTGAGATGTGACCACTAAGATTCACATCAGCTGTTTTTGAAGAGAAAACATTTTATTTACCTCAACAAAACCACAGAAGTGGTACACACTAATGGAAGGGGACAAGCTAGAAGAGCCTTAGTCACACCCAGCTTTGAAGCAGAGACCAGGCAGGAGGTCGCTGTCGGCAGAGGGTGCCTCAGGAGCCCTGAATAGCGGGGTGGGAAGACTTGTGGACCCAGTACTGAGAATTGGAGCAAAGTCTCAAACGACAGTGGGCTGGACTTTGAGGGCTTGTGTCACAGCTGGGAACATCCCCAACACACTGACTTAGTCATGGTATAGATACTACCCCCTCAGTCCTCTGGGGGGTGTCCAGAGTGTCCCACCACCTACAGCTTAACTGATGTTCCTTGTTCTCAGAGGGTTCCAGAAGGTGATGTGCCAAGGCAAGTGCCAGGAAGGCTGGGGGAGCTGGGACACTCTTATGGGAAATTCCACAGAAGAATGAATGGAGGGAGTCATGGGCTCTGCACCTCCCCTGTCTCCCCCTACACTTCTGTGGATTCTGTCCTCTGTGATAGGACACAGCTGCTAGACAGCAGGGAGCCAGAACCTGGTGAAGTGACTACAGGAGGAGCTGGCTGTGGGTGGGGCATAATGGAGACCAGAAGCTCCTCCCACCTCTGCTGTCCCAGTCCTAGCCCAAGCTACCCCCTCAAGGTGGACGGACTCTGGAGCAGGAAAGTTGGTTTTGAAGAAGCCAGACAAAAGGAGTCTCCAAGTGGACACAGGCTGTGGGTGGTCAGGAGTTCTCTGCTCTCTGCAAAGCCCCTGAAGTAAGGTGAGGAACATCGTCTGGACTGTGGTAGGAACAGTGCTGGGGATCATAGTGGGGACCGTCCTGGGAACTAGGGGGACCATGGTGTGTGTGGTGGCAGGGAGGTACTGTGGTGGGGACTAAGGTGTGAGACTGTGGTGAGGATTGTGGTGGGGAACATAGTGTGTGGGACTGTGGAAGGAGGCGACATGGAGAGGACATGGTGTGTGGGATCACCACAGTGGGGATCATGTTGAGGACCAGCGAGGATTTTGTTGGGGACTAGGAGAGGGGCACAGTGGGAACCATAGTGCGCATGAGAGTGGGGAGAGGCACCATGGGGGTGGACAGTGTACAGGACAATGGAGGGACAGTGGAGTGTGAGACTGAGGTGAGGGATCATGGTGGGGGGTCATGCTGGACACTGTGGTAGGGACCGTGCTGAAGACAGTGGTAGGAGTGGTGCTGGCATAGACTGTGCTGAGAACCATGGTGAGGACCATGATGGGACCCACGGTGGGGACTGTGCTGGCGTACGGTGCGGCTCAACGTGGGGGTCCTCAGCTGTGGAGAGCTGCATTTCATAGTGGTCTAAGTAAAAATTCCCCAGAGCTAAGGAGCTGAGCAGGGTCATGGTGGAGACCCATCCCCTGACCCAGCTTAAAAGGGCCAAATGCCCACCGTGGATGTGTTGTGAGAGCAGCCTGGTTAGGGTGGTTGCATGTGGTCATTTCAGTCCATCGCTTGTTGAGGTCAAGGATAGCATGAGGGAAAAGTCACTGGACCAGGACGTGCATGCATCAGGGCCTCGGCCCCTCTGCCTCTGTTTCCTACTCCATGCCTCTCCATTTCCCACCTTGGGGCTGGGTACCTGGTCACTTGTTCTGAGAGGCCACTGTCAAGGATGACAAACCAGGCCCTGATCCTCTTCATGAGGGGTGTGGGAGCCCTCACCTGCCTGGGCTCACCTGGGGGTAGATCAGTGTCAAGTGCGTGCCCAAGAGCTTTCTTGCTATCTAGATTTCAAGAATTTTCTATACTGAGAACAAGGCAGCAGCTGCTACTTCCTCTCCTAAAACTTCTTCCCTTTTTTCACTCTGCACCTTCCTCAATCTTCTTCCTCCCTCTATTTTCTCACCACTGGCTTGTTCTAGCCAGGATGCCTCTGGAAAGCGAGGACCACAGACTTCCTTGTGTCTGGGTGCGGGGGAGGCATACCCCACCCCATGATGGTCTTGCTATCTTATGGCCTCCCAACAAAGTACCACAAAGTAGATGGCTCATGCAAAACTTATTCTCATGGTTCTGGAGGCTGTTATTGCTATGTGCCATTGAGTTGCCTGCCACTCATAGCGACCCTCTGTACACAGCTCTGAAGGCTGCTCTATCCTGAGCCAGTGTCACTGACTCCTACACACTTAATCCCTTTGCCCCATTTATCGTGTCAATCCATCTCATCTGGGGTCTTCCTCTCCTGCTCTGTCCCTCCACCCTTCCAAGCATGATGTCCTTCTCTAAGGACTGGTTCCTTCTGGCCACATGCCCAAACTATGTGAGACAGAGCTTCAAAATCCTTGCCTCCAAGGAGCAACTTGGTTTCACCCTCTCCAAGACAGACCAATTTGTTCTCCTGTCTGCCCATGGTATGTTTAATGCTCTTCTCCAGAACCACAACTCAAAAGCATCGATTCTTCTTCTGTCATCCTTAGTCATTGTCCAGCTCTCTGATGCATAGCATTTAATTGCAAAGACCATGGCCTGGATCTTAGTGGCACTTTAGTCTCTAGACTGATGTCCTTGCTCCTCAGAACTCTGAAGAGATCCCTGACAGTAGACTTCCTCAGTGCAATTCATCTTTTGATTTCCTGACTGCTGGTGTTAAGAGTGTTGGTTGTGGTGAGCTCTGGTGGCCTAGTGGCAAGAAGCTAAACTGCAGTCCAAGAAGTGAACATTTCAAATCCACCAGATGCTCTGCTGGAGAAAGAGGGACAATCTCCTCCTGTACGAGTCAGATCCAATTTGACGGTACACACACAAAAAAGAATAAAATTTTAAAAAATATTTAGAAAAAAAATTTTAAAAAGAGTGTTCATTGTGGAGCAGAGCAAGCCAAAATTGTTAACAATCTCAATCTTTTCTCCATGCATCCTGGTGTTACCAATTGACCCAGTGGTGAGAATCTTTGTCTTCTTGATGTTTAGCTTCAATCCATATTGAAGACTACAGTCCTTGACCCTCTCTAGCAAACACTTCAAATCCTCCACAGTTTCGGCAAGCAATGTTGTATCATCTGCATAGCTCAAGTTGTTGATGAATCTTCACTTCTGATGCTCCGTTCCTCCTCATAAAGTCCAGCCACTTGAATGATCTGTTCTGCATATAGATTGAAAAGGTATAGAGACCGGACATATCTCTGATGCACTCCTTTCCTGATTTTGAACCATGCAGTGTTTCCTTGTTCTGTTCTGAGGACTGCTTCCTGGTCCAAGTATAGGTTTCACAAGAACACAATCAAGTGTTCTGGGATTCCCATTCTCCTCAAGGTCAGCCACAATTTGTGATCTACATAGTCACCTGTCTTTGCATAGTCCATAAAGCATAGATAGCCATTCCTCTGGTACTTTTTGCTTCCTGCCAACATTCATCTGACATTGGTGATAATGTCTAGTGCCATAGTCTCTTCTAAATCCAGCTTGTATTTCTGGTAGTTCTCTGTTAATGTCCTGTTCCAGTCATTTTTGGACAATCTTAAGCAGGGTTTTTCTTGTATGTGCTATTAGTGATATTGTTTGGTAAATTCCACACTCTGTCAGACACCTGTTTGGAGGATAGTCTAGAAGTCTGAATTCAGGGTATTAGCAGGCTGTATTCTCTCCATTCACTCTAGGAAACTATCTTACCTATCTCGCCAGCACCCAGGTTCCCTGGCATCCTTGGTTGTGAAGGGGTCATCACATGGCCTCTTCCCCTGGTGTGTCAGTCTCCCCGTGTTCTATGACTGCAATCAGAAGGGCCCAAGATCTATCTCATTCTCGTATACCTCACCTGAGCTAGGTCTAACCATATCTTCAAACTAGATCCCTTTTACAGAACTGGCCAGGGTGTGGATGTGTCATCTTGAAAGGACAGTGACCATACAAGCTGTGTCTGATGGGGAGCACCTACAGCTGGGTTCTACCTGCTCAAGGGTGAATATCTGGTATCTTACAGAATCAGAGGGAGGCCCCTTTGAGGGCAGAACCTCAGCCACTGAAGACAGGAGACCACCGATATGGATGTCCACCACGACAGAGAGGAGGAGGGGCTCCTACAGGAGTGTGTGGCCCTGACCATCCCTCCACTGAGGGCCAGAGAGAAGTTCCATCTTTTTGTGAGCTACAGCAGCCTAGATGCTGCCTGGACGCAAGATCTCATCCACCGGCTGGAGGCTGAGCACCCTGGCCTGCACGTCTGTTTCCATGAGCGTGACTTCCTGCCCGGGCGGAACATCATCGAGAACATGGTGGATTGCATCCAGCAGAGCCAGAAGATGCTGCTGGTGCTCAGCCAGGACTTTGTGCAGAGCCGCTGGTGCCTCCTGGAGGCCAACCTCTCCCTCTTCCGCCACTGCGTAGAGAGAAAGCCGGTCATTCCTGTCCTGCTGAGGCCCTGCCGCATCCCGCTGCACCTCAACCACCTAACCTACCTGGAAGCCACTGATAGTCGCTTCTATACAAAAGTGGTGCAGGCCCTCTGCACGCCCAACCACCTGCAGTAGCATTCTACCCTGGCCCCCATCCAGCTCTCCTCCCTCTACAGTGGGAAGGTGCTGATGACCCTCAACTGTGTCAACAAGGACACACTGCCTTCGTGGAGGGTGGGGACCTTCAGCACACTCAGTGTCCCTGACCCACTGAGGGTGGTCTTGGATGACCCTGAGGTATACAGGAAGGCCATGGGCATGGTGAATGGCGTGTCCTCCCCCAGGTCCTGCCTCCGCTACCTGGGCTGTCGCGTGACACTGGGCATCTTCCTGATTGTGCTCTCCATCGTGTCCTTCTTCTTCCCATTAATCTGCGGCTTCCTGACACCATCGATGCCAGAGCGAGCCTTCCTCGCCGGCACCACCTTGTTCTTCTGCCCACTCCTCCTAGCTTCGGGAGTGGTGGTTCTGTGCTGGTTCAGGAGGTTCATCAGGCTGAAAATGCAGGAGCTCTCCTTGCGTGTGGGGGAGGCGAACACCCTGCTGTCTGGCTACTCAGTGCTAATGGGCTGTGAGACCCTCAACAAGCTCTACTTTGTGTATGTACTGCTGGATGACTGCCAGCGGGCCTTCCCAGAGGCCATGTTTCACCAAGCCTTGTGCCAGTTCTCCTCCAACTATGTCTGCTGCCTCGCCAATGGCCACTTCCCACGCTGGGAGGACCTGGATGTAAAGGGCCACCTGGAACACGGCCTGTGCTTCTGCCAGTATGTCTCCCTACAATTGAGGAGACACAGGTGGGTTGGGGCTGACCTTGTGTGACAGACGCAGCCTGGATCTGGTCAGGGGATAGTCCTTGCACGGAATGTGGTGGTGGCACGCTCTGGCCCAGCCTTCTCTTGGGCATCCAGGCTCCCTTTAGCCCATCTTGCCCAGTGGAGGCAGCAAAGCGCATGAGAGGAGGCTGGGGGGTGCTCAAGCCAGATCCTGAGGAAAGCTGTAGACTGGGACACACCCACCTGACAAGAGAGCCCACCATCGTCCTCCTCACTGGATGGCTTATATGCGGGTCCCAGGCCTGGCTCTCTGGACCCACAGGTGCCATGTGCCCGCATGAAGGGGGAGGGGATCACTGGTGCCCATCCTTCGGGCCTTAGTGCTGGCCAGCAGTGGGTCCTGACACCCTTCTTTCACAGAAGGCTCACATCCCTCTGAGGTCACCCATTTCAGTGTGAGAAAGGATGACTTTAGACTCTGAGCAGAGATGCCTTGTAGGCTTCACTCCCCTCTCCACCCCTCCTGTCCCTTCCCTTCCCCGTCCCTCCGCTCTGTTCCCCACCTCACATCTCCCCTCCTCACCCTTTCCCTCCTCTCCCCTCTCACCCCTTCCTTTCTCTTCTGTCCTCCTCTCCTCTCTCTAACCCTCCCCACCTCTCCCCTCCCTTCTCCTCTAAACCTCTCCCCCCTCCCCACACCACGCTTCCCCTTCTCTCCCCTCCTCACCCCACCTCTTCCCCCCTTACCCCCTCCTTGCTCCGTTCCCCACCCCACTACTCTCCTGCCCTTCTTCTCCCTCCCCCTTCTCTTCCCTCCTCACCCCATCTCTCTTCTCCCTTCCCCTCTCCTCCCCTCAGTTAACACCTCAAGTGGGACTTCTCTCTTCTCCCCCAAGGAGGCACAGCCGCAAGTCCCTACCAGAGCTTCTCATATTCTTGTACATCTGAAATCATGTAAACTTCTGACACCACCAGCAACAGATTCATAACTGAAGTCATCCCATCCAAAGCTGTAAACCTACACTGTAAAACAAATACCTGGTTCATAAAGCAGCATTTTGAATGAACTCTGCTGTGCTCATTCATCTTGTTTTACACTCTTAATAAACACTTACTGACTATATTTAAAAACCAGGGGAGGCAGGTGCATCTCGTAGTGGCCTCTGATGCTCCTTCTCAGCACAGGACAAATGGCTGGACCCTGCAGTGGCAGCTACAGGGATGCTAGAGACAGAGCTCGGGCACCAGTGTCCCCCTGTCGGAGCTGCACTGTGTGTCCTTTCTGCTCCAGGCCTTGGCTTTCCTACCTGTAAAGTGCATCAACCACAAAGCGCCAGAGTGAGCAGTTGTGGGAGGCTCCCTGGCAGAGGCAGAAGGCTTCCTGCTCCTGGAGGGTTCCCAGGGTGCCGTGATGCCCACCTGCAGCCGCGTGGGTATTCACTCGGGATACAGATGGACTGTGGATGGGATGGGGGGCACTGCACATTTCCTGCTGGGAGGACCTCTTCTGTGGGGCCCTGTGGGTGTGGCCAGCAGGTGTGTGGACACCACCGTGCTGTGTGCCAGGGATGGGAGGGTGGTGGCAACTATCTCACTTTCCCCTGATCCCACAAGAACCCTCCTTGTGTGTGCTGGTTCTGCCAGCCTGCCTCCCAGGGCACTGGGTCAGGAAGCCCATTGGATACATTTAAGGAGCCCTGGTGGCACAGTGCGTTAAGTAGAAAATGATCACCAGAAGGGCTGGGGGGACAAAGCCCCTCGCTAGGCAGAGAGGAGGCTGACCCAGAGCATGTACAGATGGACACATGAGCCAGATCCACACAGTGTGTAGGCTCCAGGTGGCCAGAGTTTGAAAAAATCTAAAGGAATTGGATTTACCATGTGTGT
The DNA here is from genome assembly GCF_000299155.1 of Elephantulus edwardii. NCBI lineage: Eukaryota > Metazoa > Chordata > Mammalia > Macroscelidea > Macroscelididae > Elephantulus > Elephantulus edwardii. The sequence goes on along the minus strand of NW_006399756.1, from coordinate 340,266 downwards.
TGGGTTTGTAAAATGCCTCAAGAAGTCCAGACAGAATTTATCAAGTATATAGTCATTGAGTCAGTCAGGATTCAGTGACCCTCTGTGGCCTAGTCCATAGACATCACAACTTAACCCAAATGCGACATCTCAGGGGGAAGACCAACCATCTTCTCTGTGGGATTCATGGCCCTGACAGGTCTTCTCCTCAGTAGGGTTCACAGCCTTGCAAACCCATTGGAGGTCCAGCTATGAGCTGGAACTGACTGCAAAAGGCAGTGAGTTTTGAAGGTTTTTTTGTGTGTGGTTTTTTTTAAATAGCTCTGGTGGCTAGTGGCAAGAAGCTGTGCTGCAATCCCAAAGGCATGCAGTTCGAGGCCACCAGCCTTTCCGTGGGAGCTGGGTAGTGGGCACAGGTCTGAGGACGATCCGTGCATCAGGTCGTCTGGTTAAGTGACATGTGTGGGGAAGAAGGGAAATCAGAAGACAGAAATATATTTGCTTATGTTGCAAAAAATTACACCGGAAGGTTAAAACAGAACCTAGCAGACTGTGCTTTCTTTAGGAGGCAGTGGGAATGGGGTAGAAGGATGGAGGGGCCTTTGAGCAGCCCTGTTCTTTGGAAGAATGTTCATGCTTATAAAAGTAATAAATAGATCATGAGAAAGGATCTTATAATGAGGGACAACCTGAAATAAATGACCAGGGAGGGGAAATTCCAAGCCCAAATAATTTCTGACCATAGCATTTTGATGTCAGGCTCCTAGATCCACAAGAAAGGAGCTATAATCACACAGCAAGCCTTGATGTAGACTTTGGGTTACCAACACAGAAACATATGCAAATGCATTTTAAGATTGGCAAATAAACACATCGAAACCTCCAGGAACTACACTTCTCTCTGCTGGAGGAACTTGACTTCTCTCTGCTGGAGAGCCAAATGCCAAACTCACTACCTCTGGGTGATTGCAATGCGTGGAAGCCCTCACCATGTTTTCTGGCTGTAAATTTCTGTGGGAAAAGCTATCATTGTTCTCCTGTAGCCCAGATGCTGGGTTCAAACCACTGACCTTATAGGTAGCAGTCCTTCCACCTTATAATAGTGTGCCTAGAACTCCTTCCCTGGTGGAGAAAGGAGTTATAAATATGGAAAGGGAAACGTCAGAGTGAATTGGAAGTGAAAGTGAACTCATAGAGAATTTCAGAATATTGTAAATCTTTCATATTGCACTTATAGATTGTAGATATGTGAATACACGTGTGGTGTGTTGGTATACACACACATACAGTTTTGTTGGGCACTGGGGTATCAAATATGACTCAGAGACCTTATGAGCAACAGATTGAAACCTTGACTTTCCTAAACCATAGTCACGACCTCTGCAGTATATATAGAGGGTGAGGGGTGTGTGTGTGTGTGTGTGTGTGTTCCATCAACCCATCTACTGAGACTGAGTGGGAGCAATGAGCAAACTCGGTGTCCAGACCTTGGTATCCAAGCACTATTCTCCCTGGGGAAAAAATGCTGATTCCAGGCCTAGGGTGGTTGTTGTTGTTGTTGTTGTGTGTGCCATTGAGTCACCTGTGACTAGGGTAGGAAAGTATAATATGAGCTGGAAATGATGTTCCAGAAAGTTGGGAGGAACTTGGAGAATGAGGAAGGGCGTTTCAATAAAACAACCACCCCTGGCCAAACAGAGAACAAGCTGGCCAACAACACAGCAAGAGAGTAGCAGACTTTAATGCACTGAATTAAACAGTCACTCTGATATAAATAATCAAGAAATGAACAGAGAGGAGATTCCTTTCAAACAGAATGCCGCCTAATAAAGGTGTAAATGGTGGAGTCAGGGCGCCCCCATGTGGGAACTTTGGACTCAGAGTCCCCAGTGCCGCTCTTGTGTCTGATGCATGTCTTCCCAGAGACACTGCCATGTTCCAGCCTCTGGTGCCTGTGAATGTAACATTGTTTGAGAATAAATTCTTTAGAGATGTAATTAGTTAGGCTAACATGAGATCACATTGGGGTAGTTGTTGTTATGTGCCATCAAGTTGCCTGAAATTAATATTCCTGAGTACAATAGCTCCGAACTCTGCCCTATCGTGAGCTAGTCTCACCGTCTCTGACACACTTAGCCCCATTACCCCAGTTACTGTGTCAATCCATCTCATCCTGAGTCTTCTTCCCTTGCGCTGACCCTCCACCTTTCCAACCATGATGTCCTTCCCCAAGGACTGGTTCCTTCTGGCAACATGCCTGAAGTATGTGAGACAGAGCTTCAAAATCCTTGCTTCCACGGAGCAACTTAGTTTCACCCTGTCCAGGACAAACTTGTTTGTTCTCTTGGAAGCCCAGAAATGATCAACACTCTTCTCTGGCACCACAACTGAAGGGCTTCGATTCTTCCTCAGTAATCTTAGTCATTGCCCAGCTTTCTGATGCATAGCAAGTAATTGCGAAGACCATGGCCTGGATCAAGTGCACCTTAGCTTCCAGACTCAAATTGTTGCTCGTAAGCACTTTGGAGAGATCCCTGAAAGCAACTTTTTCCAATGACATTTGTCTTTTGATTTTCTGATTGCTGGTGCCAAGAAAGCATAAATTGTTAAAGTTTCAATCTACTCTCCATCTATCATGTTGCTGTCAATTGGACCAGTGGTGAGAATCTGACATATTAGGCTTTTGCAAGCTGAGATGGATTGGTATGGGATATTTTTAATCAGACTAGGGTAGGGAGGGTCCTAATCCAATATGACTGTTATTCTTGTAAAAAACCAAAGAACAGATACATGACCATGTGGTGACAGAGCTGACTGTTGTGATGCAGCCATTAGCCAATAATGTTGAGGGCCAGCAGAAGCTAAAAGACAAGGGAGATCTACTCGCAGAGCACACAAGCCCTGCTGACTCCCTGAGCCTAGTTGCAACCTCATTGCACAACCCAAGGACACCGAGACAGGTGCTGAAACCTGGGAGGGGCATTTGGTGTGTACATGATCTTCACCTCGTTCAGAGTGGGTACATTCTGTAAGAGATCAAGTCTGCTTCAGGGGGAAAAACTTGTCAGAAACCACTACATCCGTGATTGTAATGACCATCACCCTGATGGAGCAAAGCCGTCCCCCACCTGACCCTATCCTCGTTCTCATGTGCAGGGGAGCAGACAGGTTGTTCTGGGTGGTCCTGCCCGAGTCATCTTCACCTGGGGAGGGGGATAGCCACACACCCAAACTGAGGGGTTTCTGCATCATATCTGTAAACTCCAAAGTTGCAAAGATCCCTTGTTGGTCACGGTGACAGAATGCCACATTCAAGGTGACCAAATGGTAAACAATCATAAATGCAATGTTTGCTCCTGGGCCTTTTTTTGGATGGATGGTTCTAAAGACATTATTGTGACAATGAGCCAAATCCGAATGAGGTCTAGTGAGATGCAGACAATTGGGTAACCTTGGTGGGGAGTATGTGAGAGAGTTCTTTTTACTCTTCTTAAAAGTTTTATACAAATGTGAATTTCCTTTTTCCCCTTTTTTAAAATTTATTTTAATAATTTTCATGAACACTTAAAGATATTTTGGATTTTGATTCATTCATTGTTGCACTTCTCTCCCCCCCAACCCTCCCCCCCCAGTTCACTCCTCTCTTTGAAAAGAAACACTCCCTGCCTAGTATGCAATTCCCCCGCACCCCTCTCACCGCCCCAAGTACATTCCATGATGCAACCTTAATTGTGGACTCTTGTGATTTCATACATTGCTTTTAAATTACTCTCCCTCATCTGTTTCAATGCAGTATACACAATTTATCCAGTTTTTCTCAGTCTTACCCCAACCCTGATATCAGTCCCATTTTACAGCAGTGGCACCATGCAGTGTTTGTCCTTTTGTGACTGAGATATTTCACTCACCTTAATGTCCTCCAGGGTCACCTATTTTGAATAATACTGCATGAGTTCTTTGTTTTTTAATGCAGCATGGTATTCCATTGTGTGAATATGCCACAGCTTCTCTATCCATTTGTTTGTTGATGGGCACCTGGGTTGTTTCCAGCTCCTTGCTATTGTGAACAGAGCTGCGATAAACACGGGTGTACATATATCTGCTTGGATGTCAGTTATGATCTCTTTGGGATATATTCCCAGTAGTGGAATTGCTGGGTCAAATGGTATCTGTATTTGCAACTTTTTGAGAAAGCGCCAAAGCGCCTTCCACAGTGACTGCACCATCTTACACTCCCACCAACAGTGAGTAAGGGTTCCCATTTCTCCACAACCTCGCCAGCATTTGTTGCTTGCTGTTCTGTTAAATTTTGCTATTCTGACTGGGGTGAGATGATATCTCATAGTTGTTTTGATTTGCATCTCTCTTAGAGCTAGGGATTTTGAACATTTCTTCATATGTTTGTTGGCCATCTGTCTTCTTTGGTGAAGTGTCTGTTCATATCCTGTGCCCATTTTTCAATTGGATTATTTACCTTTATCTTGTTGTGGTGCTCAAGTATTTTATAAATTCTAGATAAAAAATCCCTTATCTGACATGTCATTCCCAAATACTTTTTCCCAGTCTGTGGCTTCCCTTTTTACCCTGTTGGAGAAGTTTTTGGATGTGCATAGGGATTTGATTCTTAGAAGGTCCCATTCATCTGTTTTATCTTCTCCTGGTTGTAGATGTGAATTTACTTTTAAATAAAATGTTATGAAAAATAAAACAGATGGAAAAGGCAGGTTTTTGTTTAAGCCTCAGCAGTGCAGGCCTTGTTTTGTGTCTCCCAGCGGCCCCTCCAGGCCTGTCAGTCTTGGCAAGTCCCTTCCTGCCAAGCCAGTCTGTCCTCTGTCCACCTGGCCCAGTGAGTGAAGGACAAGGTTGCAAGGCTGATCCGCCCTGACCGCCACCTCTTCCCACCTTCTGCACAGCTCCCTGGACCCCCTCACCCCTGTTTTCCCACCACCACCTCTGTGACATCCTCACACTGTCCCAAAGCAGGAAAGGTCCCAGCAAAGGGCAGAAAGCCAGGCCACCCCTCTCCTGAGACTTAGAACCCTGTGGCATGGTCCTGTCCTTTCTGGGGGCTTGGAGATGGTATTATGTCTCTATCTGGACCCAAGTTCACTGACCCGGACCTAGTTCATGACTCTGTGTGAGCCTGGATCCAAGTTCATAGACTTGTGGCTCGACTGGTCCTGCTGACCCGCTTAGATGGGACCTCTTTGGCACTGCAAAGACTAGTTTGGGATATCCTCCACTGAAGTCCCGGAGGGGTCCACCACAGCTTCCCCCATGTGTGATTCATGTGTCATCTATGCCTCCATGCCGTGTCCCATGTGCAATCCTATGTGAGCCAGGCCCTGTCCCGTGTGCAATCCTGTGAAATATAATGTATCTTGTGTTTGCTTGTGGCTCTGGCCCAGCTCCAATCTGTGCCCTGCCTGGCCTGACCTCACCACAGAGTCCTCTGGGTAGAGTCCTTAGGCCCAGATGAGGTATCTGGACTGGAGTCAGATGGCTGGGAACATCTGAACCAGCCTCAGGGACACGCTGAGGAATGGAGCTGCTGGAGAGGGTTTTTCCAGCCCATTCTCCACCCTGCCTCTGTAGATTCATTTTTTCTATCAGTTCTTCAATTACTTCTGTCTGTGCACATCTGGGGAGAAGTTAGGGCTGTTGGAAGACTGAGGAGGGCTCCTGGTCACACAGGGGAGGCAAGTCAGGACAGGCAGATGGGGCCCAGGGAGGACTGAGCCTCGGCAGTACCCTGCAGACAATGACCCAGACACTGTCCCGCCAATGTGAGCCTGGCTCTCAGGTCCTTGGGGTCCATGTGCACAGGGGCTCCTGATTCACGTGCTTGGTCTCACTGAGCTAGCTGGCCACCACGGATTGTGAGAGACACAACCTCAGCAAACACGAACCTTTACTAGACAAAAGCGAGAAGCTATGGGGACCTGGGAGGCTGGGTGTGCCCAGGTGGGGTGCTGGGGCCAGTGCACAGGCATGTGGGCAAAGGGGCAGCTGTCCTGCTGTCACGGGTGCAAAGGAAACACAGCTCCGAGGATGGGCCTGAAGTTAGCAGTGGGGCTGACTGTGGTCCGTCTCCTTCACCTAGGGGACAAGCAGAGCTGGCTAAAGCTTCAGATCACCCCCATCCTTTGCCGCCCACCCTGCACCCCTGCCCTTGGAGACCAATGGTGCATCTTCCAGGGTTGCAGCAGAGAAAGAGCAGGGCAGGTGTCCCTGCCTAGAAAGGGTGGGAGGACAACCCCCAGGAACCCAGGGTGCAGCCAGCATGACCCTGTTCCAGTAGACTTAACAACTACTGCCTGGCAACCCCACCCCAATGGACTGGCTGACCCTCCCAGGGGCTATCCAGGCCAACCTGAAGGAGCTTGACCCTCCCCGAGGAGGAGGCCTGGCTTACCCTGGAGGCTGAAGGTGGTCACTGTAGGGCCAAGGGTGCTAAGCTCCCTGCCACCTTGCTGGTCTCATCCTTCTTGCCCTTGGCTGGGGGCTTCCCTGAATCCACATCTGCCACCTCCACCTGGGTGGACCCTTTGCGGTTCTCCTTGGCTGTGGTGTGGTAGCTCTCTGCCCATGGCAGGGGTATCTCGGTGCCATACTTATGGCCCAGTGGGTAGGCCCCAATGGCCGCCAGGACGCTGTGATGGCGCTCAGGAGCCAGCTCCGTGTAGTACATCTCCAGGGTCAGGGGCGTGCAGATTTTGTGCTGGATGTCGATAGGACAGTAGAAGACAAATCAGCATCAACGGTGTAGCCAGGACAGCATAGGCCAAGGCTGGACAGCCCAGACTGGAAGGTGATGGCGGTGTGTGTGGGGAGACTAGGAGTGGGGGTTAGAGATGAGGGTGCAGGTGAGGGTGTGGGCACAGGAGGGGGTGTAGGGCATGGGGGTGTGGGTGTAGGTGCAGGTGGCGGTGTGAGGTGGGGGCAGGAATGGGGTGGAATGTGCATTGTGGGGGGTGTGGGGTGTGGGTGAATGGGAGTGGGGGCTAGGGATAGGAGGGTGGAAGTTACGGGGTGGAGTGCAGAAGTGGGTACAAGTGTGAGGATATGGGCTATGGGGGTTAGGGTAGGGGCTGCGTGGAAGGTGAGTGGGTGTGAGTGGGTGTGTGGAAGCAGGTGGGAATGAAAGTGTTAATGGGGTGGGGTGTGAGTAGGGGTGAGGGTGGAGGTGAGGATGTGGATGGGGGTGGGTTCAAGTTGGGGGGAGGTGAAGTAAGAGTGAGGATGAGGGTAAGGTGGGGTGTGGGGTGGGATGAGGATGGGAGCACATGAGGGTGTGGAAAGATGGAGGTGGGGTGAGGATAGGGGTGAAGGTGGAGGTGGAGGTGGGAGGGGGTGGGGGCAGATGTGAGTATGAGTTGGGGTTGGAAGGTGGAGGTTGGGGTACAGGTAGGGATGAGGTGAGGTTGGGGATGAAGGTGGAGATGGGGATGGGGTGGGGGTGGCATGAGGAGTGGAGGTGTGGGTACAGTTGGAGGTGGGATGCGGGTGGGGACAGATGGGGGTGTAGGGAAGTGGGGTAGAGGTGGGGGTGTGCTTGGAGGTGGAGATGAGGGTGGGAGTGGATATGGGGGAGGAGGTGGATAGAGGTGTAGAGGGGGGTGTGCTGGAGTTGGGTGAGGTGAAGATGAGGTTGTGGTTGGAGGTAGGGGTGCGTATGGGAGTGGACGGGGCTGTGGGTGGGCCTGGACTGGCTGGAGAATCGAGGGAAGTTTCCAAGACCACATTCCCACTGGATTGCGGGATGACGCTCCTCAGACCCAGAGAGGGGGCAGGGCAGAGGTACAACATTGGGAGGTCTGCATCGCCCTTCCCCCTTTGCACAGACTTACCCGAAGCAGGAAGCCGTCTGGACAGGTGAACTGATCATACCAGATGGCCTTGTACATGATCAGAACACATCCCGTGAAGGCCAACACGAAGGCGATCATCCGGCCAGCGGGCAGCTGTGACACAGACCGGGGAGAGCTGGGTCACTTCAGGGCAGGGTGCTAGCAGCAGAGACAGCTTTCAGAGATCATTGAGCCCAGGAACCACGGTCGGGTCACAAGTCCCCACTGCCCACCTGTTACGCTGATCAGAGTCAGGTGTCCAGGTTGGACCTCAGCCCTCTGGCCTCAGACTATGTGTATCAGATGTGATTAGAGTTGGGGATTGGGACACTCAGCTGGATTTCTGTTCACCTCTGTTGTCAAGCCAGAGGAAATTCATGTTGAGAGATTCTTCAAACAGTCCACAGGGGTCTTTAGGAGGCTGGGCCTGAGTCGGGAAAAGGGGGCTCCTGCCAGCAGCCAAGCACAGATTTGACCTAAGCAGAAACGGTCTAGAAGAGGCACACTGGAAACGGACACTTTTCTTCACTGCTGTCCAGTTGGAACTGACCCGTAGCTGACCCTTCAGCAGGTTTTCAGAGACTATAAATTATTGCCCATCCTTCTCCCAAGGAACATCTGATAGATTTGAACCATCCACTTTTGGGATTGCAGCACAGTTTGTTATCACTAGGCCATCAGAGCTCCATATAATACCATATGTTGTTGTTTGCTTTCGCGTCGAGCACGACTCATAGCGACCCTATGAATAAAAGGCCTGAAGCCCCTCTACAACTATCGACATTTATCAAAGTTCATAGTTTCCGGGGACATGTGATTTAGGAAGTGGATTCCATATAGAGCTGGGGAAATTGTGGAACAAAACTAAAAACATACAAATGTCAGGCTTTCTGCTCTGATAGACTGATGGGATACTTACAGCGTGGGCCTCCACGACCTTCTGAAACTGGAACAAAACTCATACTCGTGGTTTAACTTTTAGCCAAATAACAGAGGTCTTTGGGTTAACCGTATCATTTGGGAGGCACTCACTCCTTGGCATGACCATGCCTGTAGGATCCAAAGGCCAGCCCAGGACCAGAGGGAATGCTGGGAGGCAGGAGGGCAGGAAGGTAGAATGAACAGCAGCCATAGGGAGAAGCATGGGCCGTGCGGTTGCATTGTGGGTATTGTAGTTAATGTGGCAACAGAAACCGTGTAGGAATGGAAAACCAGCTAGCTGTGTCAAGCCTTGCTCAAACATGGTAAAAAGAAATTATTTAAAGCCGTTAATACAGTAAACCACCTCTGAATCACTAGGAAAAGACCAACAAGGGCAAATGGGCAGAAAGCACTGTCAGGGGCTTGGCAGAAGCAGCCACAGACACAGGGCACCCAGCACCCCGGATCACCTCTACAGTTCACCAGGGGGCTGCTGTGCTGGGAGCAGGCCAGGCCCATTAAAAGGAACTGACTGGACTCTCCTTTCCAGCCTAGCTGTCCAGGGACCCTCTCTTCTCTGTATTCCTTGTCTTTCATGGCTCAGAGTGGTGGCCAGAGATGGGAGTGTGCAGTCACCTTGCACCCTTCCTGTGACTGGCTGCAGTTCAGCTTCTGGGCCTCCAGGTCCCACTCTGGGGAAGACAGGTGGTACTCTGTCTGTGTCTTGATGATTACCTGTAGAAGTACAAAGTCAGGAGTCGGGGGGGGGGGCACAGGTCCCGTCAGCAGACTTCTGCTGCTGTGTGCCCTGTGCTGTGGGAACTTTCACTCTTGGGCCTGTCTTGCTGGCTCGGGCCCCCCTCTGCTCTCCCTTCTGTTTGGAGACAAGAGTCTACCCTGTCACATGATGCCTCTGGGGGTTCCAGCCCAGCCTTGAGCCTCCCCACTTGTCCTCCCCACCTCGGAGGAGGCATGTCTAAGGAATCTCACCAACATCCCTCTGCTCCCACCCGACTGAAGGCCCCTTTCTCCTGGCCCAAGCCTCTCACCTGCTCTGGAAATGGTGGTGGCAGTTGGCTGACATCCAATGAGCTGATGAGAGGGACAATGTCCATGGCAGCCCCATCCTGTGCCCCAAGGTCTTTGCCTGGCTTCCCAGAGAAGCTGCAGCCCAGCTTCACCATGGTGGATGGCAGCACTGGCGCTGAGAAGACAGATAGATAGTGTTACTGCCCAGGACTCATGGTCCAGGTCTCCAGCTGGCTCAGGCCAGATCTGCTGGGCTGGTCCCAAGCTCTGCCTCAAGAGCTGGGACTGATCTTAGGTGGCTGACCACCTGCTCCCCTCAGACGTGCAGCTTCCATGTCCACACAACCTGCTGTAACAAGGGAGGCCCATCTGACCAGTGACACAAAAACCATGGCATGCCCCTGCCAGACCTGCTCCCAAAATGTTTCCCCCAAGGAGCTCGGAAATGAGAGGCCAGACCAACTACTTTCAGGAGCCATCCATCCGTTCAGCTCTGGCTCGGAGCAAACGCGTGCACAAGACAGCCAACTTCAACTTCCCAGGGCTGTACCTTCCTCACGACTGGGCTTGGGGCCTTTGCTTGCAGCCACCGTGTCAGTTCACCCCAGGGAGAGTCTTTTAGACCATGCAGCATCCCCTTGTTCTATTCTAATGGTTTCATCTTGTGTTATGAAGTGTCTGGAATTCCCATTCATAATGCTATCCATAATTGGTTACAATCCACACAGTTGAGCGCATTTGTGTAGTTAATAAAGTGCAAGTGGATATTTTTTGGTATTGTCTACTTTAAACACTTTTTCTTGGTGTAAGTATATCCCATATAATAGGCAATATGAGACACAGCGGCACAAAGATGTGGCCGGTTATTGATCTGAACTTTGCATTTCACTGCACGTGCCCACAACTTTGCTGGAGACATGACAACCCCGAGGGTTGCAAGTGTGGCCCAGCACATGCCAGGGGACATTGTGTGCAGTGCCAGTAGGCAGGCACGTGACAGGACTCGGGTGAGTGGGAGACGATGGGGCTACGAGCTCACATGCATGGAAGGAAAGGAAATGAGCCCCAACCTTGGATGAGTCGAGGGCATGTGTCCAAACTTTTAGACGGAGCAGGGGACGGGGGTGGGAAGTGTTCAAGTAGATGACTCCCAAATCAACTAATGGGAAAGTAGAAAAGTGAGATACACGCAACCAACCAGAAGAAAGCAAGCAGCTGTTCCACCAAAAAGCCAAATCTGATGAAAAACTTCCTCACAGACTCCAGGCCCAGATGATGGCTTGACATCTACCAGATGCCATAGGAGAGAATGAGAGGACTCTTCCCAAGTCACTGTGGCCAGTGTGATCACAGCCTCACACTTTGCAGAGGACAGTATGAGCGTGGAAACAACAGGCCAGCTCCATCCAGAAACATTGGCGCCAAGGTCCTGAGTGGAATTCAGGAGCATGCAAAGAGGTAATGCCTGATGACCAGCTGGGAGGATTCTGGAAGTTAAATTTTATTTGACTTTTGAAAAGCATTGAGTGTATTTCACTAGAGTAATAGAAGTTGCCTGATGAGTTTCAAGAGGAGTTGAAAAATATTTTACAAGATTCAACATTCAAGGGAGCTCTGGTGGCCTAGTGGCGAGAAGCTGCTCTGGAATCCCTAAAGCTCATGGTTCAAATCCACCAGATGCTCTGCTGCAGAAGGAGGAGCAATCTCCTCCTGTGCCAGCTGGATCCGACTTGACTGTACACAAGGGAAAAAAGATTCAACATCCATTTCCCATTTGAAATATTTATTAGCATGCTCAGGCCCAAAGGAAACTCTTAATCTGGAAAAGACCACACACACACAACCACCACACCACACCACACCCGCCATCATCAACAAAACATCTTATTGAGTGTGCATGGTGAAAGCTTTTAGAAAATATTTTTATTAATATTTTTTTATTGGGAAAAACATATTGGGGTTACAAGGAGGTGAGGGTTGGGGGCAGAAGGGTGAGGATGGGCCAGGATGCAGTTGCAGAGCTGCACAGTTTGGTCGGTGGGGGGAGCAG
>NW_006399756.1:322661-326442 GCF_000299155.1 Elephantulus edwardii | reverse complement strand
CATCTTGGATCTCAGAAAATATTTTTTAAAGGATTCAAGTTACTTTCCTGAGTGGAAAGAGCTTTGACCAGCTGCTTTTTCTGGAGAGCTGTGCCCTTTCAGGGGTCTAAGTGGTATACTGCAGTGTGTGCGGCACCCTTAAGTGAAAGATGCGGAGCTGGAGGACAGCAGAAGGAGGTTCCGGCTCCACACCTGAAGAACTAGCTCCTTCACTGCTGCTCTGAACTAACTCTGGCAGGATTCTCAGTTTCCCTGAGCCTAGATTCTTTCTCTGCTCTCACACTGACTGAAACAAGCATGAATCTTGTACAGTGCTATTACTATAACAGTCAGAAAAAGATTTACACACAGGAAATAAAATCTCTGATGTTTGTCAGGGATAGGAGTGGGAGGGAGGAACAGTCACCATCTAGAGAGCAGATACACATTCACTTAGGTGAAGGATGAGGCGAGGTCAGCACAGCACAGCCAAGACAGAGGAGCACCCTGGGAGGAGCATAGAGTTAAAGGAATAATGGTAAATAATGATTGCACACACAGTCCTGAAATGGCATTAAAAACAAGCAACAATGTACAAGTGGATACAAGGGTAGATACACAGAAGACTGTGTAGTGGGCTGGCATGCAGGAGCACAGCCAGGGGTATGTATAGGTTGATAGAGGATAATTTCTACTTATGTCTGTCCACGCTGCAGTTCCAATTCACCAGCAGCTCCGAGGGAGCTAGGCATTCTCCTCCTGTGCCTCTGACAACCCTCTGGAGGGTCAGCTAGGAGTCTGCTCCAACTCCATGGTGATGAGTTTGAGGTGGTTTTGTTCTGGGTGATAGTATTTAGTAGCACACACTGAGGATAAAGAAATGAAGATTTCTTAGCTGTGACTAAACATATGCACAGACTGAGTCTTCAGGTCCGAGGACTGAGGGCCACAGTCTCAAGCATCCTCTGGGTCAACCGGCATGGCGTGATCCACAGAGACAGCGCTGGTAGTAACAGGGGTCTTACGCACTTTTGAGTGGCTACCTAAGATGCAGTTATTGGCCTCTCCCCACATGAAGCAATGAAGAATGATAAAAGACAGAAGAAAACCGTTAGTTCAAAAGACTAAAGGGCAAACCACAAATACTGGCAAGTTTATAGAAAGCTTAGAAGTCTGATTCACTACTGGTGGAAACGCAAAATGGTTCAACCATATGGAAGGTGGTCTGGCACTTTCTCAAAAAGTTAGAAATTCCACTTGACCCAGCAATTCCACTACTGGGAATATACCCTAAAGAAACCAGAACCACCATCCAAACTGATGTATGCACACCCACGTTTATTGCTGCGTTATTCACAATAAGAAACAGATGGAAGCAAGCCTAGTGCCCATCAACAAACAAATCAATAGGAAAACTATGGTATATTCATACAATGGAATATTAAGCAACATTGAAAAACAATGAACTTGTAAAACATTACACAACATGGGGAAGCCAGGAGGTTGTTATGCTGAGTGAGATATCTCAGTCACAAAAGGACAAATAGTGCATAACACCACTGTTATAAGTCTGGCATGAGGGGGCTGGGAGGCGAAAATGAAAAGAATGGATATATAATGAACACTGCATTGGAACAGACAAGGGGAAGAATTGTCTGAAAGAAATTTATAGTTAGACTTAATATGTATGACAACAATCTGGAACAAGATGTGTATTGCAAAGCAGACTGTGGGAGGGGGAAGAGAGAGGAGGAAGGAAAAATGTGCAACAATGAATGACTTAAAAAACAGTAAAAAACCAGGTGAGCTCTGGTGGCCTAGTGGCAAGGAGCTGCAACTACAATCCCAGAGGCACACGGTTTGAATCCACCAGACGCTCTGCCGGGGAAGGAGGGACAATCTCCTCCTGTACCAGTCAGATCTGATTTGACGGTACACGCACACAAAAATAATAAAATTTTAAAAAAAATAGTAAAAAACCTTCACAAAGATCTCACATTGAGAAACACTCTTAAATGGGATGATGTGGCCCAACTTGCACTTTCTTAGACTTCAGCAGTTACATGGAAATACTAACAGCAAAAGGAAATTAATCCAAAACCAACTTGAAAATAAAAGTGCATTGAAGTGCTCGCTTTGGCAGCACATATACTAAAACTGGAATGATACAGAGATGTGCCAGGATGACATGCAAATTCGTGAAGTGGCCCACATTTTTCATAATAACCCCCCAAAAATGTATTTGAAGCCTAAAAAAAGCCAGAAACTGGGGTGGGGGGCTTAGGGGGAGGGCTGGGTGGGGAAAGAAGTGCAGCAATGAATGAATGGAAATCCAAAATCTCTGTAAATGCTCATTGAAATCATTTTTTAAAAAACAAAGCTTAAGAAGAAGAAAAAAGCCAGAAACTCCAACAACAAAAGACTAAAGCACTACGCAAGGCAAAATCTGCCCCCTCGCTTGAGACTGGAAGAGCCAGCCCTGTTAGCACTACTGACCAGTCCATCAGAGATCACACAGCAGAAGACTATGGACAGAGTAAGAGAAAATGTGGGACAAAATTCACATCATTAAAAAGATTGTGGTCTTTAGACTTTCTTCAAACTTGGAGCTGACCCTGAGGGTCATTTGAGCCAAACAACAGCTAGGTTACAGAGTGAACAGTGGTTCCAGTGATGAACATGCACCAGCACAATGAGGTACTATGGGTAATGCCTTTCTAAGGCAAGGTTCAGAAGACAGAAAGACGCAGAACAGAGAGACTAAAGGTAATGAGAGACCCAGGAAAGAAGGGAAAGAGGGCTGTTACGCTGAGAGGGGAGGAATGCAGCCACTGACACAAAACAAAATGTGAGCTGGGACACTGGTGTGATCTGTAAACATTCACCCAAACTACAATAAAATGTTAAAAGAAATAGGATTCTAGTTAGGTGGTGGTGGTTGTTTTTAGGTGCACCATCTTCACACTTCCTCACCCTTTAGAGCCCATTGCTGCAGTCACTGTGTCAATCACCTGGTCCAGAGTCTTCCTCTCCTCCGCCAACCCTCTACCTTTCCAAGCATCATTTCCTCTTCAAGGAACAGCCTCTCATGGCAACATGCCTAAAGTATGTGAAGCGAATCCTCATCCTCTTTGCCTCCAAAGAGCACTCTGGCTGCACCTTCTCCAAGACATATCTGTTTATTCTCCAGGCCATTCATGGGATGGTCACTGCTCTTCTCCAACACCACAGCTCAAAGGCATAATTTTTTTTTTCTTTCATCCTCATTGTGCAGTTCTCAGATGCATAGTAAGTGAACAGAAAGACCATGGCCTGAATCAGACGCACCTTAGTCATAAAAGTAACATCAGTACTCTTTTTTCTTTTTTAAATTTTATTAATTTTAATGAACATTTACAGAGATTTTGGATTTCCATTCATTCATTGTTGCCCTTTTCTCCCTGACATCATTACTCCTTAATAATTTGAAGAGTTCCCAAACTTTCCCAGTGCAATACATCTCCTGATTTTCTGACTGCTCATATTGAGGGTATTAATTGTGTATCCAAGTAAGATGAAGTTGTTGACAGTTTCAATCTTTTCTCCATCTATCATGATGTTGTCTATCACCCTAGAGGTAAGACTCTTTATTTTCTTGACATTGAGGTGCAAGTCATATCAAAAGCTGCATTCCTTGATCTTCTGCAACAAGTTATGGGAAGCCAAACTTTATACCAAATATTATATGAAAACTCTTGTTCAGGAATTGAAGGAATTACAGATTTATAAGTTAGGATTTCTCTTGTGGCAGATCCCAGAAAAT
>NW_006399756.1:319830-321781 GCF_000299155.1 Elephantulus edwardii | reverse complement strand
CTGCCAATTGGTCCAGTGGTGAGAATCTTTGTCTTCTTGACATTGAGCTTCAATCCATACTGAAGGCTGCAGTCCTTGACCTTCTGGAGCAAGCATTTCAGGTCAGGTCTGTCTCATTATTAATAATTATAAAAATACTTGACCCTCGGTCTGCAACAAGTGTTTGAGGTTCTCCTCACTTTCAGCAAACAAAGTTGTGCCATCTGCATAGTGCAGGTTATTGATGAATCTTCCTTCTATCCTGATGCCACATTCCGTCTCAGAGTCCAGCTTATCGAATGGTTTGCTCAGCATACAGATTGAATAGGTTTGGAGAGAGAATACAACCCTGACAAACTCTTTTCTTAATTTTAAACCATGTTTAAAAGTGTTCCCTTACTCTGTTCTCACAATAGCCTCCAGATCTGGGTATAGGTTTTTCATGAACACAAGTGCTCTGGGATTCCTGTTCTTCACAATGTTAGCCTTAACTTGTTAGGATCCACACAGTCAAATGCCTTTGCATAGTCAATAAAGCATAAATAGACATTCTTCTGGTATTCTTTGCTTTCATATAGGATCCATCTGACATCACCAATGATATCCCTGGTGTTACAACCACTTCTAAATTCTGCTAGAACTTCTGGCAGTTCTCTATGTACTGTTGCCCTTCAATGCAGCTTCTACTTCCTCCTTCATTATCATTGGTTCCTGCTCATATACTTCCTGAAACTTTTCAGTGTCAATCAGTTCTTTTTGGTACAGTGATTCTGTGTATTCCATCTGTTGCTTAACAGCAACACCCTGATGGGGGTAAGCACGATGGAGATACACCACTCCGGGAGAGAATCAGAGAGTCAGTCCTGCTCAGTTTTATTTGGATCTGCAGTGCATTTATAAACAGGAAGATAGGATAGGGTGGTCTTACAGACATGGGACATGCAGATTGGTTAGGAGAATCTCAGCCTCGTGCAGACCACTCCCAGCTCAACAGACGTGGCAGCCATCTTCCCAGGTGGCGAGCTTTCTCAAGCCAGGACGGACAGCCAAACACAGGGGAGCTTTCTCTACTCCGTATTCAAGGCCGTTGGGAGGCTTGCATTTATCCGGAGCTTAGGCAATCTGTCCTGGCCAGAGGCCCTCTCTTCCTCCCCAACATTCTGCAACATCCATCCATCTTTTTTATTATGTATAATTTTTTTAAAGTTATATTGGTTTGCCCACAAAGTTCGTATACATGCGTTTCACACTACTCTTAATATTGTGTTTCATACAGTCATTCTCATGTATTATGTGTTGCAAAATCAATCACTATTGGACCTTGCTTATAATTACCCAATTTTTTCAGGTCCCCACCAGATCCTTCCCATTTCTCTCCCCACTCCGTCCCACCAAACTGTGCTACCTTGTGGTTTTGCCCCTACCTATCCTCTCCTTTCTGTTCCCACCCCTCTCCCTCTTGGGTCTTCATACATGTTTTACTAATTATCCTTCTATTTTTACAATAATGGTCTTATGCAGTATTTGTCCTTATAAGACTGAGTTAATCCCATAGGTGCATGGTTTGAATCCACCAGATGCTCTGCTGGAGAACGAGGAACAATATCCTCCTCTATCAGTCAGATCTGATTTGATGGTGTACACACAAAAACTGTGGTTACAGTCGCTTGTGACTCATAGTGACCCTATGTACAAGAGCCCTAAATGCCATTCTATACTGTGCCAACCTCACCGTCTCAGACACACTCATTCCCATTACTCCACTCACAGAATCGATCCACCTCATAGAGGGTCTTCCTCTCCTGCGCCATCCCTCCACTCTCCCAAACATGATGTCCCTCTCCAAGGACCTGTCCCTCCTTGCAACATGCCCAAAGTATGTCAGACCAAGCTTCAGAATCCTTGACTCCAAGAAACACTCCAGCTTCACCCTCTCCAGGACAAATTTGTTTGTTCTCCTAGCAGTCCATGG
>NW_006399756.1:317043-319000 GCF_000299155.1 Elephantulus edwardii | reverse complement strand
ATTCTCTGCTTTCTGCCAAGATCCATCTAACATTAGCTATAATATCCCTAATACCATGACCTCTTCTAAATCCAGCCTGCACATCTGGAAGACTGAATTAGTACAGTCAGCATAAGTCTCTCCAGTCTCTCCCAAGGTACATAGTATTTTTCAAAATCATTGCTCTAGGGTGCTGCATACTATTCCATTGTGTGACTATACCAATACTTCTCAATCCATTCAGTTTTGGTTGGACATTTAGGCTGTTTCCATGATCTTGTGATGGTGAGTAACACTGCTACAAATGTTGATGTACAGATCTCTGTCTGTGTCTCAATTCTAATTCTCTTGGGGTATATACCTAGCAGTGGAATGAAATCAGGGCTGCAAACTTACCCCCTCCACCTTCTTTTGATACTTCTGGGTCATTCAATATATTGCCCATAGTATCTTTCAATACTGCCACTTGAGGATTAAATTTTTTAATATCTTCTCCAACTATCAGAATGTTGCCAATTGGCCCAGTGTTCTTTGGCCTACAGAATCTTCGTCTTCTTGATGTTAAGCTTCAATCCATATTGTAAACTACAGTCCTTGACCCTCTGCAACAAATGCTTTAGGCCCTCCTCAGTTTCAGCAAGTAAGGTTGTGTTATCTGCAATGTTGCAGGTAGTTGATGAACCTTCCTCCAATTCTGATGCCACATACTTGATTTAAAATGTTCTGTTTGGTGAAAGCAGACTGAGGCTCAGTTGGCCTCAGCCACTGGCTTAATTTTGACTTCAGTTATTGACCTTCTCCAACAATTCCTTCCACAGATGTAGTCAGTCTGATTCTTGTGCAGCCAATCCAGTAAGGTCCATGTGTAAAATTGCCTGTTGTGTCTTTTTAAAAAGCTGTTTTCACCCAGCAGTTCTATTACTGGGAATGTACCCAAAAGAAACCATAACTTCCACCCAAGCAGATATATGCACATCCATGTTTATCATGGCTTTGTTCACAATAGCAAAGAGAAACAACTTAAGTGCCATGAATAAATGAATGGATAGAGAAGCTGTGGTATATTCACACACTGGAATACTATGCTGCATTAAAAAACAAGGAACTCATGAAGTATTATTCAAAATGGGTGACTCTGGAGGACATTATACTGAGTAAAATATCTCAGTCACAAAAGGACAAATACTGCATAATGCCACTGTTGTAAAACGAGACTGACATCGAGGTTGGGGGGAGACTTAGAAAGATGGGATAAATTATGTATACTGCATTGAAACAGATGAGGGAAAAAACTGTTTTAAAGGGATATGTGATTAGGTATTATTGTCATGCAGGAGTCCAGAATGAAGGCTGTATGGTGGAGCGGACCTAGGGGAAGGATTGTATAACAATGAAAGAATTTTTCTTTCACTTTTCAAAGAGAAGAGTGAACTGGGGCAGGAGGGGTGGGCAGGGAGAAGAGTGCCACAATGAATGAAGGGAAATCCAAAGTCTCTGTAAATTTTCATTAAAATTAATAATAAAAATAATAATAATAATTTTTTATGCATATTGAAACATGGTGCCTGTTTGTTATTAGAAACTGTTCAATGTACCTCAAATTTAAATAATTGACTTTATGGGGTTAGGTAGAAATTATGAGTGGTAACCCAGGCACTACCTGTTTAAAATTTTGACATTTGTCATCCAAGCATTGCCTGTATAAAATTTGAGTGAAGGATAAGCTTTACTAATTAAATTTTGCCTTGATTTTTCTAAATGAGAAGACAATTTTATGCTTAACATTAAACATGGGACTTTTCTTACCAAATTGTTTGGAAAGATTTATATTGTGTATTAATTAGGTTGGACCTGTATTTTTTTTTTTTTGTTTCTATTATAGTTTAAAAAACCCTAGAAATTACATTATTTGTCTTTTTAAAAATGTGAACTACAAAACACTGCAAATGGTTAAAACAAAGTGATATGGAAATAATAC
>NW_006399756.1:306367-316943 GCF_000299155.1 Elephantulus edwardii | reverse complement strand
TAATTTTTTATAAAAGGTATTTGCAGGGAGCTCTGGTGGCCTAGTGAGAAGCTACACCTCAATCCCAAAGGTGTTCTGTTCAAATCCACCTTCTCCTTTGGAGATGGAGGGGCAATCTCTTCCTGTGCCAGTAGAATCCGACTCAATGGTACACAAGAGAAAAAAAAAGAACATATAAAAAGGTATTTGCAATGAGTAAATCATTAAAAAATACAAAATTCATTAATTCTATTCCCAGCCTCATTTCTATCACGAAGCCCATATTGTCCAACTACTGTTCCTTCTTCACTGTTTCCTGCTTTTGCATTCCAGTCACCAACTATCATTAATGCATCCTGATTGCATGCTCCGTCAATTTCAGACTTGCAAAATTTGGTAAAAATTCTCAGTTTCTTCCTCTTTGGCACTAGATGTAGGAGCATATATTTGAATAATAGTCATGTTAACAGGTCTTCCTTGTATGCATATGGATATTATCCTATCACTCACAACATTGTATTTCAGGATAGAACTTGAAATTGACTTTTTGCCTATGAATGCAACACCATTCTTCTTCTGTTTTTCATTACTTACATAGTATATCATATGATTATCTGATTCAAAGTGGCCATAGCTGGTCCATCACACCTCACTGATGCCTGTATATCAATATTCATGAGTTATGAAGATGACACAACCTTACTCACTGAAAGTGAGGAGGATTTGAAGCACTTGTTTCAGAAGATCAAGGAATGCAGCCTTCAGTATGGATTGAGTCTCAATACCAAGAAAACAAAAGATTCTTACCACTGGACCAATAGGCAGTGTCATGATGGATAGAGAGTAGACTGAAGCTGTCAAAAGCTTCATCTTGCTTGGATCTACAATTAATACCCTTAGTATGAGCAGTCAGGAAATAAAGAGATGCATTGCAATGGGAAGATTTGCAATTAGAGACCTTTCCAAATTATTGAAATGTACCAATCTGAGTATCAATTTGAGGGCTACGGTGTGCCTGATTCAGGCCATGGTCTTTCTGATTACTAGCTATGCATTCTAGACATGGACAATGAATAAGGATGACAGAAAAAGAGTTGATGCCTTTGAGCTGTGGTGTTGGAGAAGGGCACTGAACATCCCACGGACTGCCAAGAGAATGAAAAGATAGGTCTTGAAGAGGGTGCAGCTGGAGTGCTCTGTGGAGGCAAGAATGATGAGGCTTCATCTCACATACTTTGGACATATTGCTAGGAGGTTCTATTCCTTGGAGAGGGAGATGATGTTGGGAAGGGTGGAGGGTTGGCGAAGGGGAGGGAGTCCCTCAACCAGATGGACTGACATGGTGACTGCTGTAGGCTCTTGTGTGTCAGGAAGTGCGAGGATGGTGCAGGACAGGACTGGGTTCAGATCTTTTGTTCATTGAGTCGCTATGATTTATACTCGACTCGATGGCATCTAAACAACAACAGCAACTGGTTTATTTACAAAGTTCAAATACATTGTTTTTTACACTGGATCTTTCCCATTTCTTTCACCTCTCCTCCCTCCCTATTATTAAACTCCTACTTATTCTCAGTCTTCTGCTCCCATCCCCCCCTTGGATCCTCATACTCATTCTACAATAATGTATAAATAATACAATATTTAGCCTTATGGGACTGAGTTAGTTCGCTTGGTAAAATGCTCTCCAGACCCTCCCAAGTTAGGTAGTAATTTACAAAATCATTGCTCTTGTATGCTGCACAGTATTTCATTGTGTGAATTTACCATAATTTCCCAATCCATTTGATAGTAGTTGGAATTTGGCCTGTTTCCATGTTCTTGCTATAATGAATAATGCTGCTATGAACATTGGTGTGCAAGTCTCCTTTTGTGCCTCAGTTCTTATTTTCTTGGGGTATATTCCAAGCAGTGGAATAGCTGGGTCATATGGGATTTCTATGTTCAGCTTTTTTTTAAATCTTATTTTATTCTTTTTGTGTATGTGTGTGCCATCAAATCAGATCTGACTGGTACAGGAGGAGATTGCTCCCCCCCCACACACACACGTCTACAGCAGAGCATCTGGTGGATTCGAACCGTGCACCTCTAGGATTGCAGTGGAGCTTCTTGCCACTAGGCCACCAGAGCTCCCTACAGCTTTTTGAGGAAGCATCCAACTGCCTTCCAGGGTCGTTGTACCATTTTACAATTCACAATTAGTGTGTAAGAGTTCCTATATCATCACATTCTCTTCATTAATGTATCTTTATTGCATACTAGGTCAATTTCAGACTGCCAGATTTGGTGAAAAAATTTCAATTTCTTCCTCTTTGGCTTTTGATGTAGGAGCATATATTTGGATAATAGTTGTATTAATGGGTCTTCCTTATATCCAGGTCTTCCAGTTAGGTAAGATCAGAACTATCAAAGACTCATCTCTGGAGCTGATAAGCAATGGCTTTCCAGGCTCCCACGAGTAAAGATGATTGAAGTCCTTTAAAGAGAAAAACAGTCAGTCATGGATTTCAGCAGCTTCTCATTTCAACATGTGATTCACCTCCCTTGAAACATAGCCTGAAACATTGTCAATAAACCCCAATCAAATCCTATAGGATGTGTGTGTTGTATACTTTAAAAGCATAATAAGTTTGTATGGAATGCAAAGGACAATAATAGCCAAAATGTCTTGAGAAAGAACAAGTGAGAACCCTCTATACTAGATGTCCAGATGCACAGGTGTTATGTAGCTGTCAAACTTTTTTTTTATCTTTTAAAAATGGATCAATTTATTCTTTCACATTACCTCAAATGAAGTACAGCTGAGAAGACTTAAATATTACTGGTTTAGAGATGAACCCAAGATACCATCAAGGCTACAGACTCAGAAGCATTTTTTTAGTTATTTGCTTAGTTATTTGCTTCACCAGCCTAGTCCATGATATGCAATTTAAAATGGCCAAATGTATAAAGCACAAATATAAGAGCACATCCATCTCAGGTCATGATTGGGAACTAAGGTCGAAGAACAGCAAAAGTTCAGATATGAGCCGTTGTAAAAATCGTTCTTCAACAATGATACTCCACACAGACAGAAGGCGGATGAGTACTGAGTTATCTGAGCAGACAGATTCTGGGCATAATCCTGACAGACTGCAGTCTGAGGAACTGTGCTCGAGGAGGTTTCCTGCTTGTCTTCAATTTCCTTTTCCAGACAAGAAAGTAAGACACGAGTCTCCATTAAAGTGACTAGCGGCCCCTCTGCTTCTTCATCTTCCCTCCAGCTACTTTGTTTCTGACACCAATAGCACCTTCTGTTGTCGTCATTGTCCCCAGTATCTTCCCGTGAGCGTTTCTTCTTTTCTCCATGTTCTCGTAACTCCATTCGGGCAAATCTTTGTGCTTCAGTCACACGTTCTGTCAGCATCATAACCTCTTCATCTTGTGTTGGAAAGACAGGCAGTTTCTTCCCAATTAAGTGTTCTATGCGCTGGAAGAGTTCTACATCATACTGTGTAACAAAGGTAATTGACTTTCCAGAGCGTCCAGCTCAAGCCGTTCTACCTACTCGATGGATGTAATCCTTGGAATGGGTAGGAATGTCAAAGTTGAGTACTACATCCACATGAGGAATATCTAAACCTCGGCTTGCAACGTCAGTTGCTAGAAGAATGGAACGAGCTTTTGCCTTGAATTTATTAAGGGATCCTAGTCGCTTGGTCTGACTCATCTGTCCATGGAGAGGAATGGCAGTGAATCCAAGATTGCGGAGTAGCAAAGCTGTTCTGAGTATTGTTACAAGTGCTACAGAATATCATAAAGGAGTTTCCAGCCAATTCATTTAGAATATAAACCAGGTAAGTATCCTTGAATTTAGAGGTAATAAAAAGATAATATTGCTGCAATTTTTCAACCGTCTGGTATTTGGAGGAAACTGCACATTTCACAGGATTCTTCAGAGCTGCTCGCTGAAGTTTTTGCACCTTCTTGGTCATGGTAGCAGAGAAGAGAAATGTTTTCCGATCTCGAGGAATCACTTTGAGGATCTTATCAACCTCTGTCTCAAAATCCATATTCAATATTCGGTCTGCTTCATCCATAACCAAGTATTTGAGAGCTCTTAAGTTGAAACCTTTTGTATTTTCCGAATGATCGATCAGCCGACCTGGAGTTGCTATCACAATATGTGGTTTTTTCGCCAAGGCCAGAGACTGAGACATTGAATCAATTCCACCTACAATCACAGCACTCTGTACTCCAATAGAGGACCCCAGAGCTTCAAATTGCTCTGAGATCTGAAAGGCCAATTCACGAGTAGGGGTGAGTACCAGGGCAAACAAACGCTGGGGTGTGTCCAGCAGGACATTCAGGATGGGCAAAGCAAAGGCTCCCGTTTTTCCAGAACCAGTTTCTGCCAGCCCAATGATATCACGACCTTGTAAGGCCAAAGGAATAGCTTCAATCTGGATTTTGGTTGGTTTCTTCCATCCCAGTTGGTCACAGGCTTCACACAACACATCTGTCACACTCAAGTCCTTAAATGTTTTCGTTTCCTCCTCCTTCACTGCCGGCTGGGGTGTTGGAGCCGGAGAATCGTGCTCCTCGGATGCCGCCATCTCCCTTACTATGTAGCTGTCAAACTTAACTAGCAATGCACTGATCTATGTTAGAGCAATCTAGGTAGGACACCTGCTGACATGGACCTGAAGCAGCTACCGCATCCATTTATCCTGGCTAGGGTCTTCCTAGCTATAATAGATAAAATGACTGCATTAAGATGAAGAATTTCTTCCCACTAGAAAACTGGGCAAAGGGAATCTTCAATGGTCAGTGACTGCTGCTAAGGTGTTCACTTTTCTTCCTTAGCTTGGGACACATCAAAGAACCTCTGGAAGGAGAGGGGCACAGGGAACCCCAGTTGGGGCTCTCCACTTTGGGAAGTGAGTTCAGAAGCATTTCTTACTAATGTTGAACAGGCAGCCAGCAAATTCATTCCCAGAAACCCAGTGACAGGACCTACCCAGCACGTCTTGTTGATTGTTACTCTTGGTGACCTCCCATGCAGTTTCCAAGCCTGTCTCCTGGGGAGCAGCTGTTGGATTCAAACTGCAATTTTTAGGTTGCAATATGTAACCCACTGCATCACCAGAGTTCCTTACTGCGCTTCGATTGTTGTTCTATGCCACTGAGTCAGAAGTGACTTGTAGCTGGCTTTCCAACAGATGTGAAGGGGCTGCCCATTGCATGGGAGACTACCCATCTTCCTCCACGGAGCAGCTGGTGGATTGGAACTGCCTGCCTTTGGCTTGGCAGTGTAACTCCTTACCACAAGTTCCTTAATAAAAGCAATAAACAAAGAATCCCAAGTTTCCTGCCATCGAGCGGCTGCCTCAGTGTCCCCACGGGCTGCCTGCCATTCGAGTGGCTGCCTCAGTGTCCCCACAGGCATCTGGGCCGTGAACTCTCGCTGGGGAGGACTGCCCTCCTTTCCTCTTGGGAGCATCTGGTGGAGTCAACCAGCTGGAAACAACATAGAAATCGCATACGACCCAGCTACTGCGCTGCTGGGAGCACCCCCACAGAAAATAGACTGAATATAAACAGAGTTGTTGTTGTTGTGTTTTTGTTTTGTTTTTCAATGTCAGATAGTTATTATTTAGTGTAAATTCTAACATGACACACTGATGTGATTTCTTGCATTTAGGGAAGAAATATATCCTGATTAACACATTGCCACACACTTTTAAATTGACGACTGTGCTTAGAAACACAGTTTTTCGATGTATTACTGAATAATTAACAAATAAATGCATTAGTACACGTTGTATGAATGATGTTCTTTTTTTATTAATTAAAATGTGCATGACGGCTATAGCCGTCATTTGTGGCAATGTGTTAAGTGAGAAGTTGTGCAGATGGGCTCTGGAAGACCTTTGCTCTAAGTGACTTTTTATAAAAGCATTTCCTTTAGAAGTCAGGGCCCCCTTTCTTCAGTTAGCTATAATCCACATTCACTGAGTAGAATTTGTGCTGCTCATTGGGGCTTGGTCTATTCCACAGTTCTGGGTTATTCTTTCGGTACCACTGACATCTGGATTCAATAATGCCAGACAGGGCTGTTCCAGTCCTCCAGCTCCAGTGAACACACAGGCAGCAAGCTTGGTGCCTCTTGACTTGACTGAGGATCTGACGGAGCATGTTTGTGGCAGAGCCCTCCTGTGTGGAAGGAGAGTATGTATAAAGTTGACAGGTCTTGAAAATTGCACTCTCTACCTCAAATGCAAGCACACTACAGAGATTTGTACACCGATGTTCATAGCAGTTTTATTCACAATAGCAAGAAAATGGAAATAGCCCAAATGTCCATCAACACACAAATGGATTGAGAAATTGTACATCGACACAATGGAATACTATGCAGCACTTAGGAGCAGTGGGTTTGTAAAATACTATATAACATGAGGGAGGATAGAGAACATTAGGTTGAGTGAACTAGCTCAGTCTCATAAGGACAAATACTGCTTAAGACCATCATTGCGAAAATAGAAGGATAACTAGTAAAATATCCAAAAAGAGAAGGGAAAGAGGGCAGGGGGCAAAAGGTGGGGAAGGGAGGGAAACTATTAGGATGACAGAGTTGGGTGAGTGGAGGGAGAGAAGTGTGGGAAGCAATTAGGAAAGATCCAATTGAGACCTGAAAAGATGGAGTGACAATAGTCATAGATTAATGGTGATTAATTTTATAAAATACAATGAACATGAGTGATTGGATGAAACACAATGTGAATGAAGGAATGTGTGACACACAATGTACAGGAATGCTATAAAATGTACATGAATTTGGTATGCAAATCAATATAAAATCAAGAGGGAAAAGGAAACCCAACCAACACACCAAGGGGCCAGGATGACTCTTGTAGTGCTTCAGATAGTAGGGGCTTCAGATGATAGACCCACACTGACAACTTTAGTGTTCACTAAGGGAGGGAAAAGGGAGCGTGTGCATGTGTGTGTGTGTGTGTAAAGTGTGCAACAATGAATCATAGAAAATCCAACTTTTCTGTAAACTTTTGTTAAAATCATAATTAAAATAAAAAATTTTATTCTAAAAACAAATTAGCAACCAATATTTATTCATTTATTTCAAATAGAAAAACAACAATCCTGTCAAAAAGATGGAAATTAAGTTTCTTCCTGTCTTATAGGAAGTAAAGGGACTGTCTTATAGGAAGTAAAACTTACTGTGTTGAAGAGAAAAAAAAACAACAACCCAAACAAGCCTAACAGACCGCTGGAGACTGCTTCTGGTTCTCAGCTAACTCCCTATGACCACGCCCCCAGAGCTCACGGTGAAGGGTACACCCTGGAAACTTCCATCTAGTCATCAAGAATACAATAGACGAATGCACGCAGTGTGTTTCTTCAACTGACAGCAATGGAAATGGGTGAGTAGAGTTGTGACGAAGCTGCCAAATGATGGGAGTGAAAGCAGCGGAAGCATGGCTGGGTGAGCAGGGCTCCTGGGGCTTGCTGTGATCCTCTGGGGTAATGTGTGAAAATTTATTAGGTGCAATTGTAGGTACACACTTTTCTTTTATCCCTTATAGTTTACAAAATAAAGGTTACAACAACACAATCAAACAACAAAAGGACAGTCCCTTTCTCCATCATGTCTGTTCTGGTGTCCTAGGGTCTGTCATCTAAGGCCCAGGACCAGAGCCCTCCTTAAGTGGCCAGTGCTTCTTGGCCTGACTAAAGAGCTTAGAAAGCTGAGACAAGACCCACCCATTGGGCTCTCCCTAAGGTAGGGCGAGAGGGTTGTGGAGTCTTTCCAGGTGAGGCAAGTGGTAAATGGTGCGGCCATTCAGCACTCATCCACCAAGGTCTCCAGCCATATCAGTCCTGGACTCTGCACCAGGGACACAGGCAACTGCCATGCATGCCCTCCTCACCTAGAGGGAGAGTCAGACAAAATAAACATAAAAGACCTCAGGTGAAGGGAGCTCTGGAGGCCTAGTGGAAAGAAGCTGCGCTGCAATCTGAAAGGCGCAGTTCGAATCCACCAGATGGTCGGCTGGAGAAGGAGGGACAACCTATCCTCTCCTGTGCCAGTCAGATACACAACAACACCAAGGCCTCAGGTGACAGAGGACAGGGCGCCAGCACAGAGCCAGGAGGGGCTGGGGGCGCAGGCAAGGCCCAGGCTGGAGGCGGAGCTGGGCTCTCTGGGAGGTGACAAGCGGTGGGGGTCTTCACCCTGAATTCCCAATGACACAAGTGAGGTTAGATCCACAGACCATGGGGCAGAGCAGGCGACATTACCTTCAAGAAGACACAGGACATCGGGAAGCAGCAGGGGTGGGGTGAGGTGGGGCTGGGTAGATCCGCAGACTCGAGCGGGGGTCCTGCCAGCCCTGGACTAAGCCTGGCCTCGCCCCCTCCCTCAGGAGGCTGGGCCTACAGGAGGCACCGCCTGGGGTGAGGGGTTGGCTCTGACCTCTGATCCAAAGAGAAATTCACAGACAGGGAGCCTGGTTTCCGTAGCAACAGAGCTGGGTCTGAGAAAATGCATGCGCCTTGGGGGATGCGGGGGTGTTGGCGTCGGGCTGCCCCCTCCCCGGTGCCCAGGAGGAATGCAGGGCTGGCCTGTGGACCAACCTCGCTGGAGAACGAGGTGGTCCTGTTCTCCCCAGGGCTCCCTCCACAGGAGCTGGTCACCAGAAGGGGCCAGCACAGAACTTGGCACACGCGGTGCCTCGGGACGATGCCACATCACGGGCAGAAACGTGCACGGAGAGGCGTGTGTGACCATGGACGTGAGCGGGCTGCACGGGGAAACCCGGCGCCAGCACCTACCATGGCCCAAGCCTGGGAGCCTGGCTCCATGGAGCCTCAGTCACCGGCTTGCCTCAGGCTCCCATCTGGGCCTCTGCTCCCACCATCCCAGTAACACCGGGTTGGTGCAGGGCTGTGCTTGTGGTAGCTTTAAAGAAACGCCACACCGACACACTGTTACTGGCCACCTGCACAGGCACCTGATCTGCCCTTGGATCCGCAAGCACCTGGCCCCCACTGATTTCTCAGATCTGTAGGCGTGGAGCTGGCTCTGAGTTGGAGGGACCAGGGGCTGATGTCCAGTCAAACGCACTCCCACAGCGCCTCGGCTCCGGACTGTCTGTGACCGACGCAGGCGATGGCCCCGCGCGGTGCGCCCGCCCCGGCCTGGGTCAGCGCCAGGAACCCTAAGGGAGAGGCCGTCCCTAGTTGGGCCTCTCGGGCAAGCAGCAGGTCAGCCGCTGCCCCCACCCCCCGGCTGAGTGCAGACGTGTGTCGCACACACGTGCACACTCCCAGCTGGCGTTCCCCCTACGCCACAAGGACAAGCGTGAGAATCGCTCACCAGCGGCTTCCACAGGCAGCGGTGGACGCGCGAGCACAAGATGCAGGATCCAGGTTGCGCTTCTAGGCGCTTTGGGAGGCCAGGGAAGGGGAGGAGCACCGAAACTGAGGCTGTGGTTGCCTTGGAGACGTGTGCTCTCTCGGAAACTTCCAGATGTTCTGCTTGTCCTGGCTGTCCCTACGTCAGACCTGGTGCCTTGGCGGGCCTCAGACACTTCACACGTGAGCGAGTGTGTACAAAGACACAATACAGAAAGGTTGACATCCAGAAAAACACACTGAAAAAGTAGACAGACGCACACCCAGACAGACACAGGCAGATGCACACACACATAGATACAGACACACGTAGACACACACAGACACAAATGCAGATACACAGACACGCCTCCCCTCACGTTCTCTCACATACTCTCTCTTTGTTTTATTTAAATTTATTATTAATTTCAGTAAAAATTTACAGGGACTTTGGATTTCCATTCATTCATTGTTGCACTTTTCTCCCCTCCCAATCCTTCCCCCTAGTACACTACCCTCTTGGAAAAGTAAAAGAAAAATTCTTTCATTGTTTTACAAACCCTCTCCAAGGTCCACTCCACTATGTAGCCATCGCTCTAGACTCCTGTCATGACAATAATACCTAATCACATATCCCTTTAAAATCGTTTTCTCCCTCATCTGTTTCAATGCAGTATACATAATTTATCCCATCTTTCTCAGTCTCCCCCCAACCTCGATGTCAGTCTCGTTTTACAACAGTGGCATTACGCAGTATTTGTCCTTTTGTGACTGAGATATTTTACTCAGTATAATGTCCTCCAGAGTCACCCATTTTGAATAATACTTCATGAGTTCCTTGTTTTTTAATGCAGCACAGTATTCCATTGTGTGAATATACCACAGCTTCTCTATCCATTCATTTATTCATGGCACTTAAGTTGTTTCTAACTCTTTGCTATTGTGAACAAAGCCATGATAAACATGGATGTGCATATATCTGCTTGGATGTCAGTTATGGTCTCTTTGTGGTATATTCCCAGTAGTGGAATTACTGGGTCAAATGGTATCTGTCTTTGCAACTTTTTGAGAAAGGGCCATACTGCCTTCCACAGTGATTGCATCATTTTACACTTCCACCAACAGTGAATAGGGGTTCCTGTTTCTCCACAACCTCGCCAGCATTTGTTGCTTGCTGTTCTGTTAAATTTTGCTATTTTGA
>NW_006399756.1:287895-304846 GCF_000299155.1 Elephantulus edwardii | reverse complement strand
AAGTTATAAGTACATGAGTCCAAAAATTATGGAAAAGTAAAAGAAAAGATTCTTTCATTGTTTTACAAACCCTCCCCCAGGTCCCCTCCACCATGCAAGCAGTGTCTTATAGCAGACATATGCACTGTGCTCAACCCTCACAGCATCTTGCCCTCTGGGATCAAAGTGGCCTGTCAGGGGTGCTTCCTTCTGGAGGTCCGGTGTCTGTTGCCAGGAGAACCAAGCTTCCCTAAGCCTAACCCAGCCTCAGACCCCCGGGTAACCCTCATCCCATGGTGGCTGGCACTCAGGACACACCTTGTGCTCTTCTCTGCCCGTGTCCCTCTCACCTGGGTCACATGTGTGCAAGGTCAGTGGCAGGGACAAGATTTCTTTTGGCTCATGCAGCAAGTGTAGGCTGCGGTGTGTATGGGTGTGAGAAAGACAGAGTGCAGAGTAGAGTGAGGGTTGTATGAACATTAGTATATGTGTGATTGTGAGCACAAGTGTGAGAAGACATGAAGGCATGAAGCACTAATGAGAGAACGTATGTGTATGTATGAGTGTAACAGTGTGTGAGAGTGGATGTATGTGCTAGTGTGAGAACACGAATGTGTATGTGTGTGTAACAATGAGACAAATGTGTGTGTCTTAGTATAAGATCATGTAAGTGTGTAACAGACTGAACATGCATGTGTGTTGGTATGAGAAGATGTGAGTATAACAGTGTATGAGTGGGTGTGGGTGCTAGTGTGAGAAACGTGTGTGTAATGGTGTGAGTGTGTGGTAGTGTGAGAACACGTATGTGAATGTGTGTGTGCTAGTGTGAGAACACATGAGTGTGTGTGTAATAGTGTGTGAGTGGGTGTGTGTGCTAGTGGGAGAATGTACGCATGGGTATGTTTTCTGGGAGTGGGGGCTCTTGGCCCACCTTCCTTCCCTCTAAAGCCAACCCACTGCTCTCAGGGCTCTACTTTGCGGAGGTGTAGGGGTTGAGTATAGCAGCCCTCCTTTTCCTATCCTTGACCCATTTAGAGCAGGGAGGGGACTGCTAGGAGTTGGGTTGTGAGTAGGGAAGGGTGGAGTCTGGTGGGTAGAAGGGAGCTAAGATTAACAAGACCCTCCAGCCATGCTGGAGGTATTTGTGAGTCTTTTGACTTGGGGGTCAGGCTGGAGGGGGATAGAAGAGGGTGGGGAGTGGGGAGTGAAAGGGTTGGAGAGGATCAGATGGTAAAGGGGAGTGGGGAAAGGGCAGAGAATGACTGAGGGGGTGTGGGACTGGAGGATTACTCACGGGGCCACGAGGGGTGGGGACGTGGGAGCATGTGGGGGCAATGTAGGGTAGGTGGCAAAGGGGACAGGGCTTGAAGTGGTGGGCGGGTC
Source organism: Elephantulus edwardii (assembly GCF_000299155.1). Classification (NCBI taxonomy): domain Eukaryota; kingdom Metazoa; phylum Chordata; class Mammalia; order Macroscelidea; family Macroscelididae; genus Elephantulus; species Elephantulus edwardii. The sequence goes on along the minus strand of NW_006399756.1, from coordinate 303,484 downwards.
CAGTCACTTGGCATTGCCATGTGGTAGTTCTGGCCCCTGAACTCTGGTCCAGACACGCCTGCGTAGGGCAATAAACCCGGAGCAGCTTGGGAGGAAGGTACAGGCTCATACACTGGACACCCGGATCCTGCCCACAGTCCCAGCACAGCACCTGTAGCTGGAGAAAAGGACCTCAGACATGAGGTAATAATACCTGAGGCCTCAGACCTAACTCCCCAGCCCTCCTCAAAATTAGTCACTGCGACAGCTCAACACTGGGTATCTCTCTACCCGGAGAACTGAGCTTGGTTCCTTCCCGTGGAGCACCAGGATTGGGGCAGGAGGAGTCTGTCCACAGGCCGCAATCAGTAGTTGCTGTGCCTTTTCCTGTGTGCCTGGTGCTTGGCACAGAACTCCCCATCCTGAGTTACCTTGTGGGACATCTTGCTGAATGGGCTATCAGCTCCAGCTCAGAAGTCCTTCCCTGGTCTCTGCGAGTGAGCTCGTCTGCTGAAGGTCCTGGCACCAGGCTCCAAGAATGGGTCTGGGGTCAAGATCAGGGGGTCCGGAGGCGTCTGGGGGCTGGTTGTGACTGGAAGATATCCTGGGAGCTGTGGTTTGAGGCTCAGGTTCCCACCAGACTCTGGGGAAACTCACTCTAAGCCAGCGCCTCTTGCCCCTCCTTTCCTGGGGTGCTCTCTGGGGCCCCAACTTGGGATCAGTGTCATGCCTTCCCTGTAGGGAGTAAGCCATTGAGTGGCTTAGGAGCCTGGGGGTGGGGGGGCTTTTGGATCCCTTCTACCACCTGCTACTTCAGCATGGGGGTCAGCTGCTTGTCCTGGGGGTTCCCCCAGGGATGCTGGGCAGGGGATGGGGACAAACTGCACAGCCAGTGTGCATGATAGGTCCAGCTCCAGGCCTTCTGTCCCCCAGCAAGGTTGACTCTGAGGGGACAGCAGAGCAGGGGTTCACACCTGGTCCAGGGCAAATGGCCCCTGTGCCCATTGATCTCTGGGATGTGCAGAGGAACCACACCCCAGTCACTGAGTCACTGAGGATAGGGCAAAGGTCTCTGTGCTGTTGGAGCTTCGGTCACAGTGGGATGAAGGGAACACCCCTACATTTCCACACCCTGTGGGAGGGGCAGAAGGGTCTCTGGGCCGGCCAGTTAGTGCAGAGTCTGGCTGGAAAAATACCATCAAGGTGTCTGCTTACCTGTGTTTTATTGACTATGCAAAGACATCAAAATATGAAGAGCATACTAAATCATGGCTAGTACTAGAATAGGAATTCTAGGCACTTGAATTCTTCACGTGGCAGAACAAGGGGTACTGCACAGTTTAAAACTAGAAAAGGTGAACGTCAGGGTTGTATCCATTCATCATACCTATTTAAATTGTATGTAAGCAAATAATCCAAGAACTACATTATATGATGAAAAATGTGACATAGGAATTAGAGAAAAACTCATTAACAATGTGTAGCAACCTTGGTGAAAGAGAAAAGAATTTGAAGCCCTAACTGATGAAGTTTCAAGTATAAATTGCACCTCAAGATAAAGAAAATAAATTTCCTTACAACTGTACCACTAAGCAACATCATGATAAACAGGAAATACTGAACTTGTAAAGCACTTTACTCGGATCCATGATCAGTGCAGCAGTCAAGAAAGTAAACAAACTTGCACTGGGAAAATCGGCTGCAAACAACCTCCATAAAGTGTTGAAGAGCAAGTTTATCACTCCAAGGACTAAAGGTGCCTTTGATCTAAGACATGGCATTTTTAATTGCCTCATATGCCTGCAAAAGCTGCACTAAAATAAAAAGGACCAAAGAAGAATTGATGCATTTGAATGATGATGTTAGTACCAGAAGCATGAACAGATCTGTTTTGTATGAAGCACAGTCACAGTGCTCCACAGATGTAGGAGTGGCAAGACCTCATCAACCACACCAGACATGTCGTCAGAAGGACCAGTCCTTGGAGAAGGACATCATGCTTCATAAAGCAGAAAGTTGGTGAAAAAAGAGGAAGATCCTCAATGAGGTGGATTGACGCTGTGCCTGCCACAACATGGGACGGACTGGCGATGGTGCAGCGCCTGGAAGGATGTTGTTGTATAAACATAAGCAGGGTCACTGTGAGGTGGGGTAGATGCAAAGGCAGCAGCAACCATAACTGCCAGAGAAGTGGCCATGAGGGGCTCAGCACCCCTCCCCAAGGCAGTCAGAACCCAGCCCTAGACAGCCTGGGGTGGAGCTCCAGGAGAAGTGATGTCACTGGCCTGCCAGTGAGCCAGGGAATGGCTCTGATTTTCAGGCCCTGTTTGACACACATGCACCCAACAGGGCCTTGTCTTTACTGGGATGTGAGTGGCCATGTTCCCCGCACCTTCAGCTGTGCGTGTGCTGTTGCCTGTCCTCAGCAGCCCTCCTCTCGGTATCTTTCCCTCTGGCTGACCTTCCCCAGGCTCATCCTCACCACTGCTAGGCTGGTTGGTCCTCAGCCTCTCCCACCTGCACGTTCTCAGCCTCAAGTTGCTTTTAGGCTTCCAGGTTCAAGCTCAATGTACTCTGCTACCACCCCCCTCCTTAGCCTCCGCTGTCTACCAGGATACCTGGCCTCCACACTATACAGCAAGACACCCAGCCGACCCTCCAGTCCTGTGCCCACCTGCTTCCACTCCTTGCAGACAGCCCACCTTTGTTCCTTCTAGGTTCCCATCCACCAACCTCCCCTTCCTAACCCCCAAAAACCGTTCCAGGCTCCAGGGACAGAGTGAGGCGCCCAGTCTAAACTGGTGGTTCTTGAGCATCCTTTACACAGAGGGCTGTGTGTCCAGAACCAGGGCTGCACCCCTTGCACTGTGTCCTTGCTCCCATATGTGACAGGAGCAACTCTCTTCACAATCTGAAGGGTGGACATGTGTCCGCAGAGGCATGCACTGGTCCAGAGGCCTCCACTTGATACATGTGTGGCCAGCCACTGCCAGTGTCTACCTGGGCAGTGTCAGAGAAGGCTGGTTGCCTTGCCCAGGACATGGGGTGGTGACTAGAGAGGATGTTACCAATAGCTCCATGCCCTCTGATCTTCCTTCCCTGCAGACTCATCCTACTTGCCAGCCTGGTGGCTGTGATGCTGCAGGAGGAGGGCACAGCCCTGGTGCTTCCGGTATGTAGGGACGTCCGGCCCCAGACCCTTCTTCACTGCGCCCAACCATCAGACATGATCAAGACAGACCCTGCCTGTGCCAACTCCTAGCTGACCTGGCAAGAAGTAGCCACTCTGGGGGCTGAGGAGCCTCTTCCACAAGACTTTGTGGACAATCCCATGTAACCTATGCTCACCTTGTGGGGCCAGATAGATGCACTCTCTGGGACTGAACTGGGCCTGGGGATGTATCTTGCTCCTTTGCTGACCACTGGGCTAGGGCTAAAGTGACCAGTACTGGAAGAGGCCCAGTCCTCCTTGACCAGAGACATGGATGTGAACAGTGAGGACAGGTGTTGCTGGTCTCCATCAGATGCCTACCTGGGTTCTGCACCAACTCCTCCCTGTGCCCCTTTCCCCACCCTGGAAGAGGGGGAAGAGGTTGGGCCTCACTTCTGGCCTGCTTGGGGTGGGGTGTCTTACCTTGGCCCACTGTGCTACAGGTAGTTTGGGAAATGTGTTACAGGGAGACAAGATGGTCCTGAGGCCCAGGAAGATCTGGCCATCCCAGGGTCAGGGTTTCAAAGGGGGCAGGTCCTGGGAGCCTGAGACAGCTGCCAATGACCTCAGTGAGCCCTGCCCACTGTGCTCCCAGAGCCACATCCTAGGGAGACATAGCTAGGTCCCATGTCTGTCTGGGCCACCTGGAGGGGACCATGCACGGTGAGGGAGGGCCAGGAGGCTCACATGGCAGCCTGGGTTCTGGCCAGTCCAAGGAAGGGGCAACCAGAGAGCCAGAGCCCACGACGTTCACTTAGGGTCAGTCTCAAAGCCCCTAACCATGTGAGGGATTTCTGCACCCTCCTGCAGACTTCCAGGACTGTGCTGAGTACCCTGAGCTCTATAGGCTATGGAGCTCACTGTCAGGGCCTTGCTGACCTCAGACCTTTGGCAAACTTACCCCACAGGGCTCTGTTAGTTTCAAAGGCAAGGATCGGACCTCCGAGCAGGACACGAAGGAGTAAGTGTCCCCAACACCTCCACTGCCCTGCCCCTGTGGGTGTCTCCTGGGGTCTTTCCGGAGACCTGGGTGCCTCTGGAAAAGGCTGCCTGCACTTGGCAGTGATTGGAAGGATTTGCCTTTTGAGTCTGAGCTGTGACTCTAGCCCAACATGTCCTGCCCCTCTACTTGTTGCCCACACAAGTGGGTAGTGGCTCGTGTTTTAACTGTGTCCCCAGGACTTGGAGGGTCAGAGCAGTGGAACCTCTGGAGAAGGACTGGCTCATGGGGTACCTCCCGGGACAAAAAGACCCTGCTGCCAGCACCACTGATGAGAAGCTGCCAGGTGGGGTCGGGGGCCTCCAGGTGGGGTCAGGGAGGGGGGCCACGGGAGGGAAACTGAGGCATCACCCTTTGCCTATTGCTAGGTGATGAGGCCTGGGTAAAGATCAAGGACAACGTGGCCCCATTCTGGAACCCTCTTGAAGGTCCTGAGCCAGAACAAGACCACCCTTATCACCCCACAGCCGAGGAGACACAGGGTGTGGATGGACCCTGGCCAGTGGTCCTGCTGGCTCATCAGATTCTCCAGGGGCCAGAGGAGGACCGTGACCATATATACCACCCTCAGGAGCCTTGATCACCCCCTCCCCCTACCCCCTGGAGGCATTGCCAGGACCTAACCAATAAACCCTGAAAGCAGAGGTGGAAAAGCGTCTTTCTGGGTGGCCTCCGTGCCTGGCATATCAAAAGGGGGTTGCTCAGGGCTGTGTCCCTCTGGGGCTTCTACCCCCACCACACACTGACAGCCCCTGTCCCAAGGCCTGATCCCTCCAGGCCTGTCCCTTATGTGCTTGGACAGGGTAAGTGGGGGCCCTGAGGGACAGTGGTTAGTATCTGAGACAAGAGAACAGCTACTGGAGGCCAGGTTCAGTAGAGAACCACACCTGATTTGGGCTTTCCACAGCAGAGTCAGATAAAGGACCAGAAGGTGGAGAACAAGTCCATAGTGCACAGGGCAAAATTCAGGCTGAAAGATCTGAACCTTCATATCACCTCATCTGGATGGAAAATAAGTTCATCAAATAATGCTCACTATCACTGATCACCAGGAAATTAAAAATGAAAACTACAAGTTACTACCACATGCCTAGCAGAATGGCCACAATCTGATCACAGCAAGTGCTAGTGAGGAGTTGGGGGAGGTGTGGAGGAGATGAAGAAGGTAGGGGAGGTGGGGCAGGTAAGGGAGGTAGGAGAGGTGAAGGAGGTGGAGGGGGTGAGAGAGGTAGAATCCCCAATGATCTGTTCCCGCATATAGATTGAAAAGGTATGAAGATAGGACACATCCCTGGCACACACCCTTCCTGATTTCCCAGTGTTTCCTTGCTCTTTTCTTACGATTGCCTCCTGGCCCAAGTATAGGTTTTGTATAAGCACAATCAAATGTTCTGGAATTCCCATTCTTCTCAGAGTTAACCACAGCTTGTTGTGATCCACACAGTCAAATGCCTTTGCATAGTCAATGAAACACAGACGTTCCTCTGGTACTGTTTTCAGCCAAGATCCATCTAACATTAGATATAATATCCCTAGTACCATGGACTCTTCTAAACCCAGCCTGCACTTCTGGCAGTTTTCTGCTGATGTGCTGTTCCAGTTGTTTCTGGTTTATCTTCAGTAGAATTTTGCTTGTGTGTGATATTAGTAATATCATTCAATAATTTCCTCATTCTGTTGGGTCACCATTTTTTTTTGGAATGGGAATACAGATCTCTTCCATTCAGGTGGCCAGGTAGTTGTCCTCCAGATTCCTTGGCACAACCTAGTGAGTGTGTTTAGGGCAGCATCTGTTTGCTGAAATAAGTCAATTATTAAGCCATCAATTCTTGAGGCCTTGGGTTTTTTTCCCCACAATTCCTTCAGAGCAGCTTGAACTTCATCGCCATAGGTTCTTGCTCATATAGTGTTTCATGAAATTCTTCTGTATCCCTTTTTGAGGGGAAGAGAGGGTCAGAGGTTAGAGGCCATAAAGGGCTTCTGTGTAGACTGGCTATTGCTTCTGGGTGACACAGCAGTGTGGTTGGTGAAGGGAAATTTTAAGGAGGGTGAGATGCTCAAGGATGGCGTGTAGAGGTCCCATCCTTTGTGCAAGGTTGGAAATGGACCACAAGACAAGAAGTGCTAAGTCAGGGAGTGAGGTAATGAGGCAAAGGAAGGAGAAAGGTGCAAGGGGTTGAGGAGGGTCCCAGGAGGAAGAGGTCTGCACGTAATTTAGTTAGTATATTTTGTCTTGAAAGGGGGGTGGGGCAAGTATCAATGACCAAGGAGTGGGTAAAGACAGAGTGATTATAAAAGTGCAGTCCAGTAAGAGAGATGCTAGAGGCTAAGTGACTAAGCCATTAATTCCCACAACAGGCTGACCTGATGCCTGGAATGGCCCATCATGTTCAACAAAAGCAGACTAGGTCGCTCCTTTATCAGTAAGAAATGGGCCTACCTTCTTACAAAGATGACAACTCATGGTTGCGCTTAGCGTGATGGTAGTAAGGGCACTGGTCCCTGGGCTCTGTCAGTTTTGGTGGTGGCAAGATCATCCAGGTGTTGCAGGGAGGAAGCTGCTTCTAAGGATGAGGCTGACAATGTATCGTGTGAAACATGTTTGCAGTGGGATTCCCAGTGCTCCACACTCCAACCATGGTTCTTTAGGGGCTGTGGGGAGGGACACCATGATGCCGAGTGTCTCTCCTGTCTGTGCCTCAAGCAAGCACCAGGAGTGGACCACCTAGCCCCTTCTCTTGGTGGCCGAGTCAGCCAGTGGTTAGGCCTGGCTGTTGGGGTTACCATCCCTGATCGCTAGGCAAAGTGTTTGGGCTAGGGCCTTTTGTTCAGCTACTCTTCTCTACTAGTGAAGATCCTAGTGGCTAGGCTCAGGTGATCTTGTGGAGCTTGGGGGACATTTTCAAATTTTTTCCTTTACCGGAAATAGACTGCAAAATGAAATGCATATTAAGGACTAACTGGCCTTGGGGTTGGTAGGGTCAAGAGCTGTAAACCTTGTAGGCCCTTCAGTAAGGTGAGAGAGAAAAGGAAGGGGTTCTTTCTTAATGTAGGTGGTGGGTTTAGATGAAAAAGCTCCTAGGGTCTGGTGAATAACTGAGAGGCCAGGAAGAGAGAAAGGAGCACAGCAAGTACAATTCCCTTTGCTCCTGCATCCTCTCTAAAGGAGCTGGAGAGGTGGACAGGGAGAGACATGACTGCATGTGGTAGGGTGAGGGTGGGGGAGCAGCTCTTGGACCAACTATCTGAGGAGGTGGCTGATAAGGGGGCCCTCTGAGTTGGGGTAGAGTTTGCATGGGTAATTTCCATGCAATGTGGAGAGGCATGGTCTGCTGGGTCCATAGAGTCTACAGACAGAGAAGGCTCCATGGATATGGGATTGGATCGGGGAGCAGAGGAATAAGTAACAGGATTTTGTTAAGGGGAACAGGAAGGGTATAGGGTGGGTTGTATCCTGAGTGCAAAGAAAGTTACCCTTGTTTGACCGAACTCTAGAGCCAACTATTTGGAAAAGGGTCAAGTTCAAAAGGCGCCCCCATTGGCTGCTCACTCTTTGGCCTGAGGAAGCCTCAAGTCTCCAGTTGGGTGTCAATGCATAGACTGGACCAGGATTCCTGGAGGAATGGACCTCTAGCTAGCTCTGGAGTTCGGAATGAACAGTATGGTCATATACTAGAAAATAGGTGGCTCCAGAGAACAGGCCAAAAATCAGCTTTTTTGGTTGTCAAAAGAGAAAGAAGGAAAAAAGCAGGGAACTTCCCTCTCCAGGATCTGAGGGTATGCTGCCTACTGCATCTCAGGTTGCAAGGAGAGATGGAGTTACCTTACCAATGAGCAGTGGTGACACCAAGAGGCTCCAGCCCCAGAGTTTGACTGCTTTTGAACTGCGGTGAGATCTGTTGAAGACCTCTCTTCATATGGGCCACCAGAGGAAGGGTTAAAATTCACTGTCAGGTCTAGAAGCAACGCTACCCAAGTGCATAGCATATATGCTTTATTTAAAATGCACACTTTGGTGAAATCTGAACTGAGGCCCCCATAGGTGTCAGCACTGAATAAAGTTTTATCCATTCCATGTTGAGAGGCTGGGGGTGGTCACAGCAGTTTCAAGGTCCTGGGGTCATTTTCCATTAGCACATAAACCAGTGTTTAGGGTAAACATTCATCAGATTATTTACTATTTCCTGCTACACAGGGACACATTTGAGTAAGATCAGATCAGCAAAATTGAATAGCTTTGATTTCATCCTTATAGTGGGGGAGGTGGAGGAATTGGGGGGTAGTGGAAGAGATGAAAGACTTGGGGGAAGTGGGGAAATTTAGGGAGGTGAGGCCCTCATGTTCTGCTGGTGGGAATATCAAATGGCACAGATGATTTTGAGAAGCTTGGCAGGTTCTTTAAAATCTAATCAAAGATACTTGCTATATGCCTCAGTCTCTCCATTCCTATTTGTCCAAGAAGTAAGAAAGCAAGTGTCCGTATGACTTGTATATGAGTTCAGTGTCATCTGTACAATCTCAAACTAGAAACCACCCAGGTGCCTATCAACACACATAGAAGGACAAGCTATGTGCATCTGTGTGATGGTCCTGCTGGGTGGGATGTGGGTGTGTTTCAAAATGATGCCGCTGAGTGAATCAGGGTGTCTCCATGTGGTTCTGCTTCTTGAAAGACTGGAAAATGTGATTTACTACACAGTGGCAGAATGTAGATGTGAGGGAGTACCCAGGGCCAGACACTTCTGGAATGTTGGGCATGTCCACTACCTGGTTGTGCTGCTTCCTTGGGTGGACACACAAATCCAACTGTCCAAGACGGTAGGTGTAGTTTATACCACACAAAGACATACAAATGAAACCTCTGTGTGGCCGGTGACCAGAAGCAGGCCTCAAGACCACCAGTGCAGAGAGCAGCCCTGAGGAAAGGGAGCAGCTAGCTCATTGTTGCCAATGTCCAGACAGGGGCTCAAGGGCCTGACACTTTTGTGAGTGGGGAGGAGGGAGTGGGAGTCACTACAGAGGAGCAGGGCCCCTGAGGCTATGGACAAACTGTTAACACCCTCCCTTCTTTAGTCGGCCTGAACTTCTCCTGTCACTTTGCCCCCCTACCCAGCTCTGCTCATCTCCCCACCTCCATGTGAATGCAGGTCTGAGTGTCCGGGATGCCTCTCCAGTAGCATCAGGACTACCAGCTTCCAGTTCCTGTGCCCAAGGAGGCTCCCTGGAGGCTGACCACAAGAGCTATGAATCTGCTCCCAGGGGCCCTGTCCCCCAGCACTCTCCATCTGTCCACCAGAGATCTCAGTCCTGTCTTCTCCCACACAAATGGTTATCACATTTGGTGGGGCACTAAGAAGGCTCTTGTGAACCAGAAGGCCTGGGGGAAATCCCCTCATCGTGTACACAGTCCAGGCATTAACTGCCCATGAAACCACCACACCCTGGGTCTGGACTCTGCATAGAGCACCCTCTTTCTGCTCCCCTGTCCTGCAGGGCCACTTCACAAGGGGCAGCAGCTAAATCCCATCCCCACAGCCTGGACTCAGCAGGCCTATATACAGGAGGTGCTCAGCATTTTTAGGGGTACGGGGTGCAGATGCACATCATCCAAGACCACCTCCCCAGTCCACACCTCAGGCTGCTCAGGTTATACTTCTGACCCACTCTCAGCAGCACCCTAATATGCATGTACCCCCAACCCTCCAGGGGCTTTTAGGTCTTTGAAGGCTAGCCCCTAATGCCCCCTGGGCCACAGGAGTGTCTGTTATTCTTGGTCCCTGCACAGTTCACCCCTACGGCAACACCTACCCTCCTCCCTGAGGCTCGACCCTGGTCTGCACCCCTCCAGGGGTCTCTCAACCAGCCTCTCAGGGAAGATTGAAATCACAGCCTTATTTCCCACATGCATCTCCCAACAGGCTTCCTTGGGCTGTCGGGGGCTGTTCTGGTGCGTTTGGGGAGCTAGTGACCTTCCTGCAGCCAGCAGAACCACAAGAAGATCGCCATGGGATTCAAAGTGCACTTTGACTACAACTCCATCCTGTGAAGCAAGAGATGGCCTTGCTCCCCACAGGCCGAGTACACAAGAGCCACCCCACCAACCCTGACAGTGTCCAAGGTGGCTCGCGATGGGTGACTGGGGTTACCAGGGTACGGGGGGCACTGGATTCCTCTTCAAGTCACAGAGTGGCATGTCATCCGGGCCAAGCACCCCCTTCTTCAAGATGATGTTTCCATAGAGGGCAGTCTCCCTGTGTGATATGAGGACACATGTAGGGTCCTCACCTCATGAGGTCCCCAGCACCAGGGCAGTGGATGAGGGTGAGGCCTGTCAGACCTCCATTCCCTTCTTCTCAGGGATGGTCATCTGGGTGCATCTCACCCCCAGACAGAGGCTCTGGGACAAACAGGGACAATCCTTCCCTTTGCTCCCAAGTCCTGCCCTCTGTGGTGCATTATGGAGTTCTGGGTAGGTGCCAGCAGGGCCAAGCCAGAGCAGGATTTCTGGAAGGTGGGGGACCCTCCCCCTGCCCCCTGCCTCCAGCCTGGGGAAGGACCTCTGGGAAGTGTGGTGCGGCTGAGCTGTGGGTGGGGCCTCCAGAAGGTGGGACAATTTCTATGGGACTCACCCAGTGGCTACCACTGCAAAGGCCTTTTTGGCCCTCTCATAAAACGCAAACCGCTCAACTTTCTCAAGTGGTGTCTGGAAGACAAACAGCGGTGGTCAGCAGAGGTCTGTGAGTTGTAAGTCTGTCTCGCTAGGGGCCTGTAGGGTCACCTAATCTGTTTAGGGAGCCCCCATAATCTCAGCTCCTCAGGTAGACCCACCCCAAGACCACAGAGGAAAAGCAGCTGCTGGGGGTGAGGATAGGGAGTGTGGGCCCACCAGGAGTGGGCAGAAGAAGGCCCAGCTGGCCATCAGTGGCCACAGTAAGGCAGGGTCTCAGAGGTGTGGAGGCTCACCATGCAGCCTGCCTGATTGAGGAGGGACTCGTAGTGTCTCCACACTGGAGTCTGGAGGCCCCTGGCCTGGTCACTGGGCACCAGCTCCATGACAGCTGCCTGGAAGGCGTGTTGTTAGTCATCCTACCCGTACCTACGCCAGGCTCCCACATGCACCCACCAGGAAATGCCAGCAGGGGCCCCATGTGGGAAAGGGAATGGGCTGAGTGCAGACAGACAGACAGACACATCCACACATATCCACACACACACACATACACACCCCTCCCACGCTCAAGGAAATGCCAGCAGGGGGCCTTGTCTAGGGAGTGGGCCCCACCGGTCCTCACCGGACTCTCTACATAGGTGTCCAGGGGTAGCAGCTTCAGTATGGCTTCCAGGAGCTGTGGGATGCCCAGGCCTGGGGCACGGGCAGGAGGATAGAGTGCAGCTCAGATACTTGCCCTGCCCGGACATCAAGGATAGGTGGGATGCCTCAGGCACAGGGCAGCTGACAGACCAGCGAAGGGACAAGTCAGGATAGCAGCTTGGTATCTGTCATGCCTCTCTCCACCATAGCCAAGCGTCTATACTGTCCTTCTGAGCTGGACACCTGAGACTCAGCTCCAGCCCCTGAAGCCTTGCCCACAACAGAGGGCTTATGTTGACATCACTCATTTATCTTCTTAAAACCACACCTTGAGAACATCTATATGTATTAAAAGCTATAAGTTGTTGTTGTTGTTATGTGCCGTCAAGTTGTTTGCAACCCTATGTACAACAGCCCTAAACCCTGCTCTGTCCTGTGCCAATCGCATTGCCTCTGACACAACCATCCTGAATCAATCCACCTCATAGAGGGTCTTCCCCTCCTGCGCTGTCCCTCTACCCTACCAAGCATGATGTTCCTCTCCAAGGACCTGTCTCTCCTTACAACACGTCCAAAGTATGTCAGACGAAGCCCCAGAATCCTTGCCTCCAAGGAGTAGCCTGGTTTAACCCTCTCTAGGATGAATCTGTTTGTTTTCTTGGCAGTCCATGGTACATAAGTAAAAAAAAAAAAAAATCTACACTAAAGTGTTCCCTGTTAGGAAAGTGGGGTTTCCTTCTCTCACTTCTCCCTAGTTCCCCCTGATCAGTAGGAAGTACCAAGAAAAAGTCATGGCCCTACTTTCCAAGATTGGAGACTTCTAAATCAAAGGGGACTGCAATTGTCAATAAAGTAATAGGAAAGTAATACCATAGTGTTAAGTCTTTGCACTGGACATAAGGCCAAGGACTCAAGGAAGGGACCAGAGAAAGAAAGGAAGCTAATGAAGCTGTATTAAGGGGTCTCCGGGGTGGGATTCCTTGGTCTGTAGAGAGAGAAACAGGCAGAGGGACAGACCAGGGAAATATCACAACCTAAAGTAGATTAGTGCAGGTTTTATAGTAAGGGTCTTGAGGGAGGGAAGGGAGGGAAGGGCACTCCATGGTAGTTGAGGTTGTTCACTCCCTTTGTTGACATGTTGATATTTTTTTAATTCTTTGTTCTCCCTTTGACCTTGGTCATATAACACCTCAATAGAAGGAAACTAATTTCTCTCTTACATACCCTGAAACATAAAGACTCTTTTGCAACTAACAGAACAACAACAAATTAACATCTCAACTAAAAGGAACCAACCCTACACAATGCCCTGAGCACAATACTCTCAGCTATCCTAAGACTAATGATCTTTTCTATAACATTTTAAAAAGGAGGAGGTCTTTCCCCTAAACAAGTGTCCTCATCACATAGCAAGGACATGGCAACAGCCCAAATGTCCATCAGCAAATGAATGGATTGAGACACTGTAGTACATTCACACCATGGAATGCTATGCAGCACTCAGGAGCAAGGATTTTGAAAAATGCTATACACAACCTATAGGAATGATTGTATGAAACATGATGTAAATGAGAAAAAAAAACAAACCCATCAATAAATATGAAAATCTAAGGAACGTTAAATTTTTAAAAGCTCCTGAAACCTTCTGATGTTGTTTGCCTGTCTACCCTGTAATGTGCATGTGAGAATTACTCATTTTTAGCACGAAGAGCAAGTAATCTTGGGATGTTGAGAAGGCTGTCAGTTAGCCTGGGACACAATTACTAGGCCCAGACAAAAAACCATACTCTAAAACATCTCACACTCAATCTTGCCCCTGCCTGACAAGCTTTTCTCCAGCAGGCAGATTTGATAAGCTTGCACCCGTATCTCCTCTGGATTAGCATATATGTGAATTAACTTCCACTTCTTTCATTCCAACCTGTCTCCAAGATTGTTTGTTGGTGGAAGCAACAGGGCTTAAGAGTAGATGGATTTCAAGAACCTTGTTCTCAGGAGTTTCCCCAGAAAGAGGGGAATGAGGCAGTGCCACAGCCCCCAGAGCCTCAGTCAAGACCACCCCATCCCAGCCCTGGGGGTCTGGAGGAAGGGCACAGCTCACCATCAGCTCGGATCTCCATCGGGCCACACTGGCACAGGGACGAAGTGGGGAAGTTGCCATCTGCAAGGACTGAATGGGGAGGGGTCAAATCACTCACTGTAGCAAGTCATAGCCTGGTCACCTACCTAATCTGACTTCCTACATTGTGTCCATCCATACAGACTGGGGTCACTCCAGGGACCCAGGGGGAGAAGAACCAACCTGGGAAGAATGGGCAGCTGATAGCCCAGGCTTCTTCCTGTGTCCCTTCCTTTCTTCAGACCCCTGCAGGAGGAATAACCAGGACTGGAGAGCAGGGGTGGACAGTAGGGGTTGAGAGAGCTGGAGAGGCTGGAGTTCCAACCCCTGCGTCTTCAACGAGCATGGGCCAGAGACAGCATGTGTTAAGAGTGGGCTGGTCTGTCATGGCCCAGGAGGAGGCAGGGTGTGGGTGGGACCCTGGCCCAGCCCTGGAGCCTGTAACTCTGTAAAGCTAAGTGGCTGCTCCTGGCCACACAGGCACACACCCAGGGGAGAGGTTACAGGATCCACCAGAACGTGGTGCTTCCGTGACCTCCAGGGAGCCATAGAATGGTGGCGGACACGTGACCCGTGTGGAGAGAGGGTCAGAGTTGCGGGAGCTCGGTTTCTGCGGTCCGGACGCTGGGCCTAGCCTTTGCAGGCATCTGATGGTTATTACCCACTCCCCAGCCCTTCAGGTGTGTCGGCTGGGGCCCGCAGGACGTCCCCAGGGCACTGAGCAGATGCACTTACCAATCTCGTCTCCGTGCCCCATCCGCGCCAGAGCGTAGAGCAACTCGGGGGACAGTATGGCGGGGATACCCTTCAGCACTACCATGTTCCCGGTGCCCGCCTAGGAAAAGCAGAGGCACAGGCTGAAGTTCCTGCAAAGGACTCACACACCAGGAGCTGGAAATGCAACTCAGCGAGCAGAGCCGGGTGGGCGGGGCCTGCCTGGGGCCTGTCATTGAGGAGCAGAAGGGGCGGGGCCTGTACTGGACGGCGGGTGGTCACGAGTGGAGTCGGGCTGGAGGTGCGGCGTGGGTGGGGCCTTGGCTGGACATGCAAGGGGCGTGGTCATGGGTGCAGCTGTACAGTCTATGCAGGGGGTGCCTAGTGCCAGTCAGCACAGAAATAGAGTGAGCCAGGGCCTCCAGGGCCAAAGGGTCAGTCAGGCAAAGTTGCAGGCTTGGTCAACAACAAATACAAGGAAGCCAGGCTAGGTGTGGGTTGTGCCTGCAGGCAGTTTCCCAGCATGGACTTGGAGGTTCCCAAAGCATTCTCTTTCTAATACAAATCCATGCAAAAACCCAACTTCATGTAAACAGACAAGAAGGTCCAATTATTAACTTCAAAAACAAATCAAATCTCTAAAACAGTCAGTGAAGTAACAGGAAACTAATCTCTTGTACTTTAGTAGTAGGAAACTAGTTTCTTAAATACCTTGCAGTGGTTAAAAATTAAGTTTGTACTACTGCATTAGAGCGCCGAGAAGCCAAATCCAAAGGAAGAAATCAAGAAATCAAAGAGCTGAACAGAAAATGTCAAAAGGCGGTTCAGGACAACAAAGCAAGATACTATAATGAAATGTGCAGAGAGCTGGAGTCAGAAAATCAAAAGGGCCAGACTCCCTCAGCGTTTCTTAAGCTGAAGGAATTGAAAAACAAATTCTAGCCACGCATGGCAATACTTAAAGATAGTTTGGGTAGAATGTTGAATGATCCAGGAAGTATCAAAAGAAGATGGAAGGAGTACACAGAGTCACTGTATCAAAAGGAATTGGCTGACACAGGAATTTCATGAAATAACATATGAGCAAGAACCTACGGTGATGAAGGAGGAAATTCAAGTTGCTATGAAGGAATTGGCAAAAAAAACAAGGCTCCAGGAGTTAACTGCATACCAATTTATTTATCTCAACAAACAGACACTGCCCTGGATGTGCTCACTAAGTTGTGCCAGGAAATCTGGAGGACAGCCAGCTGG
>NW_006399756.1:274156-286810 GCF_000299155.1 Elephantulus edwardii | reverse complement strand
CAAGGATTCTGAAGCTTCGTCTGACATACTTTGGACATATTGCAAGGAGGGACTGGTCCTTGGAGAGGGACATCATGTTTGGGAGAGTGGAGGGACTACACAGGAGAGGAAGACCCTCAATGAGATGGATTGATTCTGTGAGTGGAATGGTGGGAATGAATGTGTTTGAGACAGCAAGGTTGGCACAGGATAGAACAGCGTTTAGGGCTCTTGTACATAGGGTCGTTATGAGTCACAAACAACAGGATGGCACATAACAACAACAAACTACCTTGAGCAGTTAGGAATGTCCTCTGCAACTAACAGGTAAGATTAAAGTGACCTACCTCTCAATTAAAGACCTCTCCAATAAACACCCTTGCTATCAGCAGCCAGGAGATCAAGAGACTTACAGCACTGGAAAAAATCTATCAGGGACCTCTCCAAAGTCTGGAAGAGCAGCGATGTCAGTTTCGAGATTAAGATGCACCTGAATACCTTTTATGCATCTAGGACCTGAACAATGAATACGGATGACAGGAAAAGAATTGATGCCTTTGAGCTGTCGTGCTAGAGAACAGTGCTGAATATCCCATTGACTGCCAAAAGGAACAAGCCTGTCTTAGAGAAAGTACAACCGGGATGCTCCTTAGAAGCAAGGAGGATTAAGGTTCATCTCACATTCTGTGGGCATTTTGTTACGAGGTGCCAGTCCTTGGAGAAGGATATCAAGCCTGGGAAGGTGGAGGGTCAGCATAAAAGGAAGACTCTTCACAAGATGGAACAACACTGTGACTTTAAGAATGGGCTCACCAGATGCTGCTGGAAAAGGAGGAACAATCTCCTCCTGTACCAGTCAGATCTGATTTCACGGTACACACACACACAAATAATAATAATTATAATAATAATAATAATAAAAGAATGGGCTCAAGTGTATCAGAGATGTAATAGCACAGGACAGGGTTGCTATGAGTCATACTCAATTCAATGGCACTTAACAGCATCAGCAGGTCCAGGCATCTGGAAAAGAAGAGGCATTGTGTAGATTCTCATGCACTTTATTGCCCTGCATCTGCTCTTTAAAAGGCGCCAAAGCTTCCACCAGAGAGACAGATTAAGCAAGCAAGATGAGTGTGTCTGCCCCCGTCTCCTATACATGAACGTATAAAAGCCCCCTCTGCCCAGTCTCCATGATCGGGCTGCCAGTGGCAGACAGCAGGACTTTGTTTCTCCAATAACAATTCCACTACAGACAGGACAACAAACGCAATGAGAGCCCTGGGGTCTCCTCTGAGGACAGTGAAGGAAGTGTGTGGACATCACCCCAGGCCCACCTTCAGCTTCCCACACACACAGCATACCCGGCTGGGTTCTGGTAGGGGGCCCTCAATGTACCCATGTCTGCAGTACTGTGACCATGACTGGGTCTCTGTGGTACCTGGTGCCATTTATGGGGATAGCACTCTATCCAAGGACCTAAACTCCTGAGGGATGGGCATTCATGCTCGAAGCAGTGACTGCCACTTTGGCCCATGCACATCCCCTCTGAGCTTCAGGACATGGCCTTTGTCCAGAATATAGGACCAAGTTCCCTCTAGGACACCTGCCTCATCTTTGTGCCTGGTCTCCAGGCCCCAGGGAACTGCTTGGTGATGCTGTTGGCTGTGAAAGGTAAAAAAGCAAAAAGGCGGAGAACCAGATGAAGTAAAACAAAGGAATTTATTATCAGCTCTTGGACAGGTTCACACCCCCAGGCCAGAGGGAGGCAGTAGGAATGGGAAGCCTAGCTAGGGAAAGTTACCACAAAGGTTTTACGTGTGTGTAGGGATGGATGCTGATCTACTTGGTGGTCATCTCATCTCCCTGTAGAGGACATTAATCAGATGCCGTCTACCCCTTGCTACGTATGGAGCTGCCCAGGGCCCTTTATGTGAACTGCTTCATGGCTAGCATTAAGCAGAAAGTGGATGGTGGTGTGCTCTTCTGATTGGCTGCAGCATTGGAATGTTTCTCAAAGGATGCAGAATGTTGCCCAGCTTCCAGGTGACCGACCGTTCAGGCTGTACTTCCTGGGTTTCTTCCTCAGTAAGTCTGGGGCAGTGTGTTCAGAGTAAAAGGTCTAGGTATAGTCCTCCCACTTTTATTCAGTCCACAGCTGTACAGCAAGAGGAAGGAGCACGGGTGGCATAGAGTACAGCTATGCTGCTAACAAATAGGTCAGTATGCAAATATTCCAGCTGCCCCATGAGGCAAAGATAGGCAATCTCCTCTTGTTAAGTAAGATGTACAGTACAGCATCAGAAAACTGTAGAAGGTCACCCTGAGTCAGAGTCAACACAGTGGGCATGGCTTGGTGATTAGTGAGAGGAAGAGCCCTCCACCCCAGGTTCCTACCTTAACAGGCCCTCTTCCATCGGCTTGTGTTAAGGCAGGGACTTGTGTGGATACTTAGTATCTCGCTCACGCACGTGGCCTGAATGCCAGCACGGAAGAGGTCATTCATTGCCACTACTTCATGTCTTAGCTCCCTTGGGGCCATCTGGAGCCTGCTGTAAAATGAGATCAGTATGGAGCTGCACGAGAGAGGCAGGATGATCAGTGCATTGATTTGGGGAAGGGAAGGTCATTTCATGGAAAGAAAATGGAATTGTGACCTGCACATGTGTATACCTGTATGCACACTTGTGTGTGTGGGCATGTACCTGTAAGTGCATGTATGCAAAGTAAAACTTCAGGAAAGCTGCGCAGCAGGGAGGTAGTGGTCCCACTGACCCTGGCAGTGTGAGCACAGCTGTATCGTACAGACCACTGTCCTGTTACAATGTCTCTACTTTCAATGACAAAAAGAAATGGAAACACCCCCAAAACAATACTAACTTAAATCAAACCAGTAGATGATTTAATCTTTTTAAATGAAGTCACATCTACTGTGTCTGTTTGAAGTCTGCCCACAACAGGTCCCTCTGGGCTTAGACGTGTCCCAGCAGTCCTAATCACACAACCCTATTCTTAGTGCTTTCTGTCTGAACACATGCACTACGTGGAAACAGATCATCTTTACTGAGGCCTCTCTGTTAAGGTCATGAAGTCAGGAATGCAGATTTCAGACAGCTCCTGAGTGGAATCCAATTTAGGAGAATGTGGCTGATCAGTCAGTGAGTAAATTGTCATGATTTGGTTGTTGTGGCTGCTAGAGGACAGCTCCATGGCCAGGAAGAACCAGGGTCTCACGCTCTCACTCAGCTCAGTGGCTCTGGGTGCCCACACACCAGCACTCACAGCTGGAGAGAGATTGCATTCCACTTACAGCATCCTTTGAGAGAACGATTTATTTGCTTCTCAGACAGAAGATGTTACTTTTTCTCCTTAGATGAAGGCTTTAAGGCATGGTCGTCTGGCTCTCATTGATCCTTGAAATTGGCCTTTCTCTTTTCCACGAACGCAGTCATCCCCTCTTTCCGGTCATTCTGGCAGAAGAAATAAAATCAAAGCCAACAACCTTATGCTCTGCCTTTGCTCACCAAAGCATCTCCTGTCCCAGAACTCAGACTCTCTATCGTTATCCTTTCCACATATGTGCATACATGCGTGTGTGCACGCACACACATACATACACAAACACCCTGTCTTCACTTTCTCTCTCCCCCCACCCCCCACTTTCTTTTCAAGAGCCAAAGCAGTTGCTCCTTGGGAGAAAGATGGACAATCTCCTCTTGTACAATTTATAGCCTCTGAAAACCCACTGAAGAGTCAGCTATGAGTATGTTCCAAATCTATGGCACTCAGTTTTTTTAAGGCACCTAGACACAACTTCCTAATACTCTCAAGCTGGATTATAATGGTGATGAGAATGATGCCCATTGGGTCACTGGCAGAAATGCTTGGTTTTAGAGATACATTTGAACCAGCTTCTAAATAACCAGCATGGTCTAGGGAAGCAGGGATAAGGCGACCCAAGCTTGTCCAGGTGTGATTTCAGAAGCCCTGTGGTGGCAAGAAGTAACCTGGGGGTGCTCTTGGAGATATGAGCTGACACCACATCTGAGGCAGCATGAATCCAGTTGCGGACAGACAGCTCTGATCTCAGGGAGAAAAGTGTGATTCTCCAGTGAATACAGTTTACTCACAGTAGCAAAGGTGGAATAAAAGAGTTTCTTCTCCAGCTTATTTCCTTCTGTTAATGTCATTTCAAAAGCTGGAAGAGAAAATGTTATTTCAAAAGCTGGAAGAGAAGCTCTGGAGTTAGGAACTGAGATATTTATAAGTAGGAATGCTAGAATTCTTTCTTCAGTGACACCTCCCCTGCACCCGTGTCCTCTAAGTGCACTGTGATTGATATGTAATCAGCAAAGCTAATTCTTGCAAGAGTCTCTTTCTGGCCTTACTGGTTCAGCAGCTTGTCCAAATGCATCACCTCACAAACACATGCTCAGTCCCTGATGTTTGACCTGAGGCTTAGGGGCAAAATGGCTGAAGACTAACAAGGCTCTGGACACCAGAAATGCCACTGCCCAGAGCCTTCCTAGGGAGGAAGGGAGGGAGAGTGTACAGATGAGAATTGAGTTGATATTTAGGAACTATTTTTTTACTCCAAATTCATAGTGTCTTACTGGTGTGGAAAAAGCAACGAGGTGTCACTAGGAGCAAAAATGCCGTGTATTTGTCACCCAGTGAAGGCCTAAAGGAAGCCACTGCACATGCCGTTTCTCTAAGACTGGCACAGACTTTCCAGCAGGCAAATGGGTGCAAGGTTAAGGGGGTGGCCTGAGGAGACACTCCTCCAAAGTCCATGGCCCTTTAAACAAACAAGTGTTTGAGATGTAAAATGAATGACAGTTTAAAACCCAAGCAGTCCTGAGGTGGTGCAAGTCTGGTCCTTGCTGTCAGGGAGAACAGGAGGCCTCCAGACAGACAGACAGGCTGGCCTTTGTGCTCAAGTGCTAACAGTAGTTGGTCTTCACGAGCTGGTCCTTGGGCCCTGGGACAAAGGATGCTTAAACCTTCAAGCACATGAGTGTGGGAACTCTATGCTGCCCATGGAAAAGCTCAAGCATCACACCTGCTCTGCAAAGTTTGCCCGGCCCACCCTGAGCCCTACCTGCATTCACGGACTCTTTGGCCATCGCTACGACAATTTTGGAATTGTTGGCAATCTTTTCTGCACAGGCAATGGCTTCTTCAAGCAGGGTCTCAACAGGAAAAACCTTACTTACAAGACCTGAAACACAGAAGGTGGATGCTGCTGTGGGGAGAAGGTGCAGGTGTCACTCTGGAGTTGGTAGGGTCTTTAGGAGCACAGGTCTGCAAGGCCAATGGCATGATGGAAGATCAGGTAACCAGGACAGGAGGATCTTGGTCGCCACACGTGGAAGGCTGGAACACAGCTCTAGGACCATGGGGGGCTGTTGGGTGCTCCTTGGGTATGGAAGTAGGTATGTTTTATTGTTAACAGTGTGAGTTTCATCATAAAAATTGAGGTGCTGGCACATAAGAAGTGGCTAACTTCTTATCTCATTTAAAAACCCTATTTTTAAATGCAATAAAAATTTTGTCTCTACGTTTCAAAAGAAACTATCCAGTCTTGGCAGAGAGAGGGTCCAAGTACTTCTAACTGAAAACAAAAAGGCAAGTGTCAGGTTTCTAACCTGGAAAAAGAATTTCTTGATGCCTGTTAATGTTTACAGAGCTGACCTCAGAGGTCAGACAGCATGACGTCCTAGTGGAAAGGGTGCTGCCAAGACACTCTGCATCATGTTGTAGCTTCACATTCTGACCCTCAAATTAGGCTCTTTGTAAATTTTAACTAGATAAAAAATGTTTCTTAAAATAAGGAGGCAGATAACACTGTAGGAATGAGGAAACTAACAAAATCTTGTAAGATAAACTTGCTCTTGTAACTTGCAATGCTCAATGAATTATCTGTAGTTGAACTCACTTCCTCTTAGTCAAATTCGTGATGCTTCTGTTTCTGATTAGAATTTATTTAATCTCCCTTCTTCCTGTATCAAATGGTTGTTTTTTAAAAAATAGATTTTTACGGATTCCAACTAGAACTGACCTGGGCTATAATCCGTCACTAACACCCCACACTGAAAACGATTCCATGGCTTGCTTTAGAAATAACGGCTTAGTCAAATTGTATAAGAGGCTAAGTCACATTAGGCTGGAAATGGATGTTAGGAGAGAGTCATTTGACAACCCCTTGTTCACTGTTCCTCCTTCCCATGCTTCCTTCTGACATGATGTTACTTCATTTGCTCTAACAAATCCTGCAGAACACACATCAGTCATTTGTTGAATGTGTGACTCTCCATTTTAGGAAATGTAAACATTCCTTCAAGTGTAAGCCTTGTGTCGCAAAACTGAAAGATGCTATGGACAATATAGTCAATGACCCAGAATCAAATGCAGATGGAGGGAATACACAGTCATTGTACCAGAAAGAATTGACATTGAAAACTTTCAGGAAGTACCATATGAACAGGAGCCAATGGTAATGAAGGAGGAAGTAGACGCTGCATTGGAGGCACTGGCAAAAAATAAGGCCCCAGGAATCGATGGGATACCAATTGACTTATTTTAATTAATAGATGCAGCCTTGGATGCACTCACCAGTCTACCCCAGGAAATTTAGAGGATGGCTGTCTGACCAAGAGATTGGAAGAACCCCAGATTTGTTCCCATTCCCAAGAAAGGTGATCCCCTAGAATGTGGAAACTATGGAACAATATCATTGATATCACACGCAAGTGAAATACTGCTAAAGATCATTAAAAAACGACTGGAACAGTACATAGATAGGGAACTTCCAGAAGTTCAAGCAGGATTCAGAAGAGGCTGTGGCACCAGGGACATCACTGCTGATGTCAGATGGATCCTGGCTGAAAGTAAGGAATACCAGAAGAATGTCTATTTGTGTTTTAGGGACTATACAAAGGCATTTGACTATGTGAATTATAACAAGTTGTAACTGACACTGAGAAGAATGGGAGTCCCAGAGTACATGATTGTGCTAATGTAGACCCTATACTTGGACCAGGAAGCTGTTGTGTGAACTGAGCAGGGGAGCACTGCATGGTTTCGAATTGGGAAAGGAGTGTGTCGGGGTTGTATTCTCTCTCCATACGTATTCAATCTGTACGCTGAGCAAATTATTCAAGAAGCTGACCTTTATGAGGAAGAATGTGGCATCAGGATTGGAGGGAGACTCATCAAAAACTGGGATCATGCAGATAATACAACCTTGCTTGCTGAAAGTGAGGACTTGAAACACTTGTTGCAGAAGATCAAGAAATGCAGCCTTCAGCATGGATTGCATCTCAATGTCAAAAAACAAAGATTCTTACCTCTGGACCAACAGGCAGCATCATGATGGATAGAGAGGAGACTTAAACTGTCAACAACTTCATCTTGCTTGGATCTACAATTAACACTCTTAGTACCAGCAGTCAGGAAATAAGGAGATGTATTGTACTGGGAAAATCTGCAGTTAGGGACCTCTCGCAATTATTGAGTACTGATGTCAGTTGGAGGACTAAGGAACGTCTGATTCTGGCCAGTTTTTCTGATCACTTGCTATGCATCTGGGAGCTGGACCATGAATAAGGATGATGGGAAGAAATTGACACGTTTGAGCTGTAGTGCTTGGAAAGGAGTATTGAACATCCTATGCATGGCCAAGAGAACAGGTAAGTCTTGGAGAGGGTGCAGTTGGAGTGCTCTTTGGAGGCAAGAATGATGAGGTTTAGCCTCACATACTTTGGGTATGTTGCTAGGAGGTGCTATTCCTTGGATAAGGACACGATGCTGGGAAGGGTGGAGGGTCGGTGAAGGAGAAGACAACCCTCAATCAGGTGGATTGATATGGTGACTGCTGCCTGGGCTCTTCTGCGTCAGGAAGTGTGAGGACGGCACAGGATAGAACAGGTTTCAGATCATTTGTGCACAGGGTTGCTATGAGTCATACTCAACTTGATGGCACCTAACAACAACCATTCCTTTCACTTCTAGAGAAGTGTCAGATTTCACCAAGAAAACTGACTTCTGTACTGAGAATCACTTCACGTGGTCTTTCCAGCCACAGCTTTTGT
This sequence comes from Elephantulus edwardii, assembly GCF_000299155.1. Taxonomy (NCBI): domain Eukaryota; kingdom Metazoa; phylum Chordata; class Mammalia; order Macroscelidea; family Macroscelididae; genus Elephantulus; species Elephantulus edwardii. Next base: position 278,738 of record NW_006399756.1, on the reverse strand, counting down.
CCCTCCTACCGTGTGACTGGGTGAAGTAAAGCCCCATGGAGGGAATGGACCGCTCACTAGCCACGGCAATGGGGCTTTTGGCAGGATGTATGGTAAGATGTATGGAACCCTCACGAAAGAACTGGTCAAAGTGGTAGCAGAACCAGATCAGCAGAAGACAGCACAGTGGGTGTTCTCACCCACAGAGCAAATAGCTGAGCACCTTTGGGCCACAGCTTTCTGTAGAGTGTGGCTTCTGGACATTTACTGATACTGATAGAGCTAAAGAGCTTTGTGACATGTGCCTGAACAGGGAAGCTGCTGGACCAGCCCAAGAAGTCAGCAGAACTCAGGTCGGGGAGAGGCCTGCCTGCAGGCAGAGCTAAGAGGCTGTACTAATCTTGAGCTGTAATAGGCTGCTTCCCTAGTAAACTTAACTGTGCTCATGGTCTAGGTGTTCTGTGCAGCCAATGCAATAACTTCTTGGACTCAAATGAGGAAGAGAGTATGTGGAGGGGAAGCTGGTGTCAGAACTCGTAAATGGACAAGAGGACTAGATGTTGATTCTGGCCTCTCAGGACTCAGCGGAGTGGCTGAAGATCTTATCTCCCTTGGTGAAGTGACGTGAGGTGGTCTGAGGCTCCTCCAAGGAGTTTCTGACCTGTGTGTGTGTCTTAGTCACTCTTCTGTGTGTATACTATTTCAGGACAGAGAGGGAAGGCAGCCTGCAGTCACAGGACACTGTTCATCTGAGTCTCTCTGTACTCCACTGTAATGTACTATGGTCACACCTGCCTGCTTGGCCTCCTGGGCTGAGATCCGGTCCCCAGTAAGGATCATTTCCATAGCCAGCGATTTGCCGATGGCCCTCGTGAGTCTCTGCGTGCCCCCTGCACCTGAAAAGGACCCATTGTTAGAGTTAGCTCTGAAGTCCACAACCAAGCCCTTTGCAGGCTGGCATCCCTCCTGCACCCAAAACATTCTGAGAATACAGTAACCTAGTGTGTAGGTCCTAGACCCACAATCTCTCCCCAGCTCACCCTCCTAGAAGCCCACAAGCCTCATCACTCCCAACCCCCACGTCCCAGGCAAAGGCCCCTTTCCAGTAGATTTTGGCTAGAAACTCAACAAATGCTTGGTTCCAATGCTCAAGCCATGAGGCCCAAGCCCTCCAGAATCTGGCCACACTCAGAGGATATTCACAGCTCAGACCCATTCAGGGTTTAGATGAGAGGTCCACAGATTCTGAGCCGCTGTTCCCCCTCCTAGTCCTTCTGAACATGCATCTAAGAACCAAGCAGCTCCTTCACCGTCAGTATCCTCCAGCCCAAAGTGCTGACCCCTCCAGATGAGAGGGACTACTACCTGGCCCCACTCCTCTGCTGACAGTGTTGAAGAGGCTGAAGAGACATCCATCATCCATTCAGGCTCAGTCTCAACATTCACAGCAGGGAGGACACAGGGATGGTCAGCAGTTAGTGGTGGTCCATGGGACTTGCCTCACTGGCCCACATACTTTCCTGACTTGGCTTTGTAATCTTGGCCTCCTGGAATGCTGGCTCCAAGGCTCTGTAAGCTTGTCACGGGAGATCACCGAGTACTCCCATGAGCACTGGTTTTGGGAGTGTCTGCACTGTGGCTTCATGCTGCAAGCCACTGGTCACTCACCTGGGATGGTTCCTAAGAGGATCTCAGGCTGTCCAAACTGGGCCTTCTCCCCTGCGTAGATGATGTCACACATCATGGCCAGCTCACAGCCCCCGCCCAGCTGTGGACACAGAACCTAGTCAGAAAGCTACTGATTGGCTCACTAAGATTCTGCTAAGACGAAGGAGAGCCTGGGCATGGCAGGGCTGACAGGGAGCATCAGTCAGTGTTACGGTGGCTGGGCACACTAGCTGGACACAGTGCGAAGTCCAGGCATAGCAGGGCCAGTCAGTTATGATGGACTGGCACATAGGCTGGACAAGACACAGAGCCTGGCAGGACAGGGCAGGTCAATCACAGGGTGCTGTTCTCACTCTGTGGGCCACAAAACCTCTGATGACCACTCAGCTTGCCAAGGAGCCCAACAACAGCCACACAGAATCCTAAACAAACAGGGAGACTGTGTGTCAGTGAAATGACCTGCAAAAAGGCTGGATTGGATTTGGCTACCCAGCCTACAACAAAGGACAGTTTATTACATAAAGAAATCACAGACCCTCTCCAGGTGGACAGCAACTGTGTCTCAGACTCAATCCTGAGACACGAGACCAAGGACACAGGCCTGAATGGTGGTGAGAGGTGTCATGGGCTACAAACGTCACGTGAATACCACGTGTCCTCAGCCTGGTGGGGGATGCGCTCCTGTCTGCCTGTCACAGAAACACGCTTGGCTTTTAGGGGCACGGAAGAGAGGCGCTTGCTGACCTGGGAATGACTGGAGGCATTAACCCAAAACTCCAGTCTCAGCTATGGTGGGAGCTTGGAGCGATTACTCACAGCATAGCCATTGACTGCAGCAATCACTGGCTTCCTGGCTTGGGCGAGTCTGTCCCAGTGGCTCAAGAACTTGCCAGAGTAGCAGTCCTGGAACGTCTGGTTCTGCATCTCTTTGATGTCTGCTCCCGCTAGAAAGAACACAGAGAATTTCTACCACGGGAGTGCAGACCCTGAGCCAGAGCCGTCCCCATCACCTCCCACACCAGAGCCAACCTGGCAGGGAGGCACCCAACATGGCGCACGTGGCTACAGTGGTAACACGTGACAGTTATGCTGCTGCTGAACCCAGAGCCCTCCCATACAGCCTGGAGCTGTTGTGGACATGCACACTGAGTCAGCAGCGTTTCTGCACCAGACGGCATTGTTCTTGTGGACCGTGGAGTCAGAACTCACACATAGCAGATTCTCTCTCCATGTATCTACACATACATATCCTGTACATAGAAAACTTGTCAGGTCCTATAGACCCTATAGAACCCCTTACCTAACATGACATATACCCCACACAGAGCCCTTACCTAGCATCATACACAACCCATACAGAGCCCCTTACAGAGTTCTATATAGCCTATACACAGTGCCTTACCTACAGTTCTCCACACCCTATATAGAGTTCCTAGCACAGTTCTAGAACTCTAGACTTCACCCAAGCTCACGGACATGTCTTTCAGTCTGAAAGACCCTGCAATGGCTGCCTCTTCCTGCAAAAAGCCAACCCACCTCTGTCAGATTGTCTTGACCTGGGGACTCTCCCCAGGTTTCCAGGCTACGACTCTTTACAGGAAGAGTCTGCCCATTTTTCTCTTTTCTCCCACAGTGTCTGGTGGATGCCAACAGCTGGCCGTCTCACTGCCCACACCCTCAAGCCACCTGCCTACCTGCAAAGGCCTTCTCCCCGCCGGTAAGGACAACAGCCCCCACGGCCGGGTCCCCCTCGAAGGCCTCCAGTGCCTGGTTCAGCTCCATCACGAGGCCATTGCACAGCGCATTGAGCATCTTGGGGCGGTTCAGTCGGATCAGCCCCACGTTGCTACTCTTCCCCTTCTTCTCTGCGATGATGTACTGGAAGTTGGCACCTGCGGGGACGAGGCACAGAGGGCAGGGCTCCCTTGGTGACCACACCAGGGGACATGTGGCACCAGCCCAGACCAGGCTGTCCTCCCGCTCCTCACGCCTGCTGGTGGGGACACCGACTGCAGTGGACCGTCTGTCCTGCTGGGCGCCAGGCTGGGGTTAGGACAGGCGAGCGTGCGGACATTCAGGAGGGCAGGCTGGGGGCCAGTGTGAAGGGGAGGTGGAGGGGGGACAGCCGCACTGCCCAAGGGTTGGTCAGTAGTTGGGAGAATGTCGTGGCGAGCCTGTCCCATTCAGCTGGCCAGAGGATGACCGCCGCTGTGGCTATGACCAGAGGGAAGGTCAGGGCTGAAGGTAAAAGCCGCGCTGGGCCTCGGGCACGAGGACGGGCCCCGGGCCAGCTGTGGCCTGACTGCTCCAGCACGGGAATCCGGGGTCACCGGGGGGGGGAGGCTGTGCACGGACAGCTCGATGGTGGGTGGACAGTGGAGACTGGGCTCGCGGCCGGCCGGCACTTCTCTTAAACGCACTCAACACGTGAAGGCATCGCCTCGGTTTCAGTCAACGCTGAAACGGCCACAGGTGGTAGTGACCACCTGGCTCAGTGCCCTCTGTCCACTGAGGCCGGATGGCATAGGGGTCAGGGCGGACGCTGGGTGCAGCCGGGCTGCCTTAGTGTTAGCCTAGGGGCTGGGGTCAGCCTGGAGGTCTGGGGTCCACCAAGAGTCGAGGTCAGGCGTGGGGTGCGGCTCAGGACAGGCACGCCGGCCCCTGAAGCCACACGCCCGCTCACCCGAGGCGAAGGAGCGCAGCGTCGAGGAGCTGGCCTGGAGCTTCATCGGGCTGCGGGCGAGGGCCAGGAGGACACGCAAGGCGGCCATGGCGAGTCCGGGCGACTTGTCCCGGGGCCCCGCCCGCGGAGCCACCCCCTGCCTGCGCCATTCAGAGCCGCCCCTCGTCGGCGCCACTCAGGGCTTGCACCGCCCACAAGCCGGGCATCGCGAGATCATTGGGAGGGGCGTGGCCACACGGGGGGCGTGGCTAC
>NW_006399756.1:230510-273838 GCF_000299155.1 Elephantulus edwardii | reverse complement strand
CGAGGGTCCGGGAACGGGATCGAGGCTGGGGGCGGGGCTCCGAGGGTCCGGGAACGGGATCAAGGCTGGGGGCGGGGCTAGGAGGGCTCGGGACCAAGGCTTGCGGAAATACAGGCAGGCGGAGGTGCCACCCACTTGCTCGCTAACCTTTCTCCTGCTTCACTTCTCAGCTCCGGAACTTAAAGTCTTCTCTTTGGGACACGTGACCAGCCAAAAGGGGAAGACATGGAGATGCCACCTGGGTTCCTCAGCCAACAGCTCCCATCTCCAAACGCACTATTAAGCAGAAATTCAAAATCTCAGTTGACGATTGGAAGTTTAATAAGCTCAGTGAAATTTCTCAAAAGTATAGCAAAAGGTAAAGAGGTGGGAAATTGAAGAGCCCGCAAGGACCAATCATGAGTATCCAACAGCCTACTACAGGGATTCCAGGAAGAGGTAGCAGCATGCTGAGAAGTCGTGGGTAGAAATAGACTGTAATGTTGAGACAAGGAGGCTGCTGGGTACACAGAACTGTATATGAGAATAGATTCACTAGGATGGCTGGGGTAGGATTCTGGCATCCTCCAGCTTCCTGCAGAGACAGAATCACCATACAACCAAGTTGATTCCTGTGGGGCTGAGGTCAGACAGACCTCTTTCCACCTTTTCCCAGCCCTCCTCCCCATGGCATTCTTGACGATGACTGTACCTGACACACACATGCTCCATGGTTGTGGGGATTATGGAAGAGGTTGTGACTCAGGTTTGAGAACACTCAGGATACAGTTTTCCTACTCAGGACACCCTCTTCTTATCTTTCAGGATATGTCTTCACATCTGTCCTGTAGCCAGGTCCCTCTGGACGTCAGTGCCCAGCTTGGCCTATGCTCTGCTTGTGCAAGTGGTATAAAGCTCTTTAGCTCTGTTACCAAATGCTCAGGAGGCCTGACTCCACAGTAAACTTCGCCTGTTAGTGCTCAGCTTCAGCTCTGTCAGCAAACCCAGTTCCAAGTATCTGGAGGCACCCACTCTGCCAGTAAGCCTCCTTTCCTGGGTTCTTCAGTGCCCTCACATCATGGTCCCAGAGCCCACCGCAGCCTTTACTGTTAGGAGTCTCTCTGCCTCATGTGGTCTCTATGTTACAGCGTATTCTCTGTGTTGGTTGTGTCTCTCTCGTTTTCTTTCTGTAAAGCTTCGTCTGACATACTGTGGACATGTTGCAAGGACAGACCAGTCCTTGAAAAGGGATATCATGCTTGGGAGGATGGAAGGACAGCTCAAGAGAGGAAGACCCTGGATGAGATGGATTGACTCAGTGACTAGAGTGATGGGGGAGGGGATGTGTGCCAGAGACAATAAGGTTGGCTCAGAATAGAACAGGGCTCAGAGCAGATGAACGTAGGGTTGCAATGAGTCGCAAGAGTTTGACGGCAAATAACAGCAAGCAACAACAGAGTGTGTGTGTGTGTGTGTGTGTGTGTGATCCTGCGTTCTCTGTGTTTAAGTATGGAGGTTCCCAGGACAGGGATGCTGGATTCTCTCTCACTCTCTGTGTGCATGCATTTTCTAAGTACAGGACATTGTCAGTACAGGGATATTCCAAAGGATACAATCTACTCTTGACTCTTTATTTCTTGATGTTAATGAGCTCTTACTTTCCATGTCTGGAACAGCTCAGTTTACTTTAACTAGAATGGAAAAATTTATCAGTTCCCTCCACTCTTGTTAGGGTCACTTACACGTTATTTGCATTAACGTAGAGACTAAGGTACCCTTCATTTAAGCAATGGGTTTTTGTATGTTTGGTTTGTTTTTTTTTCTTCACTTTAAGCAATGGTCTTTTCAATTACTTGCTATATATCTGAAAATTGGACAGTGAGGAAGGATGACAGAAGAAGAATTGATGCCTTTAAGTTGTGGTGCTGGAGTATTGAAGATCCCAGGATGGGTAAGCTTTGTCTTACATATGTTGGTCATGTTGTTAGGAGGGACTAGTTCTTGGAAGAGGCTATCAGGCTTGGAAAAGTGGAGGGTCAGAGAAGGAGAAGAAGACCCTCGGGGAGAGGGTTTGACCCTGTAACAGTGAGCTCAAGCATATCATAACAGAGATGGTAAGATAAGAGATGGGAAGGAGGCACAGGATAGAGCAAGGTTCAGTTCTGTTGTTTATAGGGTTGCTCTGTGTTGTACTCAACTTGACGGCACCTAACAACCACAAAAACGACAACCCTCACAAGGTGACATACATCTCCTTATATTTTCTGCAAGCTATATAATTCCTTTAGTGGGCCACAAACACCTACTTTGCACAGCTAGAAGGGTCATATAAGTAATTCTTTATACTGCAGTCATATCAAAGCAAGTCACTAAAAGAGATCTAAAAGCTTCCAGAGAGAAATAAGCAGGCCACCTACAATGGTTAGAGAGCAGGATACTTTGAATTTCACAATAGCATCTCTAGAAGAGAGGAGATTCAGGAGCCTTAGACATGAGAAATCTTACAGAAAAAGATTTTTAAGTTAGAAACAGTACATGCTTTGTAAATGACTAATTATGTAAGGACAAAATAAAGACATTTTTATTTTCAGGATTATTACTACTGTAGTAGCTTAAAATATTAACCTCCCACATCCTCTTCTCAAAGGGATTATGTGCTCTCCTAAAACATAAGAGTAAATGAAGAAAAAAGAACACATTGTGGGGAAAAGAAGCAAGCAAGAGAGACTGCAGTAAAGGACACTGAACGGTAGGAGTTTGCAGCATGGACTGCAGGGTCCCAAGTCCCTGTCCTGTCCTCCATAGGTGACTGATGAAGGTGGAAGGGCAGTGCTAAGCACGGCAGAGAGTTGCACAGAAAGGCCCCTAACATGGTGGTATAGGGGCCTCACAAGTGGCCAGAGCCTCTTCTCCAGCTGCCATCATACTGGGACATGAATTCTAGCAGGAGGCTGGAGGGACACCACCTGAGAGAGCTGTAGGTGTGGCAAGTGGAATTAGGGCATGGGAAGACAACTGCCCTTTGCCTTATTATCTTAACCTTGTTAAGTATTGTTTTATGCCCTAGTTAAATGATCCATGGGGATCCCTGTTGACTTAGTCTGTAAAAAACTGAGCGGCTCACACCTCTCTGGTGCTTTGAATTCACCAAAGACACTGAGGGACAAAGATGGGCAATTTCCTCACAGCCTTGGAAAGGTCAGCTATGAGTTAACTCAGACTCCACGACAATAAATTATATGGTGCACAAGCAATACCCATGGAAGGAGCAGTGAGGAAAATCAGACGTGTTGCCCTTGGCAAATCTGCTGCAAAAGACCTCTTGACTTTGAGGACTAAGACACCCCAAATCATGTTGTTATTTATCAGTGTATGCTGTTGAGTTGGAACCAACTCAGAGCTGACCCTCCAGTGGGTTTTCAGGGGCTGTAAATCACACAGGAAGAGACTGCCTGTTTGTCTCCCACAGAGCAGCTAGTGAACTTGAACTGCTTGTCTTTGGGTTGGCAGCACAACCCCTTATCCATTAAGCTATCAGAGCTCTCTCAAATGCTTGTGAAAGCTGGACAATGAATAAGAACCACCAAGGAACTAAACATGCCTTTGAATGATGACGGGTGAAGGTCTTAGTTACTTGGTCAGTCTGTAATAGAGATACCATGTGGATGGCTTTAACAAACAGGAATTTATTTTCTTGCACTTGAGGAGGGTAGATGTCCGAGTTCTGGACCCAGGCTCTAGGGGAAGGCTCTCTCTCTGTCAGTGGTAACGTCTTTGTCTGCTTCAACCTCTGTAGGCCTGGCCTTCCCTGAGCCCTCTCTGTGTGTTGGCCTTCCTGTGGATCAAGGAAGTTTGTTGTACAGGGATCCTGGTCTAAAAAGAGCCACTCCATTCCTAGTGGTCCTGAGGTCACCCCTTCTCAGTCCACTTTCCTCTCCTTTAACCTCTACTGAGATGAAAGGTGTTACAGGCCACGCTGAAGGTAACGAGTTTTACTTTAGATCAGCCATTTAAGAGTGTTGCATTTCACCTTAGTCCTCCTTAAACTACTTGGTTTATTGGATCATGAGGGATCATTCACTATTCAGTCCATACCAGTGAAGAACACTGACCACACCATCCATGGTCAGTCAGAACGAACATCTGTTTGTGTTTTTTTTTTATGCAAATCAATATAAAGTATTTTTTTTCAGTTTATTATTAATTTCAATGAAAATGTACAGAGACTTTGGGTTTCCATTCATTCACTGTTGCAAGAACATCTGTTTTTCAAGAAGTGCAGGCAGGACGCTCCTTAGGAGCAAGGGCTGTTGCCTGGTGCCCAGGAGTCCACCTGAGAACAAAAGGTCTGCACACCAGACTCAGTGTTGCAGTCACTTTGTCAACCTATCTCTGAGAATCTTCCTCTTTCACTGACCCTCCCAGCATGAACTGGCCTCTCCTGACAACATGCTCCAAAGTACGCATCTCACGGGTGCACACGTTCTCACCTACACGCACCGCTTGGTGTTATGTGAGCCGTACTCAGCAGCCCGCACCCCCCGACGCACCGACGTGTTGAGGCCTAACAGAAGTGAGTGGGTCTCACAAAGATTAGAGCTTGTACCTGGACCCTCTGGTGGGCAGAGGCTGAAGATGAAGGTGCTCACAGATTACAGAAGCCAGCAGGAGGGAAGTGCCTTTGCGGCCTTCAGTGCACCCACAAGTCTCCTCCCGGACCCTGGCACTGTGTGGGATCCTCGCCTCCCCTTCCAGATCAGAGCCCAACTCCAACGCTTCCTCACCTGGCCCTGGCACACGCTGCGCCCTCTCCTCGCCCCTTAAACGTCGTCCTAGGCCCCGCCCCCGGGCCTCGTCCCCGAGCCTCTCCACCCCAGGCCACGCCCATCCCATCCCCCCTCCCCATTCCATTCCCGCCCCCAGACCCACCCCCCCCAGGCCCCGCCCCACCCTATTCCCGCCCCCCAGACCCCCCCTCACCCTAGGCCACACTCCACCCACGCCCCCTGGACCCTTAAGGCTCCCGGCCCTTCCCTTTCATTGGCCTAGGCTCGCCGGGGCGCGCGGGCGCGCAGAGATCCCAGGGCCTCCAGCCGGGACGCATCAGAACTGCGCGGGCCGGCGCGATGCAGTCGGCTGGCGGCGACGTGGAAGCCCAGGGCCGCCGCCCGCAAGTGCTCGTGGTGGGCGGTGGCATCGCGGGGCTGGGCGCGGCGCAAAGGCTCTGCCGGCACCCGGCCTTGCCGCACGTGAGGGTCTTGGAGGCCACCGGTCGCGCAGGGGGCCGCATCCGCTCGGAGCGCATGTTGGGTAACGGCACTTAGCCGGAGCTCTTTGTCGAAACCCCTCCCCCGAGCCCCTTCCCGGCACCCAGGTGGTGCCCTGGAGCTTGGCTGACCTTTGGCCTGGGCCTGCGCCCCACGGTGAACCTGGCCTGGCTGGCGCTTGTCTGGCGCACAGAATGAACCCTCACCTCGCTCCCACTTTTTCAGCCCGAGTTTTCGGGGTCCCTCTCTCCAGAGTAATAGGGAAGGGACCTTCCCGCCTGGAGTGTTTGGAGGCCCCATTCTGCCCCTGTGGGCAGACACTTGGCCCTGGCGTCCCCGACAGTGCCATACCAGGCCAGCCTGTCTTTCTGAGGCCTTTTTGCCAACTCTGACTGGCGGGTGTGGGGCCCCGCTGGGAGGTGGGTGTAGTCTCGTTTCCAGAGGACCATGGCCGAAGAGACCACCTCAGGCAGCACCTCTGTCCCTTCCCAGGTGCCGTGGTCGACACAGGTGCACACTGGATCCATGGGCCGTCCAAAGGCAACCCCGTTTTCCAGCTGGCCTCCGAGTATGGGCTGCTGGGGGAGAAGGAGCTGTCTGAGGAGAACCAGCAGGTGGAGCTGGGCGGCCACTTGGGCCTGCCCTGCGTGACATATGCCAGCTCTGGTCGGAGCGTGAGCCTCGAGCTGGTGGCGGAAGTGGCCGATCTGTTCTATGCTCTGCTTGACCAGACGCGAGAGTTCCTGCATGTGGCCACAGCCCCTGTCCCTAGCGTTGGAGAGTACCTGAAGCAGGAGATCAGCCGGCGCTTGGCCGACTGGACAGAGGAGCAGGAGACCAAGAAGCTCAAGCTGGCCATTCTCAACAGCCTCTTCAACCTGGAGTGCTGTGTGAGCGGCACACACAGCTTGGACCTGGTAGCCCTCAGGCCTTTTGGGGAGTACACCATGCTGCCAGGGCTGGACTGCACTTTCCAGGGGTATGTGTGAGGCTCTCCCACTCCCGCCTAGCCCGGGTCCTGTCCCTCTGGCTCTGGGAGGCAGAAATGGGCAGAAGGCTCTTTGCCCTTCCCTGTTTCAGAGAAGCTGTAGCCTTTCCTTGGTTTTGTCCATTTAAGGAAGAGTTATTTAGAAGAGAACGTGATTGAAAGAAGGGAAGAAGTCCTGCCACCCTTTCTTCTTTCCATGTTTTGGAGCCTCCTGCATCCAGTTCTATGTGAGCGGCTGCAGAGATGGCCAGACACTCCCTTCTCTGAGTTGGGTGCTTGGGATCTTCTGGGTGGCCCCTCCTGCCAGGCTGCCTCAACTGTACCCTGTTGTGTCTAACTGGACCTTTTGTCCACTCAAGGCTCCCAATCAGGGGCCTACACATTTGTGGTTCAAGTGCTTTGTTCTTGGGGGTCTTTGTCTTCATTAGCATCCCTGCGGCGTGTCCCAAGTTAAGCACCTCGGCTTAGGAGCAGCAGGGGTGGAATGAAGCCAGTGCCAGGCCCTGCTCCTGTACCCTGAACCCCTCCCTGGGTGAGGCCAGTTCTAGGCTCTTCCTCCTGAACCCTAACACCACCTCCTAGGTTAAGGCCAGCGCCAGGCCCTGCTCCTGCACCCTGACCCCCCCTTCTTGGGTGAGGCCAATTCTAGGCTGTCCCTCCTGAACCCTAACACCACCTCCTGGGGTGAGGCCAGCTCCAAGCCCTCCCTTCCTGCACCCTGACACCACCTCAAGTGAGGCCAGCTCCAGGCCCTCCTCCTGCACCCTGGCCCCCACTTTCCTGGGTGAGGCCAGTTCTAGGCTCTCCCTCTTGAACCCTAACACCACCTCCTGAGGTGAGGCCAGCTCCAGGCCCTCCCTCCATGCATCCCGACCCCCTTTCTCTGGGTGAGGCCAGCCCCGGGTCCTCCCTTTCTGCCCCCTAATACCCCCACCCCCATACTCCACAGCTGAACAGAGCAGTACTCTGCAAATCAGGAGGAAGCTTAGTGGCTTCTTCTGAGGAGGTGGTTCTGGCCCTTAGGGCGGTATGAGGGTTTCAGGGTCTACTTCAGACAGCCACCCTTCTCAAGACCAGCTCTCTCAGCTCTTGTGGCTTCCTGACCCCTAGGGGCTACGAGGGACTCACCAGCCGCCTAGCAGCCTCCCTGCCCAAGGACGCCCTGCTTTTCAACAAGCCTGTGAAGACGATTCACTGGAATGGGTCCTTCCAAGAGGAGAAGGTTCCTGGGGAGACGTTTCCTGTGCTAGTAGAGTGCGAGGATGGGGACTGCTTCCCAGCACATCACGTCATCCTCACTGTGCCCTTAGGTAGGGGTTAGCCTCCACCCAGACATGCAGCCCACACCCTGCACACTGGGGCCCAGACTTGTCCTGGGGAAGAGTGATCACTGGGGTGTGTGCTTTGCTGCTAGGCTTGCATTTTCCAGGAAACTTCACTGTTGGCAGGTAGACCTGCCCCCCTTACATAGGATTACTGCATGTTGGAGCAGAGCTGGGCTCCATAGCGTTCAGTGGCTAATTTTTCAAAAGTAGATTAGCAAGTCTGCTTCAGAGAAACCTGAGTAAATGCAAACCTTGTAGTACTATCCATGTGTAGTACCTGTGACACTTTCCAGATAGATTATTGTTTTTATGCCCTTCCAGGTAGACAGAAGGAATGTATTATGTATTCTAGGGAGCTGTGCTGCCAAGCCAAAGGCAGGTGATTCGAATCCACCGGCTGTTCCACAGGAGAAAGTTGAACAGTCTCCTCCCATGTGACTTACAGCCTTTGAAAACCCATTGCAGGATCAACTGTGAGTTGGATCCAACTCGATGGTACACAACAACAACAACATTTTATGTACCCGAGTTCTTTGAGTCTAAAAGAGAATCAGCAAGCATGTGCTTTGCTACTTCTGAGGTAGCTGGAAAGGATCAAGATGCCTTTAGAGTGTAGCCAGCTTCACTTTTTTGTCAGGAGGAAAAGGCATTAAAAAGCCAGGTGTCAAGATTAACTCTGCTGTTAACCTGTGGATAGAGTTGCAGTTATAATCCTGTTTAATTCTGGATCCGATACTGTAAGTCTTGGAGTAGAAATGGCTTTGAATAGGGTAGAGCTTGAAGGTGACAGACTTGTAGCTACCCCTTATTGACCAGTGGTCCTCTGGAGGCACCATGGTGGCACAGTGCCCATTTAGGCTCACTGCCTCCTACCTGGCACTTTCTCTGCTTGACAAATTTGGAAATTTGGACAAAGCAATTAATTGCCTAGGTTCACAAAATTAGCAATACCAAAGCTGACATGAGGAACAATCTTGGTGTGGCCAAAGGGAGGCAAGTGGCCTCCTGAGGGGCCACTGCAGTTTGTGTCCTTTGGGACAGTGCTAGGTCATGACTTGAGGACAGGCATGCTTTATGTACCTCTCCGCCTACAAACGGAGTCACTTCTCTCCATCCATCTTGCTCCTGAGTTGCCTTGGTTCTTAGCTTGATACATTGATGTCACTGTTTCCAAGTGAGCACATAGGTTTGCTTTGTTTTTTAAATTTTATTTTACTTAATTAACATTAATGGTGCTGCTCACTCGCTCTCTCCTTACCAGCGCTTGCTCATTTCTGCAGTCCTATTACTGAATTCCTGCTGGGAACTGACAGAGGGGAATTTGATCAGCAGACATGGGTTACAATTCCTACTCCATTGTCACACAGTCTTTTCTTACTGCCAGGCAGGATTCTTTCTGTTTGTACGTGTTGTCATTTAGTAACCTTTTGTGGAAATTTGGCTAACTTCCCGTTTTCTGCCTCATTTAATGTTTTTCAAGTACATTTGAAAACATGCATCCATGCCTCCGGATCAGTTCTTGTGGAGAACGTTGCTGGGTGCAAGCCTGGCAGATGAGCCTGCTTGAGAAGGATGCCTCCAGGCCCTCGGACCTGAGGTCTCTGCCTCATTTTCTAGCTGTTCATCATTTCTTATGTACTTTCAAGAGCTCTTTTTCTCTTAAATTGTGCTGCGAAGATTTACTTTCAATTTGTTGTTTTAGGAATTTCTCCCCCCCCCCCCCGCAGAATAATTTTCCTGTAATTGTTAGGTGTCATTGAGTTGTAAGGGTACAACTCATACTGATCCTGTGAACAGCAGATCTGAACCTTGGCCTGTCCTGTACCATCCTTACCAACTCTTGATATTTTCCAGCCCATTGCTACAGTTACTGGGTCAGCCCATCTTGTTAGGGGTCTTCCCTTCTTTTTCTGACCCTCCACCTTTCTCAGCATAAGATCTTCTCCCAAGGACTGGGCATTCCTGACATTCCCATTCACCGTCCTTGCCGCTAAGGAGCACCTTGGCTGCACTTCCTTGAAGCCAGGTTTATTTATTCCTTGACAGTCCAGGAGACTCTTCTCCAACACCTCAATTCAATGATATAGATCCTTCTTCTGTCATCCTTATTCATTGTCCAACTTTTAGATACAAAGGCATTGGAAATACCATGCCTTGGATCAGGTTCACCTAGCCTTTAAACTGACATCTTTGTTTCTTAACACTTTAGAGAGCTTCTTGACCACCTTTGCAGTAAAACACAGCTTACTTTTAAAACTGACACCATTGCTCTTCAGCACTTTGGAGAAGTCCCTATCAGCAGATTTTGCCAATGTAACATATTTTGTAAAATTTTTGTGACTACTGATCCCCTGGGTGCTGATTGTGGATTCAAGCAAAATGAAATTGTTGACAACTTCAATCTTTTCTTCATACATTATGATGTTGCCTATTGTTCCAGTGGTGAGGATTTTTATTTTCTTAATTTTAGTACTAGCAGTCGAGAAATTAGAAGATGTATTGTACTAAAAAAAAATTTAAAAAAATGAAAAGAAAAAAAAGAAGATGTATTATACTGGGAAAAATCTATTGATAGGGACCTCTCCAAAGTGCTAAAGAGATTGTAGTTGTTGTTAAGTGCCTTTGAGTCATAGGTGACTCATAACAACCCTATGAACAAAAGACCTGAACACTTTTATGACTTTCATTGTTTCTCCAGGTTCATAGGGTTTCAGGAGGCAAGCTGTTTCCAAGGTGGATGCCACTCCTGCTTCCAAGCTTGTTTTAATCGAGGAGCTCCACCAAACACTGTCCACCACGGATTATCATTATCACATTTGACACATTAGTGCCACAGTGTTCAGTATCACAGCAACCACGAGTTACCAGGGCTATAAGACCTAGAAGAATGTTTGACCAAAAACAATTAAAACCAGGCCTGAGGGCCGTGGATTAAAGTCACCGCCTTTGGCTTGGTAGCATCACTTTGTGTCCACTAGGCCAACTGAGCTCTCTCTCTGACAGTAGTGTGTTTAACCAATAAGGTGCATCTGATCCAGGCCATATCTTTCCAGTTACTTCCAGTGTATCTGGAAGTTGGACAATGCCTTTGAGTTATGGTGTTAGAAGTGGATATTGAATATCCCACGGACTGCCAAAAGGGCAAACAAGTCTGTCTTGGAGAATGTGCGACCAGGGTGCTCCCTGGAGACAAGGATGGTGAAACTTTATCTCACACACTTTGGGGAGGTTGTCTGGAAGGGGCTCGTCCTTGGAGAAGGACATTGTACTTGGAAAAGTGAAGTGTTAGCACAAGAGAACCTCAACAAGATGAATTGATGCAGTAGCTGTAACAATGGGTTGGAGCATATCAGAGATGATAAGGATGGCACAAGATAGATCAGAGTTCAGATCTATTGTTCATAGAATTTCTCTGAATCATAGTTGACTCTGTGGTATGTAAAAACAACAACAGCAGTGTTGAGATGTTGAGGTGTAATTTATACTGAAGATTGTGTAGTCTTTGATCTGCACCAGGTGTTTTAAATCCTCTTCACTTTCAACAAACAAGATTGTGTCATCTGCACAATGCAGGTTGTTGGTAAGTCTTCCTTCAATCCTGATGCCACATTCTTCTTCATAGAGCCTAGCTTCTCAAATGATTTGCTCAGCTTGCAGATTGAATAGGTATGGCGAAAGGCTACAGTCTTGACACATGCCTTTCCTAATTTTAAACCATGCAGCATTTCCTTAATTTGTTCAGACAACAGCTTCTTGGTCTAGTTATAGGTTTCACATGAGCACAACAATTAAGAGTTCTGGGATTCCGTTTCTTTTGTGTTGGTCATAATTTGTTATGATACACACCATTAAATATCTTTGCCTAGTCATTAAAAAAATGTTCCTGCAGCTTCTAGATAAAGCCTGTGCATGTAACCCTTTTGCAAAGGAACTCTTGAACATGGTGGCTCACAGAGGGTTAGAGGCAGACGCCTCAGGAAGGAGAGACCTGGTTTAGCTGACCGTTTGAGTGGGATGATGTTCAGTGTCTCTGCCTAACCAATTAGCAGCCAGGGAACGTGATGAGCTGTCCTCTGCCTCCATGCTGGTCATGTGCTGTTCAGTTTACTGCCTGCTGTGGACTGTAGGGTGGGTGAACATTGCTTACACGAATGGGCCTTTGAAAGAGGGAGTGTGCTTGGAGTCCTGCATCTGTGAGTCTGTTTCTCCGATTCCTTGGATTGGGGCACGAGGAGGGCCCTCATTGGTTGTAGAGCCCAGTTTTAGAGACCTATGTGAGTAAGGGGAGTCCAATTGTGAATTCCAGGTTTTCTTAAGGAACATCTGGACACCTTCTTTCAGCCACCGCTACCCCCCGAGAAGGCAAGAGCCATCAGGAAAATGGGCTTTGGGACCAACAATAAAATCTTCCTCGAGTTCGAGAAGCCCTTCTGGAAGCCAGGTTGCCAGCACATGCAGGTGGTATGGGAGGGCTCGTCTCCGCTGCAGGACGAAGATGGAGCGCCTGTGCCGCGGGACGCCTGGGTCAAGAAGCTCTCTGGCTTTTTGGTCCTGCCCTTGTCTGGGTATGTACTTTTCCCAGGTTTGTCTGTGGGAGCTGCAGGCGGCACCCTGAGTGTGTGTGTTTGGGAGGCATTTGACATAGAGGTCCCAGCAGTGTGGTGATTTGTTGGTGCTAGTTTCTGGAGAGTTCTGCAGGTGGGATCTCAGGAGTACTCCAAGGCCCTGGTAACAGACATCCGAGCTCTAATCCCTCAATGAAACAGACAGATTTCCACATGCAGCCTGTCAGTGTGTCAAGACCTGGAATGTTCTGGTGGAATGTGTGTGCGTGTGTGTGTGAGAGAGAAGAAATAAATCTCAAGGAAAAAGCTTAAGTACTTGAAGAGTCTAGCAAGTCCGAGGCTTTTGGGTCAGATCTCAAGAGAGACCTGACTGGTGGTGAAGTGAATGAATCCAAGGCCACCAGAGAAGGCAGGCCACAGCTCACATTCAAGACCTGGATTAACTGCCAAAACAAAACTGACATGTGGCAAAAGCAGCGAAGCTCTGCTGGGTGCCTGTCACACACTGGTGAGACTCCCTTTCAGCTGTCTGGTTGCTACAGCAGACATCATCGCGGAAGTGGTTACATCGTGTACAGTCTCATCAAGGAAATGACACTGTCACAGTAAGAGAATGACCATTGTAACTGCCAAGCCAGGGACTCCAAGTGGACACAAACCTTAACCATCAGAAAAGCTTTCCGCATGAGGGGATTAGGTCAGTGGGTAAAGTTCCAGGTCCACTCATTTGGCAGCACAGCATGTGTAGAGCGGCCATGGCAGACAGAAAGGTAGACGCAGTGTGTTTCTGACAACCCTGAAAGCAAAATCAGCACACAGAGGTCTGAAGTGGCTAGTTCAGCTGGCAGCTGTGACACACACGCCGTGGTAGTGCTTTCCCATTGGTCAAATAAAGACACTTGTTGGGATGTCCTAGAAGTAACAACCTTCTCTGCTTCCCCATGGATGCTGTCTGTAGCGAACCTGACGTGTATGGTGGTGAGGAAATCAGCACCAGCTCACAGCTTGGGCCCACCACCTCATCACTGCTAGGAGCACAGCTTCTGCCATGCTGTTTTTGGTTGGGGCTGTAGCCATTAGCATCATGGAATCATCAAGTTGGCTCTGGCTACACAGACCTGACCGGGTCTTGGGACCTCCAGGATTGGGGCTGCACTTGAAAACTACTGACTGACATTCTCTGGGTGGGCTGTCAGAAGCCCCAGGGGTGGTCTCTGGCTCCTGCCGAGCCCATCTCCTGGCCTTTCTCCCCACAGGCCTGTCCATGTCCTCTGTGGGTTCATCGCTGGGCTTGAGTCCGAGTTTATGGAGACGTTGTCTGATGAGGAGGTGCTTCAGTCCCTTACCCAGGTCCTCCGGAGGATGACAGGTATGTGCCCTGCTGCAGGGAGAGTGCCCTGTGCTTGCTGGTGGCCAGCCTCCATCGGGGACCCAGCTCTTTAGAGATGAATGTGACTCTCAGCACTTCCAGGCAGACACCTCGTAATAGTGGAGTCACCCCTAGTCCTTGCTTACAGGGAACTGATAACACTATACAAACCCTTTCTGCAAATTCTACATCAGAGGAAGTGATATTCTCAGCCAGGCTTTTACAGATAAAGGAGCTGAGGCTCAAACAGCAAAGTGACAGTGTCCTGGCCAGCACTGCTACGCAGCCTGCTGCTCTGTGTGGCCGCTTTGTGTAGGTGCCGCTTCTTATTAGCACACACTTGTCTGTGTCTGGAGTTTAGCTGGCTTCTTTCTGATACACTCTGAAGCTTGGTTTTATTCCCTGGCCAGCCTTTCACTTTGGAATCTGCTTGGCCTTTAGAGGAAAGTTGGCTGTACACATGTGACAAAAGTGTGGTAATAACATGCTTGTTTCTGTGATTCAGGAAACCCACAGCTCCCTGCACCCAGAAATGTTCTGCGGACTCGCTGGCACAGTGCCCCATACACCCGAGGCTCCTACAGCTATGTGGCCGTGGGCAGCACGGGGGACGACATTGACCTGTTGGCCCAGCCCCTCCCTGTAGATGGTGCAGACGCCCAGGTAGGATGACACCCTGACCCCTCAAACTGGGATAGACCCAGTGACGGGAGCAAGGAGCCATGGGAGGCTGGGGCCACGTGACTCTAGATCCAGTTTCTTTTTCAAATTAATACATTTTAAAATATATTTTCAGCATTATAGGTGGATATACTTAAAAAACCATAGAATTCACAGTGCTGGTTGGCAAAACGAAACCAAACCCAAACCCAAACTCAGGCTGGTGGGTGCACCCCTCCCTTTCCTAAAGCACCTACTCACTTAGCTGACCCTTTCTTCTGAGTTTACTGTATTTCTAAAGAATGTGTTCATATTTCTATTTGAAAACAAACAAAATGAGTGATGAGAATATGCAGATGTGCACAGTGCATAGAACTCTGTGTGCCCTCATCTTCTGTGGGTGTCATCTCAGAGCACTCCTGTTCTCCCTCTGCTGGGCGTTAAACACGACTTTTCATCTACAGACATTTTAATGTGTATCTTTAAAAGATAAGGGTAACCTTTTTAAAAAGTGTCAACGATGATGCCATCACCTATAAGTAAAAATTAGCATTGAATCCTCAGTATCATGCGGTGCTCAACCAGGGTTAATGTCCCAGTTGTCTCATACTTTTGTAGTTTACTTGTTTGGCAGTGTTACTTCTAGGATTTTTGTTTTTAGGCATGACTGAACCATCAGTGTGGAAGATGAGATGTTAGTTTTCTTTGAGGGGTACATGCCCCACCCCAGAGAGACTTCTTACATCAGTCAGGACTGTGATGGGTGTTCTAGCCCACCCTTAATTCTTTTACAACTGCCTGGTTTATTAATTCTTTTCGAACTGCTTGGTTTATAACCATTGAGGAACATCAGAAAATTTTATTACATGTAGGGCCTTAGGGACATAGTCTAAGGAGTTGCACTGCTAAGTCAACCTCCCCAGAGGTCGGAATTCACCAGTGACTCCACTGGAGAAAGCTGGCCAATCTCTTCCTGTGCAGTTCACAGCTGACTACCCCCTGGAGGGTCAGCTAAGAGTTAGTTGGCTTAGACTCAGTGACAATGAATTTCATCATACGTACGTATGTATTTTTGAAGGACAAAATTCAGCCCATGACAATGTATGATTGGGAGTGGGGTGCACATCAGGTGTGAGTGTGAATGTGTGTGGATTGAGTATAAGAGTGAGTGTCTATAAGAGTGAGTGTGTGTGGAACGTAAGTGTGTGAATATGTGAGCATGAATATGTGAGTGTATGCAAGGGTGTGAGCAAGTGTGGTTGAGATTGAGTGTGGTGTTGTAAGTCTGTGAGCATGAATGGGCGAGCTTGTGTGCATGACCATGTGTTTGTGTAAGATTGTGAATGCATGATGGTGTATGAGGTGTGTGTGAGCGTGAGTATGAGTGTATGTGAACCCTGAGTGTATGAATGTGTATATGGTTGTGAGGTGTGACTATGAATGTGTGATTATGTGTATGTATGCATACATGAGTGTGTAAACTCGTGTGATAGGTGTGACAGCACAAGCGTGTGTGGGTATGATTGTGTTAGTGTATGAGTGATTGTGATGTGTGACTGAGGGCACAGGCATATGTGGTTATGGGTGTTGTGGTTGTGTGTACACATGTGAGCATGTGTCTAAGGGCATGAGCATATGTAGTTGTGTGGGGGTGTGACTAGTGTGTTTTCTCTGTCCTCATTCTCCAGCTGTTTGCACACCTCACACTTGATGTACCTGAGTCTGTCCCATCAGCTTGTGCTTCTTGAAGATGCTTGCTGCTGATGTCCCGGAATCAGGGTGTGCTGCTCTCCTGTTTGCTCCTGCAGTCCCCAGCTGGTCCCCACCTTTCTATGAGAGGAAGCTCATCACCGCTGAGTTGTTCTACCTCCTGGTCACCCTACGGCACAGAGGAGAGCTGTCCCACAGGCTGTGGCCTTGAATAAGCACACTGCCTCCTTTTTCTCCCTGGGAGTGGCTGCTGAGTTAGAGTCACTAATATCTCTGTAGTAACTCCTTAACCACTGCGCTGCCAAGGCTCTTTTCATCCAGCTAAGGAAGTGATGAAACTGGGATCTGTGCAGGTGGCACTGTTCTGCAATCAAAACCATCCAACCCCAAAGTCATTGACATCAGCCACTTCCAGCACAAAGTGACCCTGTAGAGAGTAGAAGGTGCCATTAGGTCTCTTCTTGAGGAAGCAGATGCCACATTTTTCTCTCCTGGAGCAGCTGGCAGATTCAAACTGCCAACCTTTTGGTTAGCAGCCAGATACTTAACTGCTGTGTCACTGTGGTCCCTGATGAGAAGAGTGTTACAGACATTTCCAATCTGCTGGGTGAAAAATTCCAGTTGTAAAACAAGTCCCTGGGGCTTGAAGGTTTTTTCATGTTGCCATGGGGAAGCCCAAAGCCTTTCAGGTCACCTCCCCATCATCTGAGTATTTTAAAATATCTTAGAAAGCTTGAAAGACTAAGTACTGGCATTTCTTGCTAGTGTTTTGTCCTCCCTGTGCTAATCCTGGGGGTGGGGGTGTATCTCCGCTTGGTTGTTCTGAGTCCACGCGCTGTTTGCATCTGGCTGAATCAGTCAGTGTGGAAAACCCTCCGCAGCAACCTGGAAATGCTCTGCTCTGTCCCCCTTCTAGTTTCCCAACTTTACTCTCTTTCCGGGCTTTTGTTGTTTAGGTGTTAGACCTTGACTGTCCCTCAAATAGTCTTGCTGTGTGTTGCCTTTTAACTTTTTAACTTTGCCTTCTTGCTTGACTGTGTCTTGTCAGTCTTCTGCAGTTTGGTTTTTTTTTTAAATTTTTATTTTATTATTTTTGTGTGAGGGTACCATCAAATCAGATCTGACTGGTACAGGAGGAGATTGTCCCTCCTTCCGCGGCAGAGTATCTGGTGGATTCAAACCGTGCGCCTCTGGGATTGTAGTGGCAGCTCCTTGCCACTAGGCCACCAGAGGCTCCCCTAGTCTTCTACAGTTTTAAGTTTGCTCTGATGTCTGATTTCAAAGTGCTCCTTCTTATCCCTGTTCCTCCCTCCATTGTTGCTGTTTGTGGTATAGTGGAACCTTATTTTGTCCTTAATTAGGATTGTGTGATCAATTGAAACACAAAACCACTTGGTCACTGCTATAGCCGCAGAAAGTCTGTGGTTGCATGCCCATTCTGGCCTGGTCTCTTTCTCAGCTCCAGATCCTGTTTGCTGGGGAAGCCACACACCGGACATTTTACTCAACCACGCACGGGGCACTGCTGTCTGGTTGGAGAGAGGCTGACCGGCTCATTGGCCTGTGGGACACTGGCAGCTGAGGCCCGAGGCTGAGATCCTAGCCTGCTGTGCACTTGAGTTTGCTCCAACCATCTTGCCTACAACTGTGGGTGCCTGAATAAGGCCAGCATATTATAAGCCTAAGTACTCCATATTAACTATGCACAGTCCGAGTAAAAAGCAAGTTAAGGAACAAGGAAGTAGACAAAGTCCACTGTTGACGAGTCATGTACTGGTCAAGGTCTGCTTACCAAGCACAGAAGAAGATGTTTTATAGTCTGTTAACAAAGGAAAGAAACATCTGTGTGAGAAATGTTAATAACAAGAAGGCCAAATAACAGATGTTACTTTTAAAAACAAATTTTCAGCAGAAGCTGGAGCTTAAGGGGTATATAAGAAAGGAGTTCAACAATAAACTTTGCTATCTGCCATCAGCTGGTCGCCTCTCTGTGTCTTCTTTAATCTGTGTCCTTCCCTTAGGTTTCCCCATTGATATAACGAGGCTGGACCCCATTATACAACAGATGATGCTTGGCGTGGACTGAGACTTGGGGCATGATGGCCTTCGCCTCCCTCCCCTGGTCTCCAGGGCCCACTTCTCCCATTTCTTATTGTCCTCTGAGACCCTGGCTGAGCCTCAGCTGCATGGGAAGCCTAGGAGAGACATACGAGTGCCGCCTGGCCAGCGTTATTACAGATATAAAGGTGCGTATGCTGCTTCATCGGGGCCCTTGTTCTTTCTCCTCATCTTGCCCTCGCCAAGCCCTGTGCTCACCCCAGTGCCTGGCCCTTCTTATAGGCCCCTGGATGCAGAGTCCCAGGGTTGTCCCATATTTCGTATCTCCTGTACTCACTCAGATCTTATGGCTGGAGTCTGTGCCTTTCTGGTGAGGTGTGCCATCCTGTGTTCATGGGCAGATGCTGATGGAGACTTTCTGTGTGGTGGGCTGGGCAGTGAACTGGGATAGTCCTGCCAAGGGAGCACTTCCAGGCTTGGGAAGCTCTAGGGAGAAGCAATAGGGGAGAGTACTCAGCTCCTGGCTCCTGGCTTGGTTCCAGGGGACAACTGTGAACACTGGGTTATCGCTCAGCTCCTGGAAAGCATTTGTGGACACTGACTGGTTGATGCCCAATTCAGTTACCAGGTAGTGGTGTCTGGTTCAGAATTGACTTAGTAGCGGTGGTTTGAGTTCTGGATTATTTCTTTTTAGGCCACCTCCATGGCTCCATGTTGCTGCCAGCAAGGCCTGGGGATGGGCCTGTGCAGGTGGAGGGGCTGTGCTAGGAAAGGCGCTCGAGGCACTGAACATGCCCCCAACTCAGCCCACCGCAGACCTCATCCTTAGGCAGTAGGGGCTGCTGGAGGCTTGCAGGGGGTCAGTGTGCACTCCCTCACCTCTGAAGCTGCTCCTTCTCCTTCTGTAAGCCCCCAGGTCCCAGCCCATGTCCTGCTAGCAGAACCTTCAGCTCTAGAGCCAGTTGGGATGAAGGGCCTCTGGCCTGCTTTTTCTCCAGACCTGCAGGGACTCCACTATCAGTGTGCCCTGGTCCCTCAGCCCCCTGGCCCACCTGGGCATCCCATTCTGAGCCTGCTAACCCTGATTTTAACCTGGCTTATTCAGTCCCCACTCCTCTCTCTCAGGGCCTTTTGCCCCCATGCTACCCCACCAGCCAACTTCCTCCTCAGACTCCAGGTGACCTGGAGTTCTGTACCTGTGCTTGTCTGTGGTCAGTACAGCAGTCTTGAACTGAGACACCTAAATTTAGTAGGGCTTTAAAAAAATTTATGGACCTGGGTCTGTGAAGGAACACAAACCTCCATACATTCAAGGATCTTTACCGTGTACTAGAAGAGCTGCTTACAAGAGGGCTCTATTAATTTACAATCCTCTGGGAGACATTTTTGTGTTCAGAGAGGAAGGCTCTCGACCTCGGCAGCCCAGATTAAAGAAGGGGAACTGGGACTAGACTGGTGTCCTAGGACCTTACCCCCATCAGGCTAGAAGCACCTGGGAGGGCCTTTGTTCCACCAGGCTGGCGATAGCTCCATCCAGGGATCCAGGTGGAGATAAAGTAGTGCTCAGAAAGATTCAGAAGTTCAGAAAATTCAGAGACCTTAGACCGACGGAATCTGAAGCCAACCAAAGTCTGAGAAATGCACACATTTTGCAGGGATATCCCAGGCTCGCTGTATGAACAAGATCGTAGAAGGATTTCACCAAGAATTTGGAAAGGGCCTATTTGTTACATCCAAGCCATTGAAAAGGAAAATGAAGACTTTCACCTTTTAAAGGATATTTATTATTTAGGGAGCTCTGGTGGCCTAGTGGCAAGAAGCTGCAGTGAAATCCTGAAGGCACGCAGTTCGAATCCACCAGTTGCTCCGCGGGAGAAAAATGAGTAATCTCTTCCTGTGCCTCTGAAAATCCGCTGGAGGGTCAGCTATGGGTCGGTTCTGATTCTACGGTATACAACAACATTCTTTAATCAAGTTTGTGAAATGGGTCAAGCATTGACATAGGGGCTGCTCAGGTTAAACACAAACTCGGGACTTTTGAATGTAATGATTCTTAATAAACAGATGACTGTCTAAACAAGCGCGCCAGCCTGGGGTAAGGCTGGCCACGCTGCCCTGGGACCGCCCACTCGGGGCTGCTGCGCGCATGCTCCGGTCACTCACGGAACCCTGGAGCCGCGGAACTCAGTGGCGGGGTTCGGGTTCTCCGGGGGAGGTGCTCGGGGTGCGCGGTCCGCCGCGCTGCGCCTGCGTTTCCGGGACACAGCGCCATGCGGCTCGCTCAGCGCGCACTGGCCGCCTGGCGGGAGCAGTTCCCCGTGATCGGCCGGGAGGTGGCTCGTTGGTTCCCGGGCCACATGGCCAAGGGTGAGGAGTGTGCCGTGCTCTTCTGGGACGCGCGGCGGAAGCTTGGCGGAGTCGGGCGGGATTTGACATGTGTGGTCCTGGTTCCTTTTCTCCCCCGGGCTTCCGTGGCCCGTGGGCAGCGCCTCTTCCCTGGCGCAGTGCTCGGCTCTGGCTGCTGGCTGGGATCTAGTACTGCGGCGGCTCCAGGCCACAGCCCTGGTCACTCTGGAATGTCGACCCGAATTCTGGTCGCGAACCTCTGACCCGCAGGACCGCCAGCTCACGGACTGAGTTGGCAGGTGGGGTGTGTCTACCCTAACTGTACTCGAATGCCTTCTGCCGGTGGCCCTGCACCTGTTTTGGAAGCTGTCAAGCCGTCCTCGGGGCCGTGACAATTGGGGGGCCTTGCTAGGCTTGTCCTCGGGTGCCTGGGCAGCTCCGACGGCGAGCATTGGACGCTCACCCGTTCATGCTGCCTAGTGTATCTAATTCCCTAACTAGGCCTTGGAGAGTAGAAGGGTGGATGTGAAAGCACTTTTCAAACTGCGAAGTAGCTGTTCGTATTGCCCTGAAACCTTTACAACATATCTGGAATCATGCTGGGAGTTTCTTAACGTTTTCTGTCAAAAACCTGACCAGAG
Source organism: Elephantulus edwardii (assembly GCF_000299155.1). Lineage (NCBI taxonomy): Eukaryota > Metazoa > Chordata > Mammalia > Macroscelidea > Macroscelididae > Elephantulus > Elephantulus edwardii. The sequence continues at coordinate 252,930 of NW_006399756.1, read as the reverse complement.
ACTTGTAAGACTTCTCACTGCACTCACCCTCCCAACCCTCTCCCCACTTAGGACACTCTGATTGTTGCAGCCGCATCCCCGCCCACTCCCCGGCTTTGTGCTAATAGTCTCTATGGTGGAGCTTACCAGAAGAACAAGGGTTTGGCTGCACAGCAACAGGCCCAGGTGGTATTTCCTTGTATCTGAGGACCTTCTTGCCAGGTGCCTGAGGTGTCTGTCCTTAAGGACTGAATTACCATGTTGGACATGACGAGGAGGAATGCTGTGATTGTTGTGTGTGGTTGCTGGGTAGGAGGAGTTATGCTTGATGCTGGAGGTGTGGGAGACACTGGTGAGTGAATGGTCAGGACTTGGTCATCATCATCCTTTCCATAATAGACCAGATTCAAAGACCCTTGGCAGTTAAAACCACCCCTCACCCCCTGGTGTCAGGAGGGAAGAATGGCTTTGTGGATGAAGCTTCATCCTGTGACCTCTCCAGGCCAGAGGCTGTTTCTAGCTGCTGCTCTGGCCTGTCTGTCTCAGTTGTTTTTGGTGGAGCGCAGTTTTTGGTGGTCTGTTGACAGCAAGTCTGCCATCACTGCCAGGCCCTCTTTCTTCGATGACTCTTCTCTTTCAGGACTGAAGAAGATGCAGAGCAGGCTCAAGCTGGTGGACTGTATCATTGAGGTCCACGATGCCCGGATATCCTTTCGGGGGGGGGGGGGCTTGTATTGCTGGGAGGTAGAAGCTTCCTGGCTGTTGCTTCTCCCCATTCCCTTCCATCTAGTGATCTTGGTTCAGTGGGAGGCCTGAGACCCATGTCAGTAATTGACATTCAAAGGACTGGGTCTCACCTGGAACTGTACATAGTATTACCTGGGACCATATAAATCAGCATTTCGGGCACAGTTTGGGCATTATCTTTAAATCAGAATTTCCTGTCTGGTCTGGATATTTTATGTCTTTGAAGTTTCCCATTGATGCCTAAGTCGAATTTTCTGTACAGTGTGCCTAAGGCTTCAAATCTGCTCTAGCTGCAGGGCTTGAGACTTCCTCTGTCCCTACTGGCTAATGGGGCTTCCTCTTTGCTCTAGGAATAATCAGTGAGATGTAGTGTTGTGGCCTGGGTTTTGTAGAGCAAACCCAAGGAAGCATAACAATGTATGAACTTGCCATTGAGTTGGTTCTGACTCTTGGGAGCTCTCCATTGGGTTTCCAGGAGGATACTGCCCATCTTTCTCCCTCGGAGCCACTGGTGGTTCTGACTACCAGAGAAACTCGGCTTTTGGGCTAATAGCACAACTCTCCACAGATGAAGCCACAAGAGTCCTCCTGCCTTCTTTCATTTCTGTATAATTATAGAGAGATTTATCTCAACAAACAGCTTAATTCCCTAGCAGATGTTGGCAAAGGATCAGTCCTCAGGATGGAGGTGTCTTAGGAATCTGATGAGTCCAAGGTCACCAGGCAGAGTTGCAGACTGCGAACTTGGGAGGCTAACAAGTTGGATGTAGGATTGGACAGAGAGTCCATGCGAGGCAGGTCACAACCCTGAGGAGACTTCCCTTGTCAGTGCTAATCACGCCTCTAATCCTGCCCTGTTAATATCATAGAGATTAAGATTTACAACACATAGGAGCCTTGCATTCCCTGAGAGTCAGCCACAGGGACACGCTAGTGACTATCACATGGGCTTTGTTTCACATGTGTGCACTTTGCAGATAGTGACAGAGGCACAGGAACAGGCACATTTGACCTCTGTAAGCTCCACAGAGAGGAACAGTCCCCATCAACAGCATCCACAATACAAGAGTAAGTCTCCTGAGATCAGACATGACCCGCATGCTTCCACATCTAATTCCAACACCAGTCGTACTGTATTACTACTGGCTCAGAAGTCCACTGCAAGGACTACACAGACCTCACAGAACCAGACTCACAGTTACAGGGTTTATTAAGGAAGTTATCAGGTTATGGTTGAAGTTGGCATAGGCTACAATTCTTCAGTCAACAGCTTCTCAAGCTGCTTGCGGGCCCATTGAAGTTCAGCCTCATGGTCAGCTTGCTTTTTTGTACCGTAGAGTCGGAACCGATGCATTACTGACCCTTTGGCGGATTTTCAGAGGCAGTTGTTTGAATGGGAGGAGATTGCCCATCCTTCTCCCACAGAGCATCTGGTGGCCTCGAACCGTTTGCCTTGGGGATTGCAGTGCAGCTACTTCCCACTAGGCCACCGGAGCTCCTGCTTAGTCATTCTAATTATGGAATCTCCCTCTAGTACTCCAGCAACCTTGGGTGAAGCCCTGGCTCTGGCAGTGTAGGGCAGCAGTCCCAGTCAGCCGTCTCCTGCTGGTGTCTGGTTTTCTGCTGTAGCTCCTGTTGCTTTTGCGTAGGGCCTGGTTTGGTGCAGGGACCTCTGGCTCTGAAGGACACATGGTGCCTTCTCTGCAGCTTCCTTGCTGACAGTGAGATGCTCATCTTCTGCTCCTGAACGTGCTCAGTTTAACCCTGATAGCCAGTCCCCTTCTGGAAAGGCTTATTCCTGCCTTGCCACATGGTTTTGTTTCTGGTCCTGTGCAGCCTATGCTCAGCCCAGAGGATCCTTGGAAAGGGGAACCATGAGTCAGAACCTTTAGATTGCTGGCCTTTATCCGGAGAGCAGGGAGCCCGCTTTTTGTTTCTAAAGCTTGTGATGTGCAGTGAGAAGAGGTTTCCTGGCTGTGATGTCACTTGGCCATGTCTTGTGCTGGTGTTAACTGTAAGATTTACGTCTGACTTAGAAGTGACAGCACACAGACTAGAGGGCGTTTCTCTCTTGCCCTCAGCCCATTGAGGTCCTGAGAACCCTGGTGGCCTCTGCTCTGTCCAGGAAGAAGGGTCAGAGACTTTGGTGCTTTCATTTGGAGGTGGTTGATGTCAGGGAGGAAGTATGAATTTTTACAAAGTTCCTTAACTGTGTGATATGAGATGCTGCCTATTACAGGGTACCTAGACGGGCCCTACCTGAGATGACAGTCTTAGAGTCAGTGGGGGAGGAGAGACCAGAAGCACTGAGGACCCTTCTGTCTGTGTGGTTGTCACACTCAGTAGGGTGGACTCTGAGTCTGGCTGAGAAATGGGGATGGAGGTGTGGCCTGAGGTGTGATGGTGTGAGTGTGACCCAGTTTAGGAGGCTCTCTGAGAGTAGATGCACCACTGTGTTTCGCTGGGATCCACCGGTCCCCCGCTGTCATGGAGGTGACTGGCCATCAGGCTGCACATCAGCTCCTCCTCACTGTCTGTAGGCATGTGCTGAGCTGCACTTGGAGGCAGTCAGAGCTCATCACAGAACCTCTGAGTTTCTGCCTGTCGCCGCCAACATCACTGTCTGAGAAGCTATGATGGCCATTCACCTGTCCACCTACAAGAGACAGGCTGGGACCTGGCATGAGTCAGGAGAGGTCACATTCTCTGCCCCAGGAGGCCTCTCTGGGTGTGTTCTTGGCCACCTCAGCCTGGTCTCAGCCCTGGTCAGACATTTCCAAGGTAGTGCCTGACTGCATGGCCATAGGCGAGGCCAAGCAATGGCAGGTGACATTTCACAGGAATTGTGCCTTAATGTTGTCACATCCCACTTTCGGGCCGCAACCCCCTGTTTCGGGAAACCCTTGGCCTCAAGCCTCACCTGCTTGTCCTCAACAAGATGGACCTAGCAGACCTCACGGAGCAGAAGGTGAGAGCCTTCACACAGCAGATGGTGCCCTCAGCTGCCTGCACCTCCTGTGTTCTCAGCATCCTTCACACATGGTGTCTGGACCCCCACCTGGCAGAAGCATCTCAGCACTGCTCCTCCAGCTGCACATGTCTCCTCCCTGCGAGTTGGTGTCCACTCAGAGGGCAGGCCAGGCTGCAGGGCCTGGGACAGGATCTGTGTGCAGCAGATGAGCTCCATAAGCGGGAACCACTGTCCAGTCTGGCCACGCAGGCCATGGGCATCACTGTGACTCCCATGGCTGAGGGGCTGCCATTGTTCATTCATTAGCTGGATTGCTGGCATCCGTTCCTGTGGGTGCAGTACTAGGCAGGCTGGCTCGGGCCCCTGAGGTCCAGGCTTACTTGCCTGGCAGCCATTTAGATTCCTGAGGAGACCCGTGCCCATGCTGCCTGCCTTCCACACCTTGAGGGCTGCCAGTTTATCTCTTCTTACAAAGTAAGAGGTGAGATCCAGGCAAGAGGTGGGTCTCCTAGATCAGGCAGCTGTCCAGTGACAGAGTCGGTACCTGGGACCAGCGTTGGATGTTCTCTGTATGTCCAGGCTAAAGAGGCTTAAGGCATCTTAATTTTGAAGAGTGTCTCAAATGAAAGGTGACTAGATCTGTGTTCTCACAGCTCTTGGTCAGACCTCCCTCTGGTTACAGCAGCAACATGTCTCAGGTGATACAGTGCTTTGTGTTTCATTAGTGAGGTTTCCAGGGGAGCCTTGTTCCCTGGGAGGCTGTAGACAGTGCAGCTACAACAGTGGTTCTCCATGCATGTCCACAGATACCACACTGGTCCACCACTTGTGTCCACAGATGTCATGCTCCCCTGAGGACAGGTTGGTGGTGGTCTACCGCCCTGCCCCCAAGGACAGGCTAGAGATGTTTGACCACACCCCTGAGGACAGGATGTGCCCTCTCATGCATGTGCACAGATGGCATGCAGGAATAGGTTCTGGCATGACAAGCACTTTTGGTCTCTTGTGTACCTGAGACCTTGTGGGTTTAGTGTGTGTGGCTGGCAGGTAAGCTGCCGGGGCCTCCTCAAGGTACATGTCAGGGCTGGACAGCCCTGGGGCCACACTGCTTCCATGGCTTTATTTCTTATTTGAAATAGGAGTGTTTCACCTCTTTCAGAAAATCCTACAGCGCTTAGAAGAGGAAGGATTGAAGAATGTCGTTTTCACCAACTGTGTGAAGGATGAGAATGTTAATCAGGTGGGTCTTTTCTACTCCGTCTGATGCCCCTGCTGCCTTCCATGGTGACACATTGTGAGGAGCCAGTGGGGGTGTGGGGCTGTGCAGTGGCTGGGGCAGGACACTGGCCACTGTGTTCTGAGCCATGAGCAAAAGGCGTTTTGGGGTGTCCAGTGCTGCAGACTTGGACAAGTTGGTAAGTATCTGCACTAGAGCTGCCACAGTCACTACTGCACTTGGGGAGATTGCCCTGCTTGTCATGGGGGTGGGTGGCTGACATGGTGACCCGACCAGTCCCAGTGTCAGTGTCAGCACTGGGGACAGAGCACAGGTGCCTGGTGCTAGAATGCTCCATTGAAGGAGGTCAGTCTCATGCCTAGAGGGATGTCATTGGCTGTTGTATTGACTAAGAAGTAGGCAGGGGAACTTAAGATGTTCACAGTCCCTACTCTGAGGTGGCAGGAAAGAGCACCTGAGCTAGAACATGTTTGTGTCTCCTGCTGTGTATGTGTCCTGGTGGGGACATGTGTCTCTTTTGGGGTCTGTGTGTGTATGTGTGTCCTGGTATGTGTGGTGTATGTGCATTGGGGTGTGTATGTCTTGGTGGGACTATCTGTCTTGATGTCCTGCTGTGTGTTGTCTCCTGGTAGGGGGTGTCTGTCTTGGTGTGTGTATGCCAGTCCAGGTGTGTATGTTTGTTCTGGTGGGAGAGTGTATGTGTCTGTCTCCTAGTTTGTATATGTCAGTCCTGGTGTGTCTTTTTTTAAAAATTATTATTATTATTATTATTTTTTAATTTTTTTTTCAATTTTAATGAAAGTTTATAGAGAACTTGAATTTCCATTCATACATTGTTGCATATTTTCCTTCCTGCCCACCCTTCACCCCCCAGTTTCTCTTTGGGGGAGGAAAAAAAAGTCTTTGATTGTACAGTTTCTCCCCCAGTCCACTTTACTGTGCAGCTCTTATTATGGACTGTTATGATACAAATAATACCTAATCATGTATTCCTTTTAAGCAGTTCTTTCCCTCCTCTGTTTAAATGCAGTGTACATTATTTATCTCCTCTTTTCTTAGTCTACCCCAAACCCTGATGTCAGTCCTGTTTTGTAACAGTAGCTTTATGCAGTATTTGTGCTTTTATGACTGAGATGTTTCACTCAGCCTAATGTCCTCCAGGGCCACCCATTTTGTATACTATTTCATTAATTATTTTTCAGTGCTGCGTACTATTCCATTGTGTGCCTATACCACAGCTTCTCTGTCCATTCATTTGTGGATGGGCACTTGGGTTGTTTCCATCTCTTTGCTATTGTAAACAATGCAGCAATAAACATAGGTGTGCATATATCTGTTTGAGTGGCAGTTCTGATTTTGTTAGGGTATATTCCTCGTGATGGAATTGCTGGGTCAAATGATGGTTTTATTTCCAACTTTTTGAGGAAGCGCCCTACTGCCTTCCATGGTGGTTGCACCATTTTACACTCCCACCAACAGTGAATAAGGGTTCCAGTGTCTCCACAACCCTGCCAGCATTTGTTGTTTGCTGCTCTGTTGAATTTTGCTATTCTTACTGGGTGAGATGATATCTCATAGTTGTTTTGATTTGCATCTCTCTTAAAGCTAGGGACTTTGGACATTTCTTCATGTTTGTTCGCCGTCTGAATGTTTTCTTCGGTGAAGTGTCCTAGTGTGTGTCTTGCTGTGTGTGTCTGTCCTGTTGTGTACATGTCTGTCCTGGTGAGAGTGTGTGTGTGTGTCCTGCTGTGTGTGTCTGTCCTGATTGGAATGTGTGTATGTCCTGCTGTGTGTGTCTGTCCTGATTGGAATGTGTGTATGTCCTGCTGTGTGTGTCTGTCCTGGTAGGAGTGAGTGTGTGTGTCTCTGACCGGTTGTGTCGGCTGTGTGTTTTGTCACAGATCATCCCGATGGTCATGGAGTTGATTGCGAGCAGCTCTCGCTATCACCGAGGTGAGGTGAGTTTGGAGGTGCACACTGGGAAGTGAGAATATTGTTGGTTACCTGTCCCTCCTGCTGCTTGAAGACTCAACAGGAAGGGCTGGGACTGTACCCCCAAGAGTGCAGTGCTTCTTAGAGGTCTTGGGTGGGCCTGGAGTCTTGGTGTGGGACTGTGACCTGCTCTGCTGGCCCCTACAGAACCTGGAGTACTGCATGATGGTCATCGGGATTCCCAACGTGGGCAAGTCCTCCCTCATCAACTCCATCAGGAGGCTGCATCTCAGGAAAGGTCCTGGGAGCCCCGGTTGTGGGAGGGGTGTTAGGGAGCACCTCTAAGCCTCTGGGTTGTCCTTGTGTCTCCCCACTTCCCAGTCTCATTTGGATGCTGCTTTCTCTGTTAAGCCCTGTGCTGAGACCTTCTGATTTTGGGGGATTTTGTTTTCTCACGTGTTTAAATCCCTCTGATTCAGGTCAGTCAGTGTCATAACAGATCAGGCCTGTTAGGAGGTATCACCTCCCAGCAGTGACCCTGGGAGCTGCACCATCCTTAGACATCTAGCTCGGAGGCAGGGCGTGTCACACTGCGTGATTGCTTTCGACCACTTTCTCTACCTCTGTATGGAGCAGTCCCTCCTGCAGGCATCCCACCCGGGTCCCAAGCAGAGACAGGCCTGGTCTGCCCAGCGGTCCTGTGCTGTAGCTGAGCTGCATGGCCTGTGTCTGAGATGTAGGCTCTGTCTGGCCTCAGCCTCTTTGGGAAGTGACCATGTGGAGGGCGGTCCTGCCTGGGTCCTAGATGGTGAGCCCGGGTACTGTGGAGGTTCGCAGAGCTGTGGACACCACTTGTGTGAGCTGGTCTTTGGGGGTGTTCAGGGACCTTAGTGTCTGAGGGCCCCACATATGCTCTGTTAATGCTGCTATGGTGCTGTGGCTGGCCTGCACCTGACGGTCTCTTTATCCTGCAGGAAAAGCCACCAGGGTGGGTGGTCAGCCTGGTGTCACCAGAGCTGTGATGTCCAGAATTCAGGTACACATTGGGTAGGAGGCTGGGCCATCCATTCCCTGCGCCTGCTCTTCCCCATCCATTCCCTGTCCACTCCCCACCTACCCGCACTTCTACGTCCTGCCCATTCCCTGTCTGCTCCCCACCATCATCTGTCTACACTCAGAGCTCTGTCTACACGCTGTCCACTCCCCCATCTCCTGTGTCATTCACTCTCCTGTCCACACCCCAGTCCACACCCATCTACTACCCTGTCCCCCTCCTCCACTCCCCCATCCACACCCTATCTGCTCCATTTGCTATCCCATCCACTGCCCTCTTCTGTGCCCCTGTGCATGACCTATTTCTCCCATCTCTAGCCCCCATCCACTACCCCTCATCAGTGCCCTTCCCCAGGCCCCATTTCCCACCATTAGCCCATCTGCCTTCCTCAGCTACTGCCCCAATACTCACCCCTATCCACTCCCTCATCTACCACCCCGTCCTCCCTCTCCTGTCCACTGCCACTGTCTATGTCCCCATCTGTGCCGCCATCCATTTCCCCATCTACTGCCCCATCTGCCCTGATAACTAGTCCATCCACCGTCCACAGTCTCCATTCCCACCCGCTCTGGTGAGCCTGGAGCTTGGCACAATTGTACATATCAGGTTGGGTTCTTCTCTGAGCCTGGGATACCTAGCAGGACCCCCTGAAGCCCTCAAGACAAGTGGGTTCAGAGGTGCTCATCTGTCCTGATGACTTGTGCCCACACAGGTTGGGTGAGGGGTCCCCATGTCCTGATGACTGTGCCCACACAGATGGGGTGGGGAGTTCCTCTGTCCTGACGGCTGTGCTCACATAGATGGATGGGAGTCCTGTTCTCATGCCTCTGCTCACCTAGGTGGGGTGGTGGTGTCTCCCTGTTCTGATGGCTTTGCTCACACAAGTATGGTAGGGGGATCCCCTCGTCCTGATGGCTGTGCCTACGCTGGTGGGGTGGGGGATGCCCTGTCCTCATAGCTTTGCCAACACAGGTATGTGAACGGCCTCTTGTCTTCCTGCTGGACACTCCTGGGGTGCTGACCCCTCGGATTGAGAGTGTGGAGATGGGCCTGAAGCTGGCTCTATGTGGTGAGCTGCTCCCAAAGTCTCCCTTCAGGACAATGACTTGTGATGTGGTGTGGAATCCCAGGACCTCTGCCCTGGCTGTGGCCTGTGGGCTTCTCAGTCTGGTGTTGGCAATAGCTTTCAGCTTGCACCAGCACCCCATAGATGCCCCCTTGTCTTCATGCCACCTCGGAGACCAGGCCTATGCCCTGTGCATTGATCAGTAGAGTGGCTAGGAGGGCAAGAGTACGGTGTCACCCTCCACATGGCCAGTGTCAGTGGTGTCAGGCTGGTCAGAGGGCTGCCTGGGGGATAGCAGGGTGCATGGGCTGGGTTGAAGGGTACACTGCAGACAGTGGGCTCATGGGCTGTGCTGAGGGGTGCCTGGAGGACAGCAGGGTGCATACGCTGGGCCCAGGGGTGTACTGAGGACAGTTGGTCCATGAACTGGGTTGAGAAGTGCACTGGGGGTAGGAGGTGCCTAGAAGGCAGCAGGGTTCATAGGCTGGGCTGAGGGGTTCATAGGCTGGGCTGAGGGGTGCATGGCTGCAGAAGAGGTGTTGCGGGCACGGCCATGAAGCTCACTGCAGTGCCACGTGGGCTTTGCAGGGACAGTGCTGGATCACTTGGTGGGCGAGGAGACCTTGGCTGACTATCTTCTCTACACCCTTAACAGACACCAGCTCTTCAGGTGAGTGATGCGTGCGAGGCAGGCAGCACATCCTCCCTCCCTCATCTGGGTGATAGTCAAGTCTGCATTTATTTAAAGTTCTGACAAATATGTCCACAACACCCTTGCTCCACCAAGATAGTGAACACCTTCATCATGAGTCAGGTGTCCTGTGCGGTGAGGTGTCTTGTGTTCAGTGACGTGTCCTGCATGTGGTGAGGTGTCTGTGTGCAGTGAGGTGTCCCCTTAGGCATCCCGTGTGAGTTGAGGTGTCTCGTATGTGGTAAGGTGTCCCATGCAGTGAAGTATCCCATGTGAGGTGAGGTGTCTGTATGGTGAGGTGTCCTGTAGGTAGTAAGGTGTCCCCTTACTGAGGTATCCCCTGTGAGGTGAGGTGTCCCCTTGGTGAGGTATCCTGTGTATGGTGAGGTGTCCGCTTCCCACATACACCCCACCCTCACCACAGAGCCCCACCTTCACCCTTATCCCCACCTGCACCCCACCTCCTTCTGCACCCCTCCTGCACCCACACTGCACAGCCTTGCCCCCGCCTGCATCCCACTGTGGTGGTGGCTGTGACCAGAGAGGTCACCTGCTGTGTTTGGCACCCCCTGCAGGTACGTGCAGCACTACAGCCTGGACAGGGCCTGTGATGACATTGAGCATGTGCTCAAGAAGGTGGCCGTGCAGCTAGGCAAGACCCGCAGGGTGACGGTGCTCACGGGCACTGGTGAGTGAGACCTCTGCTTGTAGTGGTGTCCCCCAGGAGGACACAAAGGTGGACACAGGTCTCAGTGGATGAGATCTAAGCTGTCTTCTCATCTTACTGGACTGTGCCTAACTCAGTGGTAAAAGCCATACTCCATCTTCTCCTGCTGTTCCTAGGATCACCTGTCCTCTCCTTTCTGGTCCTGGGGTCCCTATTTCTATCCCCTCCAATCCTGAGGTCCCTCATCCTCCCCCACAGTCCTGGAGTTCCCCAATCCAATCCTGGGGTCTTGTGTCCTCTCTGATCCTGGGGTACCCATCTCCCATTTGTTTCTGGGGTTCTCTATCCTCTCCCCTCTGGTCTTGGGGTGCTCTTTCTTTCCTCTCCAGTCTGGGGTTCCCATTTCTCTGTCCTCTAATCCTGGAGTCCCCCCATTCTCTCCCCTCTGATCCTGGGGTTTCTGATTCTTCTCTGATTCTGGGGTCCTCTGTCCTCTCCATTTCAGTTCTGGAATCCCCCATTCTCTCCAGTCCAGTCCTGGGGTCCCCATCCTTTCCCATCCAAACCTGGGGTCTCCCATCCTCTCCCTTTTGATCCTGGAGTCTTCACATGCCCTGTTCTGTTCTCTTTCTTACTAGTCTTTGAGTCCTTCCAATCCTGGGACCTCCATTTCCCTCTCTCAGTCCTGGGGTCTTTGCACTCTACCCTCTCACCAAATACCCCTTGCCTCCTACAGGGAATGTGAATGTCATGCAGCCCAACTATACTGCGGCGGCTGGTGACTTTCTCCAGGCCTTTCGGAGTGGGCTTCTGGGCCTAGTGATGCTGGACCAAGACGTCCTGGCCTCCTGAACCGATGCAGAACCCTGATGGTCAATGTGGCCCCCCCTGGCCGAGGTTCACATTTGGAACACAGATAGAAGGCATTGGCTGCCTACCTGGGCTGCAGTTCTGTTCCCGGCTGGTCACCAGGTCCCTGCTCAAAGAGACACTGTGCTCTGTTTGCCTGACTTTTCCCCAATCCTGGTCACCTCAGTAATGTGGGGGCCTGGACTTTGGGGACTTCACAAGGGGCACTGACAAGCAGGGCCTGGACTTAGGGGCCTGGGAGGGGATAGAAATTGGGCCAGGGCCTGAACCTCAGGAATTTCAAGGTCAGTGGCCATTCTGAGACATCATGCCAGCCTGGCTGAGGTGGGACCTTGCCCTTGGGACAGCAGCCTTGCCCAGTGCAGGATTTGTTTGTCTGGAATGAATGAAAGCTGACTGAAAAGATGTCTCTGCTGACCCTCATGGACACTCCAAGGTTGTGGGGTCCCCAAAACCCATCTCAGGGACATTGCTAGATTCATGGGCCCGGCTAAAGCCCCTCATACACATGGATGCTGCCAGGGCCCAATAGCTGAAGTCTGATTACCTGCCAGGTGGTTTATTTTCATACCATAAAGCGTGCACATAGACATGTACAGGTGGTTCCCAGAACTATGGCAGAATCAAGGATTGGCTCACCCCTTGTCCCCGTGAGGGTCCTCTCCTGGCTGCACTTGGCTACCAGGTGTCATGAAACGAAGGCAGGAGACCTCCAGCTCCTGTGTGTTGGCACCTGCTGGTTGACCAAGGAGCAGTGGGTCACAGCTGTGTTGGGGCCGAGGATTATCTGCACCTTTGCTTGGAGAGCACACTTGGAAAGGACCAGCGTGGGGCCCGGTGAGGAAAGGCTTTGGGACACTGGAGTGTCAATGCCTCCGCACAGCCCTCCACATCCGGGCACATTTCTCCATCCCACACCAAGTGCAGATGGTCCATGGAGAGTTGGCGTCTGTTTCCCCCTGGTGCCCGACCTGCGGGCGGGAAAGTGAAACCTGTGGTGGCGTCAGTGTGCTTGCAGTCCAGCTGGCATGCCCTGGGCCTTAGGAGTCAAGGGCACTTCCTCCCCTCCTCCAGAAAGAACCCCAGTCTCTGGGTTGCTGTGGTTCATGTGAGGTCGGGTCTGAAGTCCCTGATTGGGTTGGTGCTCACCCCAGGGTTTCCCTTGGCTCTTGGGGAGATGTCCTTTTTCCTGGCAGATGGTTCTGGAAGGGCAAGGGTGTTGGCAGTGTGTTAGCAGGTGGGGGCTGGCAGTGCTGTGTCCCCATCTTTTGAGCAAAATGCTGGTCTGCCCCCTCTTCCATGAGGCTACAGTATGAACTGTGGGAGAGCAGAAGTGGGGACCCTGAAGCACTTGGGGGTGCTGTTCGCCATGCCGGTACCCAAATCTGAGAGCCCAAGGCATGGGCCTTGGGCCTGAGGTGGCCAGGTTGATCTAGGGGCCAGAGCACCGAAGGAGATTGTGTTTTGAGGCTGCAGAAGGCCAATCCTCGGATTGTGTGGTCCAGGAGCGTGCTGGGAGACAGCCATATACCCTGCAGTGGTCCATGGTGTGCTTGCTTGTGCACAGAGGGGCAGGCCCTTCTGAGGGTGCCCCTGGTCTTCCCTCAGCATGCTGGCCAGGTTTCTGTTCTGTCTCCAGTGTCCCTTGGTGTCCAGATGGGCTGTGTTGGTCTCATGCTGCCTTCTGCACAGGCCATACAAGCAGCTTGCTCCTCACCCAGCCTGAGGCCCTAGGGCCCATGTGTCTGACAGGCCAGTGGTTAGTGCTACTGGGCATTCGTCTAGGGCTGTGCCCAGCTAGGGCTCCATGAGAGTTGGCAGCTGCCCTACTTTCAGATGGGGACTCTGGTCCTGGAGGTGACCCTCATGTTCAGAGAAAACGAAGCGAAGTATAACAACAAGACTTGTTTCCACTTGTTGAAATGAAGTGACGCACAAGGAAGAGGTCTGCTCACAGTCTGGGGTGCACCTGGTGTGAGGATGGCCAGCACACAGGTGCGCAGACAAGCTGCAAGGTACCCCGGGCAGACTTGCCCATAGAAAGCTCCTGGACCCTCTGTAGTGGGCAGCTCTGGGAGGTGACTTAGGGACCCTCACAATAAGGGAGATCCTTGCTGAAGAACTCCATGGCCCTGCGGCCCCTAGTCACCCCGGGTGGCTAGGTGGGTGGGAGAGGGGTGGGATGGATGCTCAGTAGAGGCCTGGTAGCCTTTGGTGAGGGTCTGATCTGCAGGTTGGGCACAGTTTGGGAGCTGGCCCATACAGGCCTAGGGTTGCAGCCATGCCAGGGCACCAAAGATGCTACCCAGTAGTAGGCAGAGGTGGGGGCCAGAGTGCACAAGTTGATCGCCTGAAGTCCACGCCCGGTAACTGTAGAAGCCAGTGTCGTTGCCGCCTGGTGCCCAGTCCTCGCCGTCCCTGGGGCCTCGCTGTCTGGGCCCTGCAGCTTGCCAGCCTGCCCCCGCTGCCAGGCCTGCCGCTGCCCCGGCCGCTGCTCCGGCTGCTGCCCCTGCTGCCGCCACTCGCAGGGAAGAGCTGTATCGGGGCGCTGGCTTCACGCGCACCCTTGTGGCCCCGCGGGCTCCACCACGCAGCCCACCCCGTGCACTGCCCCGTGCCCCACCCCGACCACCCTTGGCGGTGCTGCTGTCACAGAGGAAAGCTGCGGCCAACAGCAGTGCCCAGCACGTGGCAGCTGTCCAGTTCATGTTTGGAGCAAAAGCTGTGAGAAGAAGGTGGAGAAAGGCTCAGGGCTGGAGAACAGGGGTCCGACTTACCCTGCGAGGTGAGGCTTCATACCCGGGAAACAAGAAGGGAAGCTGGAGGATGGCATAGCCCCTCACCTCCCGGCGCCCCAGCCTCAGCGCTTGAGGGGGGTGGGGAAGGGCCTCAGGGCAGGGGCTCAATATCTCTTAGCTAGGAGCTGCCACAGTTGGGCAAGGGACCCACCAGCTCTTTGGAGGACAGGGTGCTGCTCTGGTACGCACACATGGAGAGGCTTACCCAGCCCGTCAGGCAGAAGGCCTGGCAGCTGCCATGCCAGTGTAACTCAGAAATGGTAGGGGGTAGGGAGCGCTGCATTGAGGATGTTGGTTAAGGAGGGGGAGGCTAACAGACTAGAGCAGGCCTTTGTTCTGGGCCCAGAATCCAGCTAATAGAAAGCAATGGTTCAGGCCTTAGGGGGCCAGTGGTCTGAGACCACGCTGAGGATGGGGGACCGCTGGGATCTTCTGGTTATAGTGGTGAGGAAAGCGGTAGTGTTTGGGTGATGAAGTCTCACGACTGGCTCGCCCCCATCCTAGACTCCTTCCCACCCTGGGCTCCCTGGCCCCCAGTCTTCAGGGTCCACAGGCGCGCGTGGTGTGCTGTATGTGGGGTCAGAACCAGGAGTTTGAGCCCAGCAGGTGACAAGACCTGCAGCTGGTGACATCTCAGCCCCACCCTGGGGCTGCAGTCCTGTGCCGGTGGACAAACTGGAGGCTGGCGGCTCCCCTCACCCGCCTCAGCCACACTCCTCCTCCACCCGCATCCGCCCGCCCATCAGGTCTAACGGGGTGGGGGACAGGGACCCAGATGCAGAGCCAGCTCTGGGGCGGTGGTCTGTCTGCCCTTTCCGCCTCCCCCGCCGTGCCTGTACCTGCTTGGCGCCTCCACCACCAGCCTCGCGCTGTGCTCGCTGGGATCCCACCTCTCTGACCTCGCCGGCCGGACTCCGTGAAAATAACAAGGAGGGAGGCCACGCCAGGGGCTGCAGCCGACTAGTAAGGAGCCCCCAAGCCCGAGTTGCTGCTCCCGGATCTTGCGTGAGGCCTCGCCCAAAGATGGGGCGGGCAGATGCGAAAACTCATCCCCTGGGAGACCAATGTGAGGGGAGAAGGCTGACTCCTGGAGGGCCCTTGGCTCACAACACCCTCCCTTTTCCCACCACCCCACCCCAATTCCCACCCCATCTCCTACCACCACCCTACCCTCAGTGCGTCCTCCTCCCGCCCCATTTTTCTCCCTGGCTCCCACCGGTCTCCTTCCAGCACCCTTACTACCATCCTTGTGCGTTCCCCCCGCAACTCCTCCCCCTCCCATCTCATTTCACACGTGTTTCTCCAGTTCCCTTCCCCCCCCCCCAGTCCCACGCAGTGAGTGACTGTTTCTCCTCCCTTCCACCCTCTCAGTTCCCCATCCTTTGCCCATCCCACTCCCCTCCCATTCCTTAATGGCATCCTAGCCCCATCCTCCTTGCGCCTTTCTTCCCCCACATCCTTGACCTGCTCCAGGAGATGCCAACCATCCTCATCTCAGGACCATGGAGTGTGGCTGCCAGGTCTGGGCTCAGTGCTCTAGGAAGGGGAGTTCTAGAAGAGCTGTCCAAGGCCTCATGTGTTCTGGGTCTTGGAGCAGGCTTGACCCCCTCCCTGCTCCTCACTCCAAGCAGCATCAGACCACCAGCATCTCATCTCAATGCTCATGGCTGCCTACCTGAGGGCCAGGTGAGAGGCCGTAGCCTTGGACAAAATGTGCACTGGGAGCACCTTGGGAGCTCATGTACCCTCCGAAAGGAGCTGTACAGAATATGCCTTTTCCCTGCCTGGGTTGTAAACTTGATGCTAGGATGGCTATGGCGTTCTGCCACAAAAGAAAGAGTCTTGATAGAGAATAGGAAATAAAAACCAAATGAAAATTCTTGAACTAAAATATACAATTAGCTTCACCATCTTCCTTGTTTCTGTGAAGTCCCAGCCATCAAGGTCGAGCTGTGCAGGTTCAGGTACAAGGTCGCCAGGACTGATGGGAAGGTGTTCCAGTTTCTTAGTGCAAAATATGAGTTGGCATTCCTTTCCAAAAGGAATCCACCACAGATAAGTTTGACGGCCCTCTATGAGGTGGATTGATTCAGTGACTGGGATAATTGGGATGGGAGTGTCAGAGACTGCGATTGGCACAGGACAGAGCGGAGTTTAGGGCTGTTGTACATAGGGTCGCTATGAGTCGCAGGCGACTCGACGGCACATAACAACAACAACAACAACATACATAAGGAATCACAAAAAGGGCCAATCTGAGGAAATTCCAAAGAAAAGAACCTGCTGTACAGTCAGATTCCACAGGGCTGTCATTGGTGCATCTGCTGATGTAATGGCCAAAGGGAACCAAAAGCCCAGCGAGCAGCCAAGGAAGAAAAACAAAGCTAAGTAAGCACGTAAAGATGCCACAATGGCTCCTCCCAAGGCTCCCACAGAAGCAGTACCAACACAAAAACAAAAAACTGTGAAGCCTTTCAAAATTTCTGCTCCCCATGTTGGTGGGAAACGCTAAGTTGGTAGATGAGACAAATACTCAATTTCAACTCTAAAGACAACAAAAAATTAGCAGAGATACTGAAGAAGAAAAAGGTGGGCTACCATTTTCTGATTTAAAAACCTACACTATCCAGGTGCCCCTCAAAACGAAAACCCACAAAAAACCTGCTACATTGGCTCTTGAGTGAAAACCGAGGAGCTGTCCCTGAAGTCACTGTGCTGAAGTCTCTGGCACCATGACTGGGAGCTGAGGTGCTGTCCATACTCTGGTGCTGAGATTCCGTGGACACCAAGAAGTGGATGAAACTAATATTGCTTACAAAAGTCAAACAGTGAAGGGGAGCTCTGATGTTCTGGTGGTAAGTAACTGTTTTGCCATGCCAAAGGCACATTCTTGGAATGCTCCAGTTGCTTCCCGGGAGAAAGATGAACAGTCTTCTGTCAAATTTCTTACCTCTGAAAATCCACTGAAGGGTCAGCCATGAGTAATTTCTGACTCAGTGATACACAATACCACCACCCCACAGTACAAACCATGGGCTGTTCAGGATTGCAGTGCAATTTCTCGATTCAGCCTTTTCTCCTCTTCTGTATGTCCACATGTTCTCGCTTGGCCACCTTGTGGCTCTTGTAATTCCACCTTAGGTGAGGTGGCAACTTGTTGGCTGTGCGCATGAATGTTACCTGTGGTTACCTGGGCAATGGGCCAGGTTGTTTTGACAGACTGCTGAGGAAAAGAGAGGGGTTCAGAAGTTTTTCCTCTTGTACATGGGCCCAGTTGGTGCTCAGGAGAGACCACAGGACTGGAGGTGTTTGGCCAAGGCCTCCTTGATGTCTCTGTTCCTCAGGCAGTAGATAATGGGATTGAGTAGTGGGGTCACCACTGAGTAGATCACAGACACCAGCTTGTTGAGGTCAAAGGAGCTGGCTGCATGAGGACGGGCATACATAAAGATGGTGGTGGTGTAGAAGATCGCCACCACCAACAGGTGTGAGGCACAGGTAGAGAAGGCCTTCTGGCGACCTGC
Source organism: Elephantulus edwardii (assembly GCF_000299155.1). NCBI lineage: Eukaryota > Metazoa > Chordata > Mammalia > Macroscelidea > Macroscelididae > Elephantulus > Elephantulus edwardii. The sequence goes on along the minus strand of NW_006399756.1, from coordinate 235,394 downwards.
CCCTCCTGGGATTCTCAGCACCGTGGCCAGGATGCTGACATAGGAGACTACAGTCACTAGCAGAGAAGTCATGAGCACGGCCAGGGCTGCCACAGAGTCCAGCATTTCAATCACAGTCGTATCTGAGCAGGAGAGCTGCAACAGAGGGGAGATGTCACAGAAGAAATGGTTAAGGACATTGGGGCCACAGAACCTGAGGTGAGAGATGAGAGCCAAGGACACAAATGAGGCCAGGAAGCCACCAAGCCAGGCACTGAGGGCTAGGTGCAGGCACAACCTTGAATCTATGATGGCTGGGTAACGCAGCGGGTGACAGATGGCCAGGTACCGGTCACAGGCCATGGTGGCTAGGAGGAAGCACTCAGAGGAGCCCAGTGAGAGGAAGAGGAAGAGCTGGGTAAGACACCCTGAGAAAGATATGGTCTTTTCCTGCACCAGGAGGCTGACCAGCAGCTTAGGGACAGTAACTGAGGTGTACAGGATCTCCAGCACTGAGAGGTTGGCCAGGAAGAAGTACATGGTGTGTGCAACTGACGACTGGTCCGGATGACCACTATGATGACCAAGTTCTCCAGGAGGGTCACCATGTAGATGGTCAGAAAGGACCCAGAAAGCAGCCCGTGCAGGTGGCAGAGCTCTGGGAAGCCCAACAAGACAAACTCTGTCACCAAGGTGAAGTTGGAGTCACTCATGGCCTGCCCCGTGTGGGAGATAGATCACTTTAGAGCACCCTGAAATGACAGAGGGGCATGGGTCTGACGAGTGCTGGGACCAGTCTTACACATGTCACTGAGAAGAGGACCTGGGTGGTGGGTGTAGTGTTTTCCTTTCTGGGGTCTCCAAGGCAGGGGACCAATATATCTAGCATGGTCACTTGAGGACCAATGCAGTTCTTTTCTATAATTTTCTGCTTTTGGGGAGGCTTCTTGTGCTGACTAGGTCCATGGACAGGAAGAGAATTTGGCTCACCTTTATTATCTGCTTACCTGTCACCTAATTTCTCAGTCCAGCATAGGTAGATGTTTGCGACAGTACTTATCACCCAGTCTTTTGGTCCAGCCTATATACATACACAGAAATATTGTCCAGTGAAGTAATTTGAGAACCTACATACACCAATAGGTATAGATACATACCTGAGTACTTACATACACATGCCTTTTGGTGCACAGTACCCCCTATACCCAATATGTGTCTTGAGCCAGATTTGTGTTTGGGTGAACATCCTTCCACATGCCCTGGGTGCACAGCTGCCTTGGTGCATGCACATACACAGCTATTCACAAATATGCATACACACATCTGTGCAACCTCATGCCACTTCACATACAGACTGCTTGCTGGCACTTTTCCTACCTTCCAGTTAGGTCCAAGCAAATACACATACACACCCTGGGGCCTAAGGATTCCCCCCACCCCCCGCCCCTGTAAGGTACACTCATGCAGCAGGTTTGCACACATAACAAGAACAAAAGTCTGTTATGCCCTGTGACTGTAATTCATGGGGAGCTTCTCTGTCTTGGTTTCTGTTGGTCCACAGAATGCCTCCTTCATGGTACTTGTTAGTTCAGCGTTCTCATAACTCCAGAAGGAGTGATGGGCTAGGAAACCATCAGATGACTCCCATCCTTAGGGGTGAGCAGAGCCATTGTAGACGGAGAAAGGCCCCTGGTCCATGTTTCATGTCCAGATATGGCCTTGAGCCAGCTTGACTTCTGTATCTTCTGTCTTCTGCTGCAGCATAGGCATCCATGAGGGACAAGAGTGACTGCATGCAGAGCCTCTAAAGGGTCTGTGCTAGTTGTGATTTTTATGCCAAGACATCCATGGGTCTAGGTGTCTGAAGCTGAACTGTGTCGATGGTGGGTTATGATGGGGGTGGGAGAGAACCCCTGCCAATTGAGGACATCTGGGATCTCCTGCCCACTGGAGAGGAAGTAGAGCTCCATTCCTACTTCCACACTTTGCCATTGGGGTATGCTTGCTAATGGTAGAAGAAGCTTACTAAGGATAAATGGAATTCCTGGCTAGTTCTCAGGTCCCTTTCCTCTATTCACGAGTCTGATCTGTGATTCCTTCCTGGTTCTATTTAGAAGTAAATTTGCTCAGGGAGCAGTGGAGGATCAGTGACAGTACCAAACTACCATCCATGTCACAATTCCCTGTGACCTCAAGGATTAGGTGCTAGACACTATTATGGCCAGTACTCAAGGGCTCTTGTTTAGGACACTGTGGACTGCCTGGAGACGGCAATGTAGAGCATGAGATGGCAGTGAGAGTGGGAGCCTTCAGGGACGATGGATAACACATTGCTGGAGAAGTACACATTCGGACTGAGGTCCTGGCATGTTGTAGATTCAGCTGATGCTATGTGTGTCCACTTGCCTGGCTAAGCTTAGGCGTGTCCCCCTCAGGTCCAGGGAGTCTGGGCTGATGATGGCTTGGTTGGACTTCAAATGCAACAGTTCTCCCCACATCAGTGGGAACATAAGGCACCTCTAGTGCTTCTGCTGCAGTGAGGTAGTGCTGGGCTTTGGCTGTTATTCCAAATAGCTGGGTGCCCTACAGCTAACTTTGCTGAACAAGTAGCACAGAATTCTCCAACTGAGGTACCCATTAGAATTTATTATGGTTGGCTTGTGCTGAATGAGGAGATGGTGGTGCATATAGAATGGAACCCATATTACAAAAAAAAAGTCCCAGGAGATTCATCTTTTACTGTCACCAAAGAGGACTCTTCTTCTGTGTGGATATTGTGGGCTACCTGAGATCAGAAAAGAACTGTGATTTTAAAAAAAAAAGAACTGTGATTCTTTAAAGTAATTTATTTCAGCAATTCAGAGAGTTTTTTAGGAAGCTAAGCAATGACTAGATTTACCAGAAAGTATGAATTCTAAGACAATTTTTTCCAGGTTCCTGAGTGGCCACTTCTTAAAAATTACTTTATTATTCCTTCACTGTGTTCTAGTATTTCATGGTGTATATATGTCAAACTGGACAATAACTTAGGATGGCAGAAGAAGAATTGAAGCCTTTGTGTTGTGCTGGAAAAAAGCAATGAACATACCATGGACTGCCAACGGAACAAACAGGTCTGTCCTGGAGAGGGTGAACCAAGTTGCTCCTTAGAGGCAAGGATATTGAAACTCCATCTCACACACATTGAGCATGTTGCCAGGAGGAAACAGTGGAAGGGTGGAGGGTCAGCGAAGGAGAGGAAGGTTGAATGAGATGGATTGATAGAGTGACTGTGGCAATGGGAGTAGGTGTGTCAGAAATGATGAGACTGGCCCAGGATAAGGCAAGGTTCAGAGCTATTGTTCATAGAATACCTATGAGTCATAATTGACTCGGCAGCACATAGCAACACGAATCTCTGTTATATTTTAGAGATCACACGATTTCCTACAGCTGTGAATTAGTTTAAACCACAGTGTAGTTCCTGTATTAGGCTTAAAATATTAAACCCATGAATCTCATAGTGCTAAATAGTAGATTTTTTTTTCTTTTAATTTTGTGTACGTGTACCGTCAAATCAGATCTGACTGGTACAGGAGGATATTGCGCCTCCTCTGGCAGAACATCTGTAGATTCTTTTTTGTGTATTATGTGAGCTTAGTGGAGGCTTTTACATCTTTAAAAACATACAGCGCACACACATGTGGTAAGCCAAATATAAAATTTACTATTAATATTTAACCAAATGCAGCATCAGGAAATGAGGGAGGTGTAGGTAGAAGCTAGAATTCTCCTTGGAGCACCAAGGCAGACCTTGGGCTTCACAGAGGTTAAGTGTCAAGGCAGACCTTGGGCGTTTTCATAATTCTTAGTTTGTATTTACTAATCCCTCCCTCCTAAGAATTTGGCCTCATTTGTAAATTTGGCCTCATTTGTAATTTACTTCCCCCGATCCTTTGTTGTTCTTTACTTCCTGGTGATTTTTATTTACTTCCTGGTGATTCTCAATAAAACCACAGAAAGGTGTAGCATTGGGTCTTCAGTTCTTCCAGCTTTTAGCACCCCCTGCCTTCATACTTTCTGACCTATCCACCATTCCTGTGTGTTCCCATCTCTGTCTTTTGCCTCTACTGACAATGTTTTGGTGCTCGAACAGGGACTCAAAGAGGCGGTAGTTTCTTTCTCTCTTGCAGACACTAGGAAACTGAAAGATAATTTGCTTTGAGTGCAGAGAACTGGAGTCAGAAAATCAAAAGGGGCGGACTCGCTCATTGTTTCTTAAGCTGAAGGAGCTGAAAAACAAATTCAAGCCATGGGTGGCAATACTTAAAGATAGTTTGGGTGGAATGTTGAATGATCCAGAATGTATAAAAAGAGGATGGAAGGAGTATACAGAGTCATTGTATCAGAAGGAATTGTATGACACAGAGGAATTTCATGAAATAACATGAGCAAGAACCTATGGTGATGAAGGAGAAAGTTCAAGTTGCTATGAAGTAGTTGGCAAAAAACAAGGCTCCAGGAGTTGACAGCATACCAGTTGATTTATTTCAACAAACTGACGCCGCCTTGGATGTGCTCACTAAGTTGTGCCAGGAAATCTGGGGATAGCCAACTGGCTGGAAGAGATTGATATTTGTTTCCATTCCAAAGAAAGGTGACCCAACATAGTGTAGAAATTATCGAACACTATTATTGATATCACATGCAAGCAAGATTCTGCTGAAAATGATCCAAAAACGTTTGGAATAATATGTCAACAGAGAACTGCCACATGTGCAGGCTGGATTTAGAAGAGGTTGCGGTACTAGGGATATTATAGCTAATGTAAGATGGATCTTGGCAGAAAGCAGAGAATACCAGAAGAATGTCTATCTGTGCTTCATTGACTGTGCAAAGGCTTTTGACTGTGTGGATCACAACAAG
>NW_006399756.1:225610-227760 GCF_000299155.1 Elephantulus edwardii | reverse complement strand
TTTCGATACAGTGACTCAGTATATTCTTTCCATCTTCTTTTAATATTTTCTGGATCATTTGAAAGAAGATGGGGTAGAAGTAGAAAAGATTTTATGAGGTTTTCTTCACTCCTTGGATTTTGATATAAATTTGAGGGTAGAGATAGAAAAGGTTTAATGAGAATTTCCTGAAGTTTAATAAGTTGCTTAAACACTCAGAGGCAGAAGTGAATAAAGAGTCATGAGGAAGAGCCCATCCTCTGAAACTCAGTATATTATATTACTTAAAGAATTATTAAGAGCTCAGGAGTAAAAGTAAGAGAAAGGTCACTTTTGCAGTTGTTTCAGTATGTGCAGAAACACTGTTTAAATCAGTAAATAAAGTGCAGTTAAATTTAAAAAGTTGGGGAAATGTTGCGCAAACTTTACAAAAGGCACATCAAAAAAGAGAAGAGATTCCTATTAATTTTTGGCCAATAAGGGTTTGGAAAAGGATTTTGTTGTAAAAATTGAAGGATAACTAGTAAAACATGTATGGAGAGCCAAATGGGAAGGGTTGGGGAGAAAGGGGTAAGGATAGGCAGGGGCAATACCACAGGTTTTTACAATTTGGTGGGTGAAAGGAGGGGGTAAAGGAAATGGGAAAGATCCAGTGGGAACCTGAAAAGATAGGGTAATGATGGACATAGTCCATTGGTGATTAATTTTATAAAATGATGTATCGAAATGATTACATGAGACAATGTGAATGAAGATAGTGTGAAACACAAAGTTTATGAACTATGTAAGCAATCCAATATAAAATAAAAATTTTTAAAAATATTTAAAAAAAGTCTGTGTAGGATTGGACTCATAATCTAAAAAAAGGAGGTTAAAGCTGAAGGTGAGAAACAGCCTTTATCACCTTTAGAAAGAGCTTATAAAAAGGGAGATGGGATTTCGGTTTGGTCACTATGTGATATGATTTCATTAGCTTTAAAACCATTACAGTCTGAAGAGGAGATGTCTGATAAATTAGAAGAAAAAGCTCTTCAGATCAAGGTGATAGTGAATCTGATATAAAGGAGGATAAATTTCTTCTGCCTCCAACTCTGGAGGAATTAAGCAATATAATCAAGGGGAATAGTCCTTAGGAGAAATTAGGTCAAAAGTTTTAGAGCTTTCTAGTAAAATGGACAAATTGGCTTTTCATAATGAAATCTATTACCAAAATAAAAATATAGCCCTATCCGCAGCAACAGTTCCTGATTCTATGTTATTTAATGTTATGAATCATGCTCCATTGGGAGTAACTACATTTAAGAAGCCTTTAACAGCGAAGTCTATGGCCTTGCAACAGGCAAAATAAGAGAATTTCTCTAATTGGAGAAAAGGAGCATCTGTATTTCCAGAAACAGTTCAGGATATGTGTCCTCACCAAGATTTTCCCCAAGGGTATCAGTTGTTTCAACATCAGTCATTATCTTATAAGACTATTAAAGAATTAATGCACTCCATGGTTGCTTATGGTATGCATTCTACCTATGTAAGGGGCATATTACAAGGATTAGCTACAGAATTTAGATTAATTCCTTATGACTGGGAGTCCATGGTCAGGGTAATTTTAGAATCTGGGACATAGTTACAGTTTAGAACTTGGTGGGCTCATGAAGCTACAAATATGGAAAGAATAAATTAATCTAGAAATCCTTAATGTTACTGCTAATCAATTGAGAGGGGAGAGTTCAATAGGTTGGAGTCTAAGCTCAGTTACAATATGATGATGCTGCAATTGTACAAGTTAAGACTTTGCTGTATGCAAGCATGGGATAAAGTAGAAATTTCAGGAACAGAAGATCAATCATTTATCAGAATAGCACAATCTGAAAATGAATATACTGATTTTCTATCTAGATTAACAGATGCTATTGATGGGGTGCCAAGAAAACAAACAGATTTATTCTAGAAAGGGTTAAACCAGGCTACTCCTTGGAGGCAAAGATTCTGGGGCTTCGTTTTACAGACTTTGGACATGTTGTTAAGGAGAGACAGGTCTTTGGAGAGGGACAGCGCAGGAGGGGAAGACCCTCTATGAGGTGGATTGATTGATTCAGTGACTGGGGTAATCGGGATGGGTGTGTCAGAGGCAATGTGATTGTCACAGGATAGAGCAGGGTTTAGGGCTGTTGTAC
>NW_006399756.1:192533-223705 GCF_000299155.1 Elephantulus edwardii | reverse complement strand
CCGTGCTGCCTTTTGAAATCTTCTATTCAACTCTTTAGTATCTTGAATTCTTCCCTGTGCTTTGGCTTCTCTGCGCTCCAGTGCCATTTTCAGAGTATCTTCTGACATCCATTTTGGAGGTATCAATTATAAAACTATAGTTAGTTTTCTCCAGCCCTTGGGACTGGTTGCTTGACCCTGGAGTTCTTAGTGTCCTTTCTTTGATCTGTCTGTTTATCAGAAGAGGAGATGCATCTCCTAGATTAGCTGTTATCTCTTTGAGGCTCTTTCTCCCAATCATATGTAAATTGCAACTTCATCTGCCTGTTTGCCTGGAAAGGGAGTATCTGGGTGTTACAAAGCAGTGAGATTGAACCTTGTCAATTCAGAAGGCCTCTTCCCAAAGTGAAAGATATGGACTAGATTACTGATCTTCCCTTGGGGATGAGGAGGGAACCTGAGCAATTCTGACAGGATCACCAATTATAAGGGAAACTCCAGCCTTTTACTGACTAATGGAACATGAGTTAAGGTACCTCCCAAAGTCACTTTCTCTGCTTCATGCTCTGCAGATGGTGGTAATGCAACCTCTACTGAAGCCTGGGAGCTATAGGAAGTTCTGTTTTGGGCATCTGTTTCTTCCTTCTCTCTGCCCATTCTCCTGGCCCATTGCAGATACTACCACAGTGTCTGCTCAGCAAATTTCCAGCCCCTTGTCATGGGTCCCATCATTACCATTTCATTAATTTCATCCTCAGAGATGCAAAACTCATTAGCATAAAGCTCTACAATAGCCTCCTGCCTCTCCAGGGCTTTGATGTGGGTATGAGGCTCCTGAGTGATTCAAGGAGATACTGATGGAGACGCCCAGACTCGCCCCCCTCTGTGTCACTGTTCTAGCTGGCACACCATTGGTAGAGACAATGAGGGCTTCCGTGTAAATGATTTAGGCAGCAAGCGCTCTTTCTTCCCCTGGTCTTCAGCACTCCCCTCAGGGCAGTCATCATCACTGACTAGTTGGTCTACAATGCACCTGGAGGGCTCTGAAGCCTCATTTTCTGTTGTGTCCATGTCCAGTTCCTTCTCCTCATCTCTGCTTTCTGAGAACATGATTTTCCCCCCTCCCCCTGGTAATACTGCTTAGCCCTTTGGAAAATCCCAAGTCCAGCCGGACTTATCTGTCTGGAGGCAGAGGAAGAAGAGGGCCAGGCTCCTGGTAGTGGCTGGCTCTACTTTATTGGTGGAGCAGCAGGGATCAGTCAGAGACATACCGGGGAGCCATCTTGCCACCTACCCAAGAGAAGAGATTTTTGTTGTTGTTGTTGTATAAATTATTTTATTTATTATTGTAAGAGAAGATATATTTAAGAAACAATACTTTTCACCTTTCAACTTTGGTGTTCATGAATAATATAGAGTGAACTATTGAAAGAACAAATCTACATAGACTAATGCAATGGAATTGAGAACCCAGAAACAAATCCAACTACCTCTTACAAGTGATATTTTAAAAAGAGATCTTTCCCCATTAAGTGGGGAAATGGTGCTTCTTTAAAAAATGGTATTCCGGGGGAGCTCTGGTGGCCTAGTGGCAAGAAGCTGCACTGCAATCCCCAAGGAACACGGTTCGAATCCACCAGATGCTCTGCCGGAGAAGGAGGCGCAATATCCTCCTGTACCAGTCAGATCTGAATTGACGGTACACGCACACAAAATAATAAAAATTAAAAAAAAAACACAACAAAAAATGGTATTCCTCTTGAAAAAGAGAAATAAGGTAGGAGGCATCACACTCCCTGATTTCAAATCCTACTACACAGCCATGGTGGTTAAGACAGCATGATACTGATACAGTGACAGACACATAGATCAATGGAATAGAATTGAGAACCCAGAAATCAGTTCATCTATCTATGCTCAACTGATTTTTTACAAGGAGATGAAATTAGTTAAGTGGGGAAATGACAGACTTTTGAACAAATAGTGTTGGCAAAATTGGAAAACCATCTGTAGAAAACTCAAGCAAGATTCACACCTCACACTACACACAAAAACCAACTCAAGGTGGGTCTTTGACCTAAGAGTAAAACCAAGGACTATATAAACTTCATTAGAGAAAAGCTTGGAAGAACTCTAGAAGCCCTAATCCATGGTATGAACAGTCTTCCAAGCATAATGAAACACCTACAACCAGGAGAGAACAAAATGCATAAATGGGACCTTCTAAGAATCCCTATGCACATCAGAAAACTCCTGCAGGGTAAAAAGGAAATCCACAGACTGGGAAAAGTATTTGGTAATGATATATTTGATAAAAGACTTATATCTAAAATTTATAGATTACTCCAGCACCTCAACAAGGAAAAGGTAAACAACCCAATCGCAAAATGGGCACAAGATATGAATAGATCACCAAAGAAGACACTCAGATGGCAAACAAACACATGAAAAAAATGGTCAAAATCCCTAGCTATCAGAGAGATGCAAAGAAAAACAACTATGAGATATCATTTCACCCCAGCAACAGTAGCAAAGTTCAACAGAGCAGCAAGCAACAAATGTTGGCAAGGTTGTGGAGAGACTGGAACCTTTATTCACTGCTGGTGAGAGTGTAAAATGGTGCAACCACTTTGGAAGGTAGTTTGGCACTTTCTCAAAAAGTTGGAAATAGAAATACCATTTGACCCAGCAATGCCACTACTGGAAATATACCCTAAAGAAGCCATCCAAACAGATTTATGCACACCCATGTTTATTGCTGCTTTATTTACAACAAAGAGATGGAAGAAACTCAAGTGCCCATCCATCAACAAACAAATGGTTAGAAAAACTATGGCATATTCACATAATGGAATGCAGGACTGAAAAACAATGAACTCATAAAACATTGCACAACTTGCTTGGGTGACCCTACAGGACATTATGCTAATTGAAATATCTCGACTGAGATATTTCAAAAGGGCAAACTCTGGATAGCAACACTGTTGTAAAGCAGGTTTGACATGAGGGTTTGGGAGGAGAATAGGATAAGACTGGATAAATAATGAACATTGCACTGCAACAGATGAAGGACAGAACTGTTTAAAAGGAATATATGATACGGCATTATATGTATGACAACAGTCCAGAACACGAGGTACATTGCAAAGAGGACCGGGGCAGGGGAGGTAATTGTGCAATAATGAATGAATAAAAGGAACAAAGAAAAAAGTGAACAGGGGGAGGAGAAAGGGAAGGAGAGGAGGTAAAAAGGTTCAACAATGAATGAATGAAAATCTAACTTTCTGTAAATTTTTGTTAAAAATCACAAAATAAAAAAATTTAAAAAAAACCAGAAAATAAATGGTGCTCAAAAATCTGAATATCTACTTCTAGAAAATTAAAACAAGTTCTATACCTCATAGTATACACAGAATCTAACTCAAGATGTACAATGTCTAATCTTAAACTCTAAAGCTGTAAAAAATCATCAAAGAAAAACGTGGGACAAACTTAGAAGTCCTAATCAATGACATACATAGACTATATAACTGAGAACTGAGGTGCTATCAATCCAGTTGTAGTAACCTGCTACACAGCACACCATCAGAGCTACTAATGTGTAAAATAAGACCGAGAAGAGCCTATAACATAATAGTTTTTGTTGCAAAGTTACAGTGGATGAAAAACTAAACAATGCATTATATAATTGTTGTTGTGTACCGTTGAGTAGTCGGAATTGACTCCTAGCTGACCCTCCAGCAAGTTTTCAGAGGTGGTTAATCTCACAGGAGGAGACTGTCCATCATTCTCCCATGAAGCAGCTGGTGGATTCAAACCATGAGCCTTTGGGATTGCTGTGCAGTTTCTTACCACCACACATGCCAGAGACTGTCTAATTAAAATATATAATTACATGTTTAAATGCTGTTGTTGTTGTTAGGTGCTGCTGAATGGAGCTCCTCTATGAACAATGAATCTGAACCTTGCCTTATAATATGTTGCCGTCACCGTCTCTGGTATACTTGTGCCCATTGTTACCGTTACTGTGTGAATCCATCTTGTTGAGGGTCTCCTCTCTTATGCTGACCCTTCACCTTTCCAAGCTTGGTGTCTTCTGCTAAAGACTGATCTCTCTTGACAATAAACCCAAAGGATATGAGATGAAGCTTTGTGATCCTTGCCTCTAAGGAACACCTGGTAGCATTTTTTTCCAAGGCATTTTTGTTAATTTCACAATCCATGGGATAACCAGTACTTCCCCAATACCTTAGCTCGAAGACATTCTCCTTCTGTCTTCTTTATTAGTTGCTCAACTTTCAGAGGCACAGGAAGTAATTGAAAATCCCATGACTTGAGTCACCTTAGTCTTTATAGATTTGAGGCATTAAACACTAATGATCAAGACCACATGAATTGCGGGATGATATCAAGGACATGATCTATGAAGAAAGCAAAAGGTCATTACAAAGATGGGAGAAAGAGAAGACCAAAATGATGTCAGAAGAAACTAAAAATTATGCTAGAGCTCTGAGAAGCAAAGGCAAAGGGAAGAAATGGTATAGTAGGAGGAAAGATTTCAAAGGGCAATTTGAAAAGACAAAAGCAAAATATTATCATGAAATGCACAAAGAACTGAGGTTAGAAAAGAAAAAGGAAGAAATCTTGGCATTTCTCAGGTTGAAAGAATGGAAAAACAAACTCAAGCCTTGACTTGGAATTCTGAAGAATTCTACAGCCAAAATCTTGAATGATCCAGGAAACATCAAAAGAAGATGGAAGGAATACACAGATTCACTGTACCAAAAAGAATTGGCCAACATGGAACTATTGCAGGAAGCAGAGTATGACCAAGAACCAAAGGCAATGAATGCCGAAGTTCAAGCTGCTCTGAAGGCCTGGCAAAAATGAAAACCTCAGGGATTGATGGGATACCAGGTGAAAAGTTTCAACAGATAGATTAAATATAGGATGAAAATGTTTTAATAGTCCAAGGAATGCACTCAGTTGTCTCCCAGGGTTGAAGGTGGAGTGGGGAAGGCAGTGTTGGAATGGACACTTTGCCTGAGGTCATTTATTAGTAATTGTCTAGGTTTTGGGCTGAGGATAGGTTTATAACTGTTCGTTGTATTGTTTCATAAATAAATGCATAAGTAAATATGAACATAGAAAAGAAATGGAGTATTCTGAAAGCTACTCTCTACCTGGAAGCCTGGATGAAGATTTTTGAGGCTGGAACCAAAATCTGATGGGTGTCACTTAGGGACAGAACTCCTGGAGAGCAGATAACCTGCATTCTGTTTACTGTTGGAGAGAGAGGAGAGGTCTCGGTGCTGAGCACAGTCCCCAGTTACATACCCTCTGTGGACCCTACAGATTTTCTCCCACTTACTACTCTGAGAGTCTCACCAGAGGGAAATGCCACAATTAAATGCCTTAGGCTCAGGGACAAGGTAAAGAGGCAGGGAGCTTTATAAGCTCAAAACAAATCATCTCTTTCTCTCAGTAGTCTAAATAAGAGTCCTCCTAGGTTGGAGGCACAGGAATGCAGTGAAACATAGTGTAATCCAACCTCAGAGATATGCAAAAATCCAGCAGATGCCCCACACATTTGGGGAAAGAGAGTCTGGCTTTCTCAGACTTTAGTCTTGCATTAAAGACCAGCCGATGGTTTTGAGGACAGCATACGCTGAGAGCTGTCCAAGGACCCCCATGTGGTTGGATCACAAGGATATGAGGAAAGCAGTTCCCTGAATCCTCCATCCCAAATGTAGCACGTCCTTCTCCTGGATCTTCAGCAGAGGTCAGGTAGATATAAAGACAACATGCCAGCTCCTGCTTCTCTCTGGGGTGGGGGTTATTTGAGCACTGGTAACTCCTTGTCTTCATCCTGGGATGTAAGCTGATGCCTCTGGCGTAGGCCAACCACATGCTTGGTTCTTCATACCCTTCCCAATTCCAGTGCTTTCTGCTCTGACATTTTCATTCTATGGTGTGTAGGGCTGCTGACATCCTGGATGTGCATGTCCACAGGATGTGAGCTCTTGTTCAGTTCTGACAACTGTTTCTAGGCAGTGTGCCAACTGTCCTGCATTTCCTTCACTGTACTTCACTTATCCTCACTCGTTGCCATCAGGAGGGAACCACTTACAGTGGACTCTCCACTGGGCTTCCCCAGCTGCACAGCAGAAAACTGCTTCTCTTCCTCCCTAGGAACCAATGATAGATTAGAATTGCTACACAGATAGTCTTTGAGCTGGCAAACTAATTCCCTGTTGACTAGACCCTGAATTAAACCCCCTCACTCACTTCTGCTACTTCTAGGTATCATAATATCCTGAATATTCTGTCCTTGCCTCCAAGAACCCTTGACTCTTGGCCATGATGATGTCTACCACCTGGTGTTTGTGGCCACAGGGCATAGTAATAGCATGTGTGGTTCTTTGGAGACTGTCACATGCCCTTCACTTGTCTCTGAATGAGTTCACTTCCAAGTAAGAACTCACAGCTCTAACTCATGAATGGGGGGAGGGTACTTGAGAGCTAGTCATGAATTTAATTTGTCCTCAGGGGGAAAGTGTGGAGTTGGGAATGAGACTCCCCTCTTACAGAGAGGCAGGAGGCCCTAGGTATCCTCAGTAGGCAGAGGGCTCTCTCCAGCTCCTGCCACACACAGCCCACCTTCTCTATACTGTCAGCCCAACCTCAGACATTTGTCCCAGGGATGTCTTGGGAGAAAAATTCCTGTAGGTGTGGGCCAATTAGCAGCTCTGAGTGAACACCTCATACCTATTTCTCAAAGGACCCTTTTGCTATTCCAAATGGCAGAAGATAAAGGGGTTGGGTCGGCTCCAGGCCAATTCACATCATACTTGGAGGTGGACAAAGGGATTTCTTCTCTTTAGAAACCACTCAGTGGGTCTGCTCATCCCCTCTGGAGCATCTAATGGCCTTATTTGCCCTTAATTCTACTTTTGGAAGCACCTACTTTTGGAAGGACCCTGAACTCAGCGAGTAACACAAGGAAGCTGTCCCTGGAGGATCAACATGCCCAGGGCATGAGTGTTCCCTAGGGCTCACTGTACCAGAACAGGAATGGGTCCTATATTTATTATTATTATTATTAGTAATGCGTGTACTATCAAATCAGATCTGACTGGTACGGGAGGAGATTGTCCCTCCTTCTCCAGCAGAGCACCTGGCAGATTCAAACCACGCACCTCTGGGATTACAGTGCTTCTTGCCAGTAGGCCACCAGAGCTCCCTGAGTAATGGGTCCTATAGACCTCTCCACTATGCTGTGTGCATGTGTGTCTCTCTACATGTGTATGCACTAGTTGTGGTTATGTGCTTGTTTGCACCCAGCAAACATGCAGGTTTGCCCACAAACCTGCACTAATACTTAAATGGCTGTCAGTGTAAGTACCTATTATAGTTGGAGAAGCACATGGCTTTATCTTAGTACTCCGATGTTTATCTACACCTACTGTGTGAATATTGCAGGGCTCCTTCACCAGGTGTCATTTAAGTGTACCTTTGCATACTGAACAGAGAAGTTAGATGACAGGTAAGTACTGCAGCAGGAAGCCACAGATGAGAATTGCCTTGATCTTCAGGTGACCATGCTAGATATGTTTGTCCCCTGCCTTGGAGACCCCAGAAAGGAACACACTACACCCACCACCCAGGTCCTCTTCTCAGTGACATGTGTGAGACTGGTCCCAGCACTCATCAGACCCATGCCCCTCTGTCATTTCAGGGTGCTCTAAAGTGATCTATCTCCCACATGGGGCAGGCCATGAGTGACTCCAACTTCACCTTGGTGACAGAATTTGTCTTATTGGGCTTCCCAGAGCTCTGCCACCTGCACGGGCTGCTTTCTGGGTCCTTTCTGACCATCTACATGGTGACCCTCCTGGAGAACTTGGTCATCATAGTGGTCATCCGGACCAGTCGTCAGTTGCACACACCCATGTACTTCTTCCTGGCCAACCTCTCAGTGCTGGAGATCCTGTACACCTCAGTTACTGTCCCTAAGCTGCTGGCCAGCCTCCTGGTGCAGGAAAAGACCATATCTTTCTCAGGGTGTCTTACCCAGCTCTTCCTCTTCCTCTCACTGGGCTCCTCTGAGTGCTTCCTCCTAGCCACCATGGCCTGTGACCGGTACCTGGCCATCTGTCACCCGCTGCGTTACCCAGCCATCATGGATTCAAGGTTGTGCCTGCACCTAGCCCTCAGTGCCTGGCTTGGTGGCTTCCTGGCCTCATTTGTGTCCTTGGCTCTCATCTCTCACCTCAGGTTCTGTGGCCCCAATGTCCTTAACCATTTCTTCTGTGACATCTCCCCTCTGTTGCAGCTCTCCTGCTCAGATACGACTGTGATTGAAATGCTGGACTTTGTGGCAGCCCTGGCCGTGCTCATGACTTCTCTGCTAGTGACTGTAGTCTCCTATGTCCGCATCCTGGCCACGGTGCTGAGAATTCCAGGAGGGGCAGGTCGCCAGAAGGCCTTCTCTACCTGTGCCTCACACCTGTTGGTGGTGGCGATCTTCTACACCACCACCATCTTTATGTATGCCCGTCCTCATGCAGCCAGCTCCTTTGACCTCAACAAGCTGGTGTCTGTGATCTACTCAGTGGTGACCCCACTACTCAATCCCATTATCTACTGCCTGAGGAACAGAGACATCAAGGAGGCCTTGGCCAAACACCTCCAGTCCTGTGGTCTCTCCTGAGCACCAACTGGTCCCATGTACAAGAGGAAAAACTTCTGAACCCCTCTCTTTTCCTCAGCAGTCTGTCAAAACAACCTGGCCCATTGCCCAGGTAACCACAGGTAACATCCATGCACACAGCCAACAAGTTGCCACCTCACCTAAGGTGGAGTTACAAGAGCCGCAAGGTGGCCAAGCGAGAACATGTGGACATACAGAAGAGGAGAAAAGGCTGAATCGAGAGACCTAGCTTGTGCACTGCAATCCTGGATTTGGTCTTGGTGATCCTTCCTTGAGATCCCAGCACTAGAGGAGTGGACAGCATCTCATCTGGTTGCTAGCCCAGGGAGAGCTTTATGGCTTTACAGTTGCCCTGGTTGGCTCCAGCATCATCAGTTTACTGCCTCCTACCTGCCCACATTCCATGAAATCCTTAATCCGTGGTTCACAGGAAATCTCTTCACCATTGTCCCTCCTTTAACCCCTAGGAACCTAACCATTTTCTACAGGTGAAGCCCCTCTCTTTGGGATTTCTACTTCCCTGTTCCAGAGCATTCTAGGATGGCCTTCTTATTTCAGCTCTCGGAGAAAATCCAGAGCCCATCCTCAGCTGGACCACACAGATTAAGCACGGTTCTCAGCCAATTCAATCAGTATATTAACTACACACTTATCCCCCTTCCTCAGAAACAGGAATATAGTTTCATTCTGTGATTTTCTTTAAGTATTGTTAAGTCTAATGAGTAGATGCCATAATCTACTTTTCCTCTCTAGCCTTTCTCTTATGTAGATTAGGTGGGTAATTTAATTAATTGTTTTCCTTTGTATTAGGCTATCCTTATAGGTCATAGTGAGTTATTATCTCACTTACTTTGTTTTTCTATATTCTGTTTCTGTTTCCTTGTCACAGACCCACAATATAAGTAACGTCATATACATTATTATATATATAAATATATATGCACATATTTGACAAATATATTAAGTCCCTTTGTGTAATATATTTTATAAAAATAATTGTGCTATAAATATGTTCTTTCATACCATTTAGTCTTGCATAGATTTTTACAGATCATTAGATGTATATTATTTAGGATTATTTTATTTTCTTGGTAAATTAAATTTTTCTTTTTTATTAATTTTTGTGCATGTACCATCAAATCAGATCTGACTAGTACAGGAGGATATTGCACCTCCTTCTCCAGCAGAGCATCTGGTGGAATCAAACCACGTGCCTCTGGGATTGCAGTGCAGCTTCTTGCCACTAGACCACCAGAGCTCCCTTAAATTTTTTATTTTTAAGAAGCATTACTCATGTCTCTAATGATGCTTTCTAAATTTTTAAGGATTAAAATCTATCTTATTGTCACAGTTATATAAAGCTTATTTTTGTTAGTATTTGTATCATACATATTTCAATCTGTGCCAGTTACTAGTCTATTTTCCTTTAAATTCTGATCATTCTTTTACAGTTGACTTTGTATTCCTGAATAGGACTCTGTAAGCCATGTACTTAATGCATCGTTGAGAAGTCAGGTTTATTCCTTTGTGGATAATATGGAAGGTCTTAAAATTTTCATGTTCTTTTTGGTTCTCAACACAATTACACAGGTGTAATATTCCTTTTTACTATTTGTTTTTTTGAGTTTGTAATGCTTCTAGAATTTGTAGGGAACATTTTTCTATTTAGTTAGGTCTCTTTCTTTTTTAGCATTTTGTTTTAGTTTTTTTAAAACAAAAGTTTACAGAAAAGTTAGACTTTCATTCATTCATTGTTGCACATTTTCCTCCCTACTTCCTCCCCTGTTTACTTTAAAAAAAAAATCGTTAATTGTTGCACAAATTCCTTCCTCCCTCTTCTTTCCCCCTTCTCCAGTCCACTTATTCTGGACTGTTGTTATACAGATAATGCCTAATCATATATTCCTTTTAAATAGTTCTTTATTTGTTCCAATGCAGTGTTCATTATCTATCCCCTCTTTTCTCAGTTTTCCTCCTAACCCCTATGCCAGTTCTCTTTTATAACAATGGTTTTATGCAGCATTTGTTCATCTGTGAGTGAGATATTTCACTTAGCATAATATCTTCCAGGTTCACCCATGTTGTATAAGATTTTATTAATTCCTTGATTTTCAGTGCTGCATAGTATTCCATTGTGTGAATATACCATAGTTTTCCTATCCATTCATTTGTTGATGGGCATTTGGGTTATTTCTGTCTCTTTGCTCTTGTGAATAATGGAGCAATAAACATGGGTACGTACATCTGTTTGCATGGCAGCTCTGCTTTCTTTAGGGTATATTCCTACTAGTGGAATTGCTGAATCAAATGCTATTTCTATTTCCAAATTCCTGAGAAAATGCTAGACTGCCTTCCCTAGTGGTTGTACCATTTTATATTCCTGCCAGCAGTGAATAAGAGTTCCAATCTCTCCATAACCCTGCCAGCATTTGTCATTTGCAGCCCTGATGAACTTTACTATTGTTGCTAGGGTGAGATGGTATCTCACAGTTGTTTTGATTAGTTAGGTCTCTTACTGTTCCTCACAGTTATGTTTTGTCATTTTCTTTTTTAAACTGGGAAACACTTCAATTTTTGTTCTTTAAATTATGAATAAAAATTGCAAAGGCAGATTTGTGGAGCCACTTCTGAACAAAGAGAGGAAAATTTTGCAAAGTTCACAAGAACACACTTGACTAGAAACTAGTTAAAATATGGTTGCTTAACAGGTCAGGTTCATTCCAGCATTTTCTCAGTAAATTCTTCCTTCTATTTGCTTTTCTCTTTTCCAATTTGCTGAGATTGGACTTTATGTTCAAGAATATTATTCCGATCTTGATCCGTTTTCAGCCTGGTGATGATCACCTGTACCATGAGCCTTCTCACACTCTACTCTTTCCAGGTCGATGACATACTTCCTTCTGTACACCTGAACTACCTGCCAATTTGCTGACCTTGTGTCCTCAAACCATCTGGACCTGGTGTTCTTGCAGGTGGGCATGGAACCACGTTGTACTTCTACTGCAGCTCCTTGGACACTGGGGTGGACATGGTCATCCTGTGCATGTGTGAAGGGCATTCAAGTGACGTTTGCAGTTCTTGCTGCTTCTCAAGTCATGAAAGAGTTGAACATCATGATAACTGTCAAATGTCCGGAAGTTACAGATATCTTTTGTGTCTCTGGTTAGGTTTATTCCTAAATACCTCAAGTTGTGGTTGGCTGTTGTAAATTCTATCACTTTCTCAGTTTCTTTCTCTGTTCCGGTAGAGGAACTCCACTGATTTTTGTATATTGATATTATATACTACTACTTTACCAAATTGGTCTACTAGGTCTAACAATTTTTTTTGTGAGTCCTTGGGGTTTTCTATGTACACTATCATGTAGTCCACATATAGGTAAGGTTTTACCACCTCTTTGCTGATCTGAATGCCTCTTATTTCCTTCAATTGTTGTTTTGCCCTAGCAAGTACTTCCGATACAACGCTGAATGAGAGTGGACAAAATAGACATTTTTGTCTGGTGCCTGTTCTCAAGGGGAATGTCTTTAGTCTTTCTCCATCGGAAATTATATTGGCTCTTGGTTTTGTTTATATACATTCACTATGTTGCAGAAATTCCCTTCTACTCCTATTTTGCTGTTTTAATCAGAATGGGGGGGAGGGTTGGATTTTGTTGAAGGCCTTTTCTGTATCAATTGATAGGATCATGTGGTTCTTGTTTGATGCTTGGTTAATGTGATAAATTATCTTGATGTTTTTTCTTGTGTT
The DNA here is from genome assembly GCF_000299155.1 of Elephantulus edwardii. Taxonomy (NCBI): domain Eukaryota; kingdom Metazoa; phylum Chordata; class Mammalia; order Macroscelidea; family Macroscelididae; genus Elephantulus; species Elephantulus edwardii. Next base: position 211,263 of record NW_006399756.1, on the reverse strand, counting down.
AAGCCATCTTTGTATACCTGTTATGAATTTCACTTGGTTATGATGAATTATTTTTCTAATATACTGTTGAATTCTATTGGCCATGATTTAGTTGAGAATTTTTGTATCTATATTCATGAGAAATATTGGTCTGTAGTTTTCTTTATTGATAATACCTTTGCCTAGTTTTAGTATTTAGGGTTCTGTTTGCTTTATAGAATGGCTCTAGGAGTGTTCCTTTAAAAAAAATTTTTTTTAAATAATTTGAGTAGAATTGGTGATAGTTCATCTCTGAATGTTTGGTACAATTCAGCTGTGAAGCTATATGGGCCAGGACTTTTTTTGTGGTGAGTCTTTTTATGACCTGCTCAATTAGTTGTTCTTGCTCTCCTCCTCCTCCTTTTTTTTTTGTGCTGCTTTTGGTATTGTATGCTTATCTTTGATTTTGGAGAATTGGACTATGATATCTTGATGTTTTTCTTTTGGGATCTAGACTGGGGTTCACTGAACTTTTTGAATGTGGATTTCTTTATTCTTCATGATACTTGGGAGGTTTTCTTCTAGAACTTCTAAAATTTTCTCAATGACTTTCCTGCCCACCAGATGTTCTGTAATTTTGATCTTACGTATGCCGTTCCTTTTGATGTCATCCACATAATTCTAATGTTTTCTTCACTTTCTTTCCATTTCCTCTGTTTTTTCTCTTCATTTTTGTTTTCCAGTTCACTGACTTTCTGTTCCATCTTTTCTATTCTGCCTTATTATTTAGTTTGTTGTTTATGTGCCATCGAGTCGTTTGCAACTCATAGTGACCCTATGTACAACAGTCCTAAACCCTGCTCTATCCTGTGCCAATCGCATTGCCTCTTGCCTTATTGCAACCCCACCTTCTAGTTTATCATCCTCTTTGGTCTGTGGGGTGACCCCCCCTATGGCTATGTTCCCCAACTGAAGCTGTTTCTCTCCAGGGATTGAAATTAACCATTATCCACATACAGATTAATTGCTTATATTTTAAAAAGAAGGCATTTGCAATGAGTACATCATCAGATGTAAAAAAAAAAAATTTCTTCATTTTCTTAGGATATATTCCAGGCAGTGGAATAGTTGGGTCATATGTAATTTCTATGTTCAGCTTTTTGAGGAAACACTATCTTCTAGAGTAGTTGTGCCATTTTACAATCCCACCAACAATGTATAAAAGTTCCTATCTTGCCACATTCTCTCCAACTTTAATTACTTGATGCCCTGCTAAATTTTGCCATGGCCACAGGGGTAAAATGGTATTTCATTGTGTTTTTTTTTTATTTGCATCTCTTTTATTGGCAATGATTTGGATCATTTCTTCATGTGTCTGTTTACCATCCAAATGTCCTCTTCTGTGAAAAGTCTTTCCATGTCTTTTGCCCATTTTTAAATTGGATTATCAGTCTTTTTTCTTCTGGAGGCCCAGTAGGATTCTGTAAACTTTCATTATGAGACCCTTGTCTGAGATGGTATTGTCAAACAGATACTTATACACCAATGTTCATAGCAGCATTATTCACCATAGCAAGAACATGGAAACAGCCCAAAGGTTCAACTGCAATGAAATGGATCGAGAAGTTATGGTACATTCACACAATGGGATACTGTGCAACACGCAGGAACAATAATTTTGTAAATTACTACTTAACATGGGAGGGATGAGAGAGCATTATGCTAAGTGAACTAACTCAGTCTCATAAACCCAAATACTGTGTAAGAACCTTATTGTAGAACAAGCATGAGGATTCAAGGAAGAGGGGAGCCTTATCATCAAGTGACACAATTTGATGGCTGGAGGAAGGGGTGAGTAAAGAAAAGAGGAAGGATGGACAATGAATATGAACTTTATGGACTTTTTAAGTAAACCACTATGTGCTGCTGTTGTTATGTGCTATCTAGTCGCCTGTAACTCATAGTGACCCTATGTACAACAGCCTTAACCCCTGTTCTGTCCTGTGCCAATCGCACTGTCTTTGACACACCCACCTCCATTTTCCCAGACACTGAATGAATCCACCTCATAGAGGGTCTTCCTCTCCTGTGCTGTCCCTCCACCCTCCCAAGCATGATGTCCTTCTTCAAGGACTGGTCCCTGCTTGCAACATATCCATAATATGTCAGACGAAGCCTCAGAATCCTTTCCTGCAAGGACCAGACTGGTTTAATTTAATCCTCTCTAGGATGAACCTGTTTGTTTTCTTAGCAGTCCATGGTATACTCAATACTCTTCTCCAACACCACAGCTGAAAGGCATCAATTCTCCTTCTATCATCCCTAGTCGTTGTCCAGTTCTCTAATGCACAGCAAGTGATTTCAAAGACCATGGCCTGTATCAGATACACCTTAGTCTCCAGAGTGACACCATTGCTCTTCAGTACTTTGAAGACTTTCCCATCACAATATGTCTTTTAATTTCCTGGCTGCTGGTACCAAGAGTGTTAACTGTGGAGCCAAGCAAACTAAAGCTGTGAACATTCTTAATCTTTTCACCATCCATCCTGATGCTGCTAATTGGCCCAGTGGCATGAATCTTTGTTTTCTTGATATTGACCCTCAATCCATATTGAAGACTGTAGTCCTTGACCTTCTGCAGCAAGCGCTTCAGGTCCACCTCAGTTTCAGCAATCAGGGTTGTGTCATCTGCATAACACAGATTGTTGCTGAATCTTCCACCAATCCTGGTGCCACATTTCTCCTCATACAGTCCAGCCTCCTGGATAATCTGTTCTGCATATAGGTTGAAATGGCATGAAGATAAGATGCATCCCTGGCATACACCCTTCCCAATTTTGAACTATGTAGTGTTTCCTTGCTCTGTTCTGACAACTGACTCCTGGTCCAAGTATAGGTTTCACATTAGGATGATCAAATGTTCTGGGATCCCCATTCTTCTCAGAGTCAGCCAGATTTTGTTGTGATCCACACAGTTAAATGCCTTTGCATAATCAGTGAAACACAGATAGACATTCCTCTGGTACTCTCTGCTTTCAGCTAAGACTTTTCTAACATTAGTTACAATATCCCTAGTACCATGACCCCTTCTAAGCCCAGCCTGGAGAAAATATAAAATAAAAGAAAAGAAAAATTCCAACATGCGATCTCTTAACTAATTTTTGTTACCAGTTCCATATTTCCCAAGTACCAGTTTTCCTTCTGTTGCCAATGTTTGTATTCCAGCCACCAGTTATTATTATATTTTAATTTTTCTTGAGATTTTATAGAAAGTTTACCAAGACCTTGGATTTCCATTCATTCATTGTTGCACATTTTCCTCACTACCCCCCAATTCTCTTTTCTCTTGTAAAAAACTTTTCCATTGTTGCGCACTTTCCTCTCCTGCTCCCATCTACTTTGCACCTCTTATGCTGGACTGTTGTCATGAAAATAATATCTAATCATATATTCCTTTTAAACAGTTCTTTCCCTCATCTATTTCAGTACAGTGTACATTATTTATCCCCTCTTTGCTAAGCTTTCCTACAACCCCCATGTCTGTCCTGTTTTATAACAATGGTGTTATGCAATATTTGCCCTTTTGTGACTAAGATATTCCACTCAGCATAATGTCCTCCAGTGTCACACATGTTATATAATATTTTATGAGTTCCTTGTGTTTCAGTGCTGCATAGTATTCCATTATGTGAATATACCACAGCTTCTCTATCCATTTGTTTGTTGATGGGTACTGAGGTTGTTTCCATCTCTTTGCTATGCTGAACAATGCAGCAATGAACATATGTGTGCATATATCTGTTTGGGTGACAGTGCTGGTTTCTTTAGGTTATATTCCCAGTAGTGGAATAGCTGGGTCAAATGGTATGTATATTTCCAACGTTTTTGGAAAGTACCATACTGCCTTCAATAGTGGTTGCACCATTTTACATTCCCATCAGCAGCGAATAAAGGTTTCAATTTCTCCACATCCTTATCAGCAGTTATTGTTTGTCACCCATTCTTGAGTGCATTTCAGTTAATTTAAGACTACAAAAATTAGTAGAAATCCTTACTTTTGGGTTTTTTTCATCTGCAGTTGATATTTATTTTATTTTTTTTTAATATTTTTTTTTATTGGGAAAAACATATTGGGGGTACAAGGAGGTGAGGGTTGGGGGCAGAAGGGTGAGGATGGGCCAGGATGCAGTTGCAGAGCTGCACAGTTTGGTCGGTGAGGGGAGCAGGTGAAGGAAATGATGAAGGTCCAGTGGGGACCAGATGCTACAGAGGAATGACAAGCATTTTCCAATAGTAATTAAACCAACTGTCTTATTGATTTGGGAACTGGATGCCGACTCTCTGGCTTCTTCATGATGAACAGGGGCATAGATATAAAGGGGGGAAGGGAGGATGCTTTATCACCTTACTGGTGGTCTTGGGTTACAGCTGCTTGCCTTCTTGCTCCTGAGGGCCGCGACGGTTTGCTCCGAGCTGGGTGCCAAGTGCAGCCTGCCCCGGGCAGAGGGCCGCGAAAGCTTGCCCCAGGCCGGGGGCCGAGGGCAGCCCGCTGCAGTTGATATTTATTACAGTAGCCTTTTTGGTACACATAATGTTAAGTATTTTAATAAACCAACAGCTTTTAAAACCAGGGACTTTCAAATAAAAGTATGGACTTTTTTGTTTTGTCATTAAAATTATATAAATATACTCTTGATTTTATTCCAGCATGGAGATTAGTGGAAGTAGGTTTGTTTGTTTTTTGTTTTTTTTTAAATTTATTTTTCTCTACAGCTGGATAATACCTGTCCGTTTCCCATCCTCCTCCCAGTTACTTTTGTCCATGTTTGGACTTGGCTGCCTCTTCCCTTCCAGCCCTGGTTGGTCACCGTCCCTGGATAGTGACACAGCCAGAGTCACCTGGGGATTAGCCCTGGGGCCCAAGCCCTGGATTTGGCCTGTGAAGGAGTTCAGGATGCCCATTTTCTGGGTTTGGGTGAAGTTGGAGGAAAACCCCTAGCCCCACCAAACCATCCTTTCTGCTTCTGGTTTGGAGTTCTGGACCAGGGTTTGAGTCCTGGTCAGTTTTGAAATAATTATTTAACATTGTAACTTCTAGACCTTGGTGTCATCAACAAAGTGTCCAATAAAGCAAGCCATGGTACCTACAAAAAATTATTTTATTAATTTTAATGAACATTTACAGAGATTTTGGATTTACATTCATTCATTGTTACACTTTTCTCCCTGCCCAGCCCCCACCCCCGCACCCCCAGTTCACTCCTCTTTTTGAAAAGCAGTCTTTGGTATACAATCCCCCCGCACCTCTCCCACCGCCCCAAGTACACTCCACTGTGCTTTTCACCCTCATCCTCACCCCTCTGCTTCCACCCTTGCCCCTCCCCCCCCATGGATCCTTATACCCATTCTGCAATAATGGTTCTATACAGTATTTAGTTCACTCAGCATCATGCTCTCCAGTCACCCAAGTTAGGTAGTAATTTACAAAATCATTGCTCCTGCATGCTGTGTAGTATTCCATTGTGTGAATGTTTCATAACTTCTTAATTCCATTCAATTGTGGTTGGACATCTGGACTGTTTCCATGTTCTTGCATGATCTTCTGACCCTGTTTGAAAAAGTTTTTTTATGCGCACATGGATTTAATCTTTAGAAGGTCCCTTTTATCAATTTTATCCTCTTCGATTGTACATTTCTGGCTCTATTTTGCATTCTTTCTAAGCTTGATCCTAATTTGTCTCTTATGAACTTTATGGTTTGGGGCTTTATTTCCAGGTCTCTGAACCACCTTGAGTTGATTTTTGTGTATGGTGTGAGATGTGGATCCTGTTTCAGCTTTCTGCAGGTAGCAGTCCAGTTTTGCCAGCACCATTTGTTGAAAAGGTTGTCATTTCCCCATTTGATAGGTTTTACTTAGAAAGCAATACCATTTACAATAGCCAACCACAAATTGAGATACTTGGGAGTGAACCTAACTAGAGATACAAAAGAGCTACACAAAGAAAATTACAAAACATTTCTGCAAGACACAATAAGACCTAATTAAAGAAAGGGGGAAATGTGCCCTGTTCATAGATGGGAATACTCAATATTAAGAAAATGGCAATCCTATCAAAAGCAATCTATATGTTAAACACAATATCATGACAGATACCAAATTAATTTTTTAAGGAGATTGAAGGGGAAATTGTCAAGTTTATTTGGAGAGGCAAGAGACCCTCAAATAAGCAAAACACTTCTGAGAAACAGAAATGAAATGGGAGGCATAGAACTTTCTGAGCTCAAAACCTGCTACACAGTGGTAGTAACCAAAATTGCATGATGCTGGTACAATGGCATGCGCAGACAAATGGAACAGAATTGAGAACCCAGAAATAGACCCAGCTATTGATGGCCAAGTGATATTTGATGAGGAAATCTTGTCCTATCTTGTGCCAGTCTCACAATCTCTGACACACCCAAGCAAATTACTACAGTCACTGTGTCAATCCACCTGGCTGAAGGGCTTTCTACGTTTCCAAGCATGATGTCTCTTTCCAAGGAATAGCCTTGGGAACTATGTCTTGCAGGAAATGCAAACAGAGTGCTCATTAGAGGCAAGGATATTGTTACGTACTGTCAAGTCAGAACCAACCCATAGCTGGCTCTCCAATGGGTTTTCAGAGGCAGGAAATTGTAGATGGGAAATTGATTGCCCATCTTTCTCCCGTGGAGCAGCTGGTGGATTCAAACCATATTCCTTTGCAATGGCAATGCAATTCCTTGCCACTAAACCACTAGTAGATCATATGATTATCTGAGTCCAAGCAACCCAGGACAGCCCATCTCAGTTCACTAAAGCTGAGAATGTTGATCCTCGTGTATTCCATTTCATTTTTTAATTAACTTCTGTTTTTCTACATCCATATTTTGTAAATTTTACATTTTGATTATTTTTTTAATTAATTAATTAATTAATTTTTCATTTCAATGAACATCTACAGAGATTTTGGAATTAATTCATTCTCGCACTTTTCTCCCCACCCACTCACCCCATCCCCACCCCCAGTTCGCTCCTCTCCTTGAAAAGCAAAAGGAAAACTCCTTCATTGGTACACAATCCCCACTACCACCCCGCACATCCCCACTCCCACCCCAAGTATACACATTCTGATTATTAAAGGATGTCTGATTATTAAAGTGTGTCAGAGTTGATGAGGATGACACAAGATAGGACAGGGTTCAGGTTTGTTGTTCATAGGGTCACTATGACTCGTACTTGACTCCGTGGCACCTAACAACAACAAAAACAAGCCAACAGAGCTCCCTAGAAGCAAGGATAGTGAAACTTAATCTCACACTCTGTGGGATAGTTTTAGGAGAGACCAATTATTGGAAAAAGACATCATGCCAGGAAAGGAAGGGGACCAGAGAATGAGAAGAAGACCCTTTACGATATGAGTTGACACAGTGACAACCATAGTGTGCTTGAGCACGCTAGATCATGAGAATGGTGGAGGGTAGGGCATGGTTCTGAGCTATTTGTTGTTTATAGGATCATTATGAGTTGTAGTTGATTAATGACACCTAACAACAACAACAACAACAACAAAACACCCAGTAGTGTTCAAAGTGTTATGTAGTCTCCAAGTACACATTTTCTCTTTTGATATTCTTGTTGATTTCTAATTTTATAGCCTTGTGGTCTGAGAAGATGCCGTGTAGTGTTTCAATGTTCTTAAATTTATTAAGACTTGCTTTGTGATCTAGTATATTGTTCTTCATTTTTCCATAATACCTGGGAAGTTTTCTCCCAGAAAATCTTCAGTTATTTTCTCAGTTGTGTTTCTCCCCCCACCCCCCTCCATAATTCCAAATCCAGGTACGTTATTTCTCTTGCTGATAGCCCACATAATTTTTATACTTATTTTCAATTTTTCATTTAGCAGATTAGTGTTGAAGATTTTGCTTCTGTTTCACTGATTTTTGTTCCATTTCTTCAGTTCTACTCTTTCATTCTTCAAGCATGTCATCAATTTCAGAAATTTTGGTCTTGCTATTCTGGATTTCAATTTCTATTTTTCTATGCCTTTTATTTTTCCATTGATTTTATCTATTTGATCTTTCTTGTGTTGATTTTTTTAAAATTTTTGTTTTATTATTATTTGTGTGTGTGTGTGTACCATCAAATCAGATCTGACTGTTACAGGAGGAGATTGTTCCTCCTTCTCCAGCAAAGCATCTGGTGGATTCAAACCGCTCACCTCTGGGATTGTAGTGTAGTTTCTTGCCACTAGGTCACTCTTGTGTTGATTTTGTAAATTCTCCTGGAGTTTTTATTCTTGGTTTTATCTGTGGTTTTGTTCAACTTTTTTTCATGCCTTTCCATCCAATCCTGTGAATTTGACTATCATTCTTCTAAGTTCTGTATCTGGAAGTTTCAACAGTTCTTCTTCCTCTGAAAAATTTACTGATTCTGTGTTTTGCTAACTTTTTTGGTGACATTTTTGGATGGGATTTGAGGTTGTGTGTTGCCTCTGGGACATTGTGATGGTGTTGTGTTTGTATTATTTCCCACTCTTTCTTCTGGTGGATGTGTGGTAGTAGACTGACTGCCCTTTATTGTCTATGTAGAGCAGGTGATTGGTGAGGTGGGATGCTGGTGCTGGTTACTGTCTAATGGTAGTCTTGTGGAGCAGGTGCTCTAATAGAATGCATGGACACACAAAGTCTGTGGGTCACAGGGTCTGCAGTGGTTGTGACACAGAAGCATGTCTGGCAGTGGGCAAGGCATTGGGTGTTGAGGGGCTTATGGACTGGTACAAGTCACAGAGGCTGCCAAGCCAAGCCAATCAGTGATCTCTGAACTAGGCTTATGAGGGATAGGATAGGCTGGAGGCTGGCACTGATGCAAGGCAAAGTCAATGGTGGGCATGGCCCTGGGGCTAGCCTTTCCCAGGTACTATCCAGCAAAGCATGCCAATGTTGGGGGCTCTGAACTACTGAACCTGCACCTAGGGGGTTGGCTCAAGGGTGCCATCGGGTCATGGGTGGGCATGCCTCACTGCTGCAATTCCAGGTCTCTGCTGGATCCTTGAAAGCCTCCTGAGGGGAGTTCAAAATAGGTTCACAGTACTGGATTAGTTTACAGTTATCTGTTTCATCTGCCTCTTCAGTCAGTGCTTTTGCTCCATTTCTTCCTTCAGTTCATGTTTCATAGTCTTCCTTATAGTTTCCTTTAAATGTGGAATGCCAGAATTACCATTCATAGTTTCAGTTTTGGTGTTCTTTTTGGAGAGACACTGTTTTCTTAGTCTTTCTATTCAGCCACCACAACTTATTTTGTTGTTTTTGTGTATCATCATGTTGGAACTGACCCATAGCTGACCATCCAGTGAGTTTTCAGAGGCAGTTAATCACACAGGAGAAGATTGTCCATCTTGCTCTCAGAGCAGCTGGGGGATTTGAACCACATTTGCATTGGTGGCACAGCCCTCCATTTTAGTCTTTTTATAGAGTCTAATCTCTTATAAAAATTCTCAATCTTGTCTTTATTTTTTTCAAATTTTTATTGTATTATTTTTATGTGTACCGTCAAATCAGATCTGACTGGTACAGGAGGAGATTGCCCCCTCCTTCTCCAGCAAAGCATCTGATGGATTTGAACCGCATACCTCTGGGATTGCAGTGTCTTTATTTTTTTTTTTTTAATCTATTACATCCCTACATGAGTCTGTTAATGAGATCTTTCTTCTTTAGTATTGGTCTCTATACCTTGAATTTTTTTTCTGTCATGGATTCCAACAATGTCTGTGTATTTGATAAGGTGAATCCCCTTTAACTGATGATCTTTCTTGAAAGTATTTTATTTTTTAATGTCCTTATTTATTTATTTGAGTGAGGTTTACAAATAATTTGTTTTCACCCAGTCATTCGTATACATGTGGTTTTATAACATCAATTATAATTGGTTAATGTAATTAATTGCAAAATCAAATGCAAATCAAATGAAGAATTGTCTCAGGAAAATCTGCAGTCAGAGACTTCTCCAGGGTGCTAATGAGCAGTGATGTCAGTCTGGAGACTAAGGTGAGCCTGATGCAGGCTATGGTTTTTGCAATTACCTTTGCTATGCATCAAAGAGCTGGACAATGACAAAGGGTGACAGAAGAAGAATCAATATCTTTGAGTTGTGGTGCTGGAGAAGAGCATTGAACATACACCATGGACTGCCCAGAAAACAAACAGGTCTGTCCTGGAGAGAGTGAAATCAAGTTGCTCCTTGGAGGAAAGGATTTTTAAGCTCAGTCTCACATACTTTGGGTGTTGCTGGAACCAATCATGGTTGGAAGGATGGAGGGACAGCACAGGAGAAGGAGACCTTGGATGAGATGGTTTGACACAGTAACTGGGGTAGATGTAATGGGGGTACATGTGTTTGAGGCAGTGAGATTGGCTCAGGGTAGGTCAGCTCTACAGTGGGTTTTCAGAGGCAGTAAATCACATGGGAGGAGATTGCCCATCTTTCTCCCATAGAGCAACTGAAGAATTTGAGTCATGTGCCTTTGGGTTGGTAATGAAACTCCTTAACACTAAGTCACCTGAGAGCTCCAGGGAAAATGGAAAAGGAAAAGGGCATGCAGTTCTTCATAGGTACTCTTTGGAGGGACAAGAGTTCTTTGGGGTCCTCTAGAGCACACTTTAGGTTATTGGCTCTTTTTGTCAGCGTCACCTCCTGCCCATAGCTGTAAGGGACCAGTGAGAAAGTGTTGCCCAGTCTCTTTGGCTGCAACACATATCAGGATTACCACCCTGCAGAACCTGTCACTCCTTCAACATATCTTTTTGTTGTTGTTGTTAGCACTTTATCCAATACAACATTAAATAGAAGTTACCAAAGAAGGTAATCATTTCTTGTTAATATTTTTAAAAGAAAGTTTTACAGAATTTTTGTTTTTTTAATTTTTTTAATTTGTTATTCATTTCAATGAAAATTTACAGAGACTTTGGTTTTCCATTCATTCATTGTTGCACTTTTCTCCCCTCCCAGCCCTTCCCCCTAGTACACTACCCTCTTGGAAAAGTAGAAGAAAAAATTCTTTCACTGTTTTACAAACCCTCCCCCGGGTCCACAACACTATGCAGCCTTTGCTCTGGACTCCTGTCATGGCAAAAACACCTAATCACATATCCCTTTTAAACAGTTTTCTCCCTTATCTGTTTTTTTTATATATATTTTAATTTATTTATTTTTCATTTCAATGAACATCTACAGAGATTTTGGAATTCCATTCATTCATTGTTGCACCCTTATCTGTTTCAATGCAGTATTCAGTATTTAACCCATCTTTCTCAGTCTCCCCCAACCCCGATGTCGGTCCTGTTTTACAGCAGTGGCATCATGCAGTATTTGTCCTTTTGTGGCTGAGATACATCACTCACCATAATGTCCTCCAGGGTCACCCATTTTGAATAATATTGCATGAGTTCCTTGTTGTTCAATACAGCATGGTATTCCATTGTGTGAATATACCACAGCTTCTCTGTCCATTCGTTTGTTGATGGGCACTTGGGTTGTTTTCAATTCCTTGCTATTGTGAACAAAGCTGCAGTAAACATGGGTGTGCATATATCTGCTTGGATGTCAGTTATGGTCTCTTTGGGGTATATTCCCAGTAGTGGAATTGCTGGGTCAAATGGTATCTGTATTTGCAACTTTTTGAGAAAGTGCCATACTGCCTCCACAGTGGTTGCACCATTTTACACTCCCACCAACAGTGAATAAGGGTTTCCGTTTCTCCACAACCTCGCCAGCATTTGTTGTTTACTGTTCTGTTAAATTTTGCTATCTGACTGGGGTGAGATGATATCTCATAGCTGTTTTAGAATTTTTGTTTTTTCTTATTTCTATCTTTTCTGTTCTCTCTCCTTGGTACAACTGTTAGTCAGATGCTGGGCTTTACAGTCCTGCGTCTCTTCCTAGTACTGCCAGACCAGGGCCAGAGAAGTCACTTCCTTCCAGTATTTATTATCTTTGTTCCTAAGATGAGAACCATCATCAAGCTTACAGAGATGACGTACTAGGAAGTGTACTCTCCCCTGTGGAGGCCAATATCTCCATCCACATTGGAGAAGCTATGGCTGCCTGGACTCTACTTTAGTGCCGTGAGGCCTGCAGTGGCAATATGTCTTTTCTTTCTCGGTTTCAAGAACACTTGCAAGATGCAGTAATCTTGAAGCAGAGATCCCAAGCCCAGTGAGACCTATGTATCCCTCATCCTGAAGAGTTCTGACTCTTTTCTTTCTGTGTTCAAATGCATGGGGCCAGGATTGCAGCCAGACAGGCCTGGTATATATGCTAGCTTATCCCATCAAGGTCGGTGGGTGGTGGTGGGACCGCCAGCCCTAGCTAACACAGGTGTTACTGAGATTCTTTCTCAGCCCTTTCAGTGTCTATTTGTGCACACATGCTATGTAAATGGTATATACATCTATGCCTGTATGTGTATACAGATAAGTTATGTAAATGGCACCATGCACATGTGCTTGTATGCATGTGCATGTGGAAATGTGTGCACAGGTGTGCATTTGAATGATGTATGTATACATGTACATGCATGTTTATCTGTGTGCACCAGTGTGAATATATGTAGAGTATATCACTGGTATACAGCACAGGTGCATGTGGGATGTGTGTGAGCGTGAATATGCATAGATTCAGTGCATGTGGATGCAGAGTGTGCACAAGTGTGAATAATGTATACTTATGTATACATAGACACATATATGTGTGCCTATGTTTACAAGTATGCTGTGTTATGGATTCACACATGCGCAATATATGCATGCATGCACATGAGTGCAGTGTGTGAATGGTGCATACACACAAGTGCACATGTGTATGCATGATGTGAACATGAATGGATGTGGTACACCTAAGAGGTATGTGATAATGTGTGTCTGTGTGTGAATACATGCATATATGCATGGGGAGATAGGAGAAATGAGAAAGGTGGACAAAGGGGAAAGCAGTGCTTGGTTGCTAGGCAAGGTTTCTGCATGCAGAGCCCTTCTCTTTAGCTCGCTGAGCCTGCCTAGTGGGATGCGACAGTGCTGTGTACATGCACAGCTGAGGTTAAGAACTTGTAGTGTGCTCAAACCCATTCATCCCAACATACCTCTGGATGTTCACAGACATGAGTGGGCCCCAGATCAGCCAGTGTGGGCTCTGTGCTTTGGGCCAGACTTCAGTGCAATGTGGGGTCTGGGGGAGGTGGCCCAGGGCACCACACACCAGGTGTAGGAATTAGTTACTCCCGCTATACCCTTCTCACCTCTTACTGATAGTGTGCCCCACCTTGCCCCTTACCTCACCTCCATCCTCTATCACATGCTCAATTCCCTCTCTTCTCCTCTGCTTCTTCCCCCTCTGCTGGATCACAGCTTCCAGGAGGTAACAGCTACTTGTCATTCCCACTGGGAAAGCTTTTCTCATTCCTTTTCTGAGTCTGTATTTCCCAAGTCACTGCAAAGCACCACACATATGGTGGCTAAGAATAAATTCAGATACTGACAGGGCCAAACTCCCTCTGGGACTCCAGAGGAGAGCTCTTTTTTTTCTGAGTGATGTTGCTGGTGATCCTTGGCTAGTAGATGTATCATTCCTATTTTTCCGTTTGCTGTCACTCTGTGTGTCTCTCTTTTGTTCTTTCTGTCTGCTTCCTATAATAACCACATTAAGGAGGGATCAGGACCCACCCTACAAGTGTGTATTAAGTAACGACAACTGCAAAGGCCATTTCCAAATTTGTGTTCACAGGTTTGAATGGACATGGCTTTGGGGGACATGGTGCATTCTATTAATCCCAAACTAACATAACAGAGGGCAAAGCAGTAGGTGCAGGAAGGCTTGCTAACTGTGGTGTGGAGAAGGGCCTGCCAACTATGATGTGGAGGAAGGCCTGTTAACAGTGGGGTGGAAGATGGCTTGCTAACTAAGGATTCTGGAGGGCCTGGTAACTGTAGTATGGAGGAGAGCCCGCTAACTGTGGGGTACAGGAGAGCCCGCTAACTGGGAGGTGGAGGAGAACCTTCTACCTGGGGGGTGGAGGAGGTCTTGGGTTATAGTGGGGTATAAGGGTATAGGAGTGTTTGAGTGACTGTGAAGTAGGAGTTGTGGGTTGGAAGAGTGTCTGGGTGACTGTGGGGTTTGAGGTAGAGGTGCTGGATGAGTGTGGGATAATGGGGTGCTGTGTACAGGAGAAGCTGGAGAGTATTGAGTGTAAAGTGCAGAAGGTGCTACAGTGGCTGCTGGATCTGGGGATGCTGCTGTCCTGCTGGGCCTCGTTAAGCCTGAAGCTGAATGAGTTTCTGGGAGTTTTTTTCAATTGTTGGATGGAAACTTTAAGCCCTGAGAAGAAATAATTCTGGTGTGGAAACCAGCACTGCCTTGCCCTTCCTGGAGTCTTGGATGTAGGATAAGGAAGCATGCTAGACCAGATCTGCACCGTGAGCTCTGTGCTGCTTTTTCAGGGTGGTGGAGCCTGGGCTGGGCCGGACCACAGCCTTTGCCATCCTCAACACCATCAGCACCCCGTATCTACCCCCTTCGTCTGTGCTGGGGAACAAGAATGTAAAGGACTAGCTAAAGGTGATTCAGGGCGGGTAAGTGGCTCTCTGAACCAGCTCCGCTCATGTGGTGGACCTTGGGGAGGCTGATGTCGACCATCCTTTGACTACAGAAACTAGGCTTTTGGGGTATGGGGCTCAGGTGGTGCTCTTGGCTGAGTGTGGATGGCTTCCTGTCCTGGATTCACAGCCTCTGGTGAGGATTCATGGCCTCTATGCAGGCCTCAGGGCTCTCGACATGGATTCTGGGAGAGGAGTGGGAATGTGCCATCCTGCAGATGCCCTGCCCCATTAACACAGACCCAGGGTTGTCCCATCTTCCAGCCATTCTGGTCACCCTATTCCTGCCATCTCCTGAGCTGACCTCTTTGCAGAAGAAGGCTGGCCTGTGGGAGGGTGTATCTCATCAGAGGAGGCTTGGGTAAGGTCAGCCATTTCTCCCATGGAGCTGGGGTCCTGGATGGGGGTGGGGGAATGACATATGGGAGGGCACAAATGGGTGCATTTTGAGTAGGTGAGGAAGCATGCCAGGTGTGTGGGGCCTCAGAGACAAGCTCAGTCTACTGAACAGCCTTGGGAGACCCAGTCCATGCATGAGGGCTATCTACATTGAACCTCTGTGTCCTCCTCTATACGTGGATCATGAACTGTGACCTCATGGAGCTACAGCAAGGAGCACTGCTGAATCCTGGGTTCTGTTGGAGAGAAAGTTTGTGTTCTGCAGGCAATTGGGGAATAGTTCAAAACCTCCTGGTGACCAATCAAATTTACATTTGACAAAGCTTCTAGCTAATGTGGATGTGATAAGGTTTCAAGGCTAAGAGATGGAGTGTTGCTCTCCCTGGAGCACCATTAAAAGTCAGGTGGGGGGGCAGGGAGACCCCCCAGACTCCATTATTATGAGTTGGCAGTTCTGGCTCATTAGCCTGCAATGAGATGCAGGCCAGGGCACTGGTCCAGACAAGAGTCAGCAAGAGAGTAGGAGGACTACTCCCCTGCGGTCTAATGTGGAACTTTAGAGTCACCAATTAATAAAGGCATTGCATTCATCAAGGGACTCAATTTGGAGTCAATTTTTCAAACAAACAATTATATCTCCATGACACTTCCTCTGAGGAATGAGTCAAGGTGAGAGTGCACCCTATGTCTCCAGACAGCCTTCTTATTCTAAATTTTCTTCTAGGTAGGGCCCCGGGAGAGGAGGTAATCTGCCTCGGCAGCCCTGATTAACTTGGTCTTTGTGGAATTTCCCTGATAGAGCTTACATCAAAGGGGCTGTTTGTTTTTATCCCACTGCCAAGTCAGGTGGGCACCAACCTTATTGAGATAGTGGGTGATGACAGTGTGTCCTCTACTGTAATGACCCCTGATCCTGTGAACACAGGTCCTGCACCATGGGCTCAGGGAAAGTACGTTGACTTTCAGAGGTTGTAGTTTCCCCAATAGTTATAATTTAGATGGATAAATGCTCTTTAAGGCATGCAAACATTTTGTTGAAGCATAACATATATTCACAAAGTCTCCAAGTTGCAAGTGTATTATTGTATTATTTGATGATGTTGCAAGTGTATTATTTGATGAATTTCCAAAAACTGAGTGTACTTATGAAGGCTGCACCCTGACTGAGGACTTGATGTGCCAGACCCTCAGATGTTCCTCTATCCACACCTTGGAGACTACCACTGTGCTGAGCTCAGATTGTATATGATAAGAGTTACATATATGTGGGACAGCAATAGCAAAAAAATAAGGCCCCAGGAATAGATGGTATACCAATGGAAGTATTTCAGCTAACAGATGCTGCCCTGGATGTGCTCACCAAATTGTGCCAAGAAATCTGGAGAACAACCACTTGGCCAACTGACTATAGCAACTCGAGGTTTGAATTTGTTCTTCAGTTCCTTGAACTTAAGAAATGTGTGAATTGACTGGAAGAGATCTATATTTGTTCCCATTGATTCAGTGACTGGGGTAATCAGAATGGGTGTGTCAGAGGTGGTGAGATTGGCACAGGATAGAGCAGGGTTTAGGGATATTGTACATAGGGTAACTATGAGTTGCAAGTGACTTGACGGTACGTAAGAACAACAACAGTGGTTTGTCGATTTTATTGATCTTCTTGAAAAACCAACTCCTGGTTTTGTTGTTGGTTTCAATTGCTTTTCTGTTTTCAATTTCATTTATTTCTGGCCTAATTTTATAATTTTAGTCTTTAGCAGGTGTTGAATTTTCTTGCTGTTGTTTTTCAATTTGTAGGAGGTGTTGGGTTAGAGAGTCAATTATCTGTTTTTCTTGCCTTGTGTTGTGTTTGCTTATTACTATTAATTGACCTCTAATTACTGCTTTGGCTGTTTCACAGAGGTTTTGTGTTTTTTTTTTATGTTATTTGTTTCAAGAATTTTTTTCTTTCTTTTTTTTCTTCTTGTTTACTGTCGAGTTAGACCCAACAGGCATACGAGGAGATTGTCCCTTCTGTAGCAGAGCATCTGGTGGGTTCAAACTGCACACCTTCAGGATTGTAGTGCAGCTTCTTGCTACTAGGCCACCAGAGTGCCCTTCATGAAACTTTTAACATCATTTTTTATTTCTTCTAGTACCCACTCATGATCAAGCGAGGTATTGTTCAGCTTCCAAATGTATGGTGTTTTTCTCCTTTATCCTCTTGTCATGAATTTCTAATTTTGTAGCGTTGTGGCCTGAGAAGAAGATTCTTTGCATTATTTCTATGGGTTTTTTTTTAATTTATTTATGGATCCTTGCCTTGTCATCTAAAATGTGATCTATTCTGGAGACAGTTCTATGCACACTGGAGAAGAAGGCATACTGCACTTTCTTGGGGTGTATTAGCCTGTATATATCAATGAGATCAAGTTGGTTTATTTTGTGATTTAATTCTTTAGAATCTTTGTTGAGTTTTTTTCTGGTAGTTCTATCTTTTCTTGAGAGTTGTATATTGAAGTCTCTTACTACTATAGTAATCTATTTGCTTCCTATTCATACCATCAGGTGAGATCCATGTGTATAGCCTGTGTTTATGTTTCTTATAAAAAGTATTTGCAGTGAATAAATCATTGAATGTGCAGAACTCTATCATTCTATCTCCAGCCTCATTTCTCTCACCGAGCCTGTGTTTTCCAGCTACTGATCCTTCTTCCCTGTTCCCAACTTTTGAGTTCCAGTCACCCATTATTATTAATGCATCTTGATTGCATGTTTGATCAATTTCTGACTGCAAAAGTTGGTAGAAATCTTCTACTTCCTCCTCTTTGGCTCTAGTTGTTGGTGCAAATATTTGAATGATAGTGGTATTCACTGGACTTCCTTATATGTATATGGATATTATCCTGTCACTCACCACATTGTATTTCAGGATAGCTCTAGAAATGACTTTTTAAATTTTGAAACCAACCCCATTTTTTCTCACATTTTCATCCCCAGCATAGTAAATCATATGATCATCTGATTAAAAATGTCCCATGCCAAGCCACCTCATTTTGCCAATACCTAGTATTTCAATATTTATGCATTCCATTTCTTTCTTAACAATGTCCAATTTTCCTACATTTATGCTTCTCACATTCCACCTTCCAATCACTAGTGTCTCCTTACAGCTGTTCCTCTTTCTCTGTGTTTCTGTTTCTAAGATCTCACTTTCAATTGCCATGTCTACTAGTCCAAGTGATAGTTTAAGTAAATGTGCTCTAATGTGCATAGTGTTTTCAAAGGTCTGTAATTTCCTGAAGTGGATGGCCAATCCTTCTTCTTAGTCCGTCTCAATTTTTAAATATATATGTGTATATATATATATAGTGTCTGACAGACAAGCATTCTGCAGAAAAGAGCAGATGAAAGACATTTACCAGTTAGAAAAAGATCACTGTTCAATGTTGCTGCCCATCCCACTACATGTTTGGTTGTTTTTTTTGTTTTGTGGGTTGTTTTTTTTTCATCCACCCTTTCCCTACTCCACCACCAACTCTTCCTACTCTTGCCTACAACATTCAACACCCGTCTCCCATTGATCAGCCCCTGATGTGATGGCGTAAGTCTCAAGCCATCAGGAATTCTTTGATTCTGACTATATCATGCTGGTGACAGTCTCTTATGATGCAGTCAGTATGACTTCGCTGGAGAAGCTCAATATCAGCAGTGAAAACCAGGCCAG